>NC_091850.1:45205296-45508326 GCF_037783145.1 Equus przewalskii | reverse complement strand
CTCCTCTTCCTTTGCCCCCTTTCTAGGGTAAAATTGTTGCCCAGGGCAAGCTGCTCTTGCAGGACACATTCTTGGTCACAGACCAAGACACGGGCCTTCTGCCTCGCTGCAAAGAGAGGCGGGTTTTCCTCTTCGAGCAGATCGTCATTTTCAGCGAACCACTTGATAAAAAAAAGGGCTTCTCCCTGCCGGGATTCCTGTTTAAGAACAGCATCAAGGTAACGCGTGCTCCCGTGTTTTCTCACGTCCTGACGCGCCCATCATGCTGATAGACTATTTCCTTTTCAGCGATGACATGTTCAGATCCTTCGTTTACTAAATATTTAGAGAATTCTTTAATACACTTCCGAACTTTAAATCCGCTCCATGCCTCCGCTGTCTGTATTCTCACGTTGCTGATGTCTCGCACACGTCTCGCTTGACCACAGCCATTCCTGTTCATGATGAGGAGACCTTGGCTTCCTTAGATTTGTGCCTCACCACCTCGGGACTGTGTGCAACTCAGTTTAAGCTCAGAGGCACAGATTTGGAGTATTGCTCAAAGACGAGAGCAGACAGCTTGGCGGGTGTTGTCATCTTTTCCCCTGTTTAACAAGGACTTGCTGTGCACTCAGTGCTAGGCACGGGCTGCAGGGCTGGACAAGACAGGCAGTCTGTGCTTGGGGTAGCTTGCTTTCTGTTGGAAGAGAAGGACAAATAAGTAAACAGACAAAATATTGCAAATGGCCCCGAGTTCTGTAAAGGGGACAAACTAAGGGTGACATAGAGAAAAGCAGAGAAGGAGGCCTGAGGTCCCAGCAGCCTGCCCACCCCCCCCAGCTCCTCCACCTCTGCAGCTGTGCAGGCCCCAAGGTAAGAAGGGAGATGTGCTTCCCTGCGTTAGGGCCTCCTGCCCTAAGCTGCCAGGGTCCCCATTAGGGACAGGAGCAGGGAACCTCTTAGGCCCTCTGAGTCCTGAGACCTCAGTTCACAGGCAGGACACTGTGCCTTCTTCCATCCGGCTCCCCACTTGGGCTTCCTCAGGCTGGGGAAGGGTCTTCTGCCCACCAGAGCCTGGGGAGGCCTCAGAGCCAGGCTGCACGACGCTGGGCCACAGGCCCTCCTGTCTCACACCATCCTCCAGCCCCTCCCGCCTGGCCATTTGAGGCCCCTCCCTGATCATCACTGCACCCCCACCCGTCACCTGAACTTCTCACAAGTGTCTAGACAGAAAGTCCATCACCATAGGCATTCCCTTGATACATTGTTTTACATATCCTGCTTCTATAAAATTCTTTTATGTAGTTTAGATGTGATGACAAATATAACTTCAGAACACATTATGTTAATATTCGAGGTTTTAAATGGTTTCATGTTATTCCTGGGGCAGTGAAGTAAGGGATAAACATTAGGTCATCATATAGGAAATGATGGGAAAACAGGTAATCCCAGGCCCACATTTCTAGTTAGTTATTCAGGCTCTTAGTTAAACTCCTGGTAATCCCCATGAACCTGAGGTAAAAGAGTCATTGAAAAGCTTCAAGAAAATGATTTCTGAAGCAGTAAGAATAACAACTTAACTGGGGCCGGCCCAGTGGCACAGCAGTGAAGTTCACACGCTCTGCTTCAGTGGCTCAGGGTTCACCAGTTCAGATCCTGGGCGCAGACCTATGTACCACTTACCAAGCCATGCTGTGGCAGGCGTCCCACGTATAAAATAGAAGAAGATGGGCACAGATGTTAGCTCAGGGCCAATCTTCCTCAGCAAAAAACAAAAAGAGAGAGGATTGGCAGCGGATATTAGCGCAGAGCTAATCTTCCTCAAAAAAAAAAGCAGCTTAATTAAAAAGTGGTTGCTTCAATTTTGACATAGGGTGAATTTTACTTTGCAGTTGACCAGTGGGAATAAATGTACTTTAATTTTTTTGTAGTAAAATACACATAAAACTTACCATCCTAACCATTTTTAAGTGTGCAGCTCAGTGGCATTAAGTCCATTCACAGTGTTATGCAACCATCACCCCCATCCATCTTCACGACTCTGTTCAACCTGCAGAACTGAAACTGCATGCTTGTTACATACTGCCTCCCCTCCCCCTCCCTCTCCCCCCAGCCCTGGCAGCTGCCATTCTACCTTCTGTCTCTATGAATTTGGCTACTCAAGGACCTCATCTGAGTGAAATCATAACAGCCTTTGTCCTTTTGTGACTGACTGACTTCACTAAGCATAATGTCCTCAAGGTTCATCCATGTTGTAGCATGTGTCAGACTGTCTTTCCTTTTTAAGGCTGAGTAATACTCTATTGAATGTATCTGCCACATTTTGTTTATCCATCCATCCGTCGATAGACACTTGCGTTGCTTCCACACTCAGCTTGGCTATTATAAATAAATGCTTTAATTTTTTCAAGGTGAGTTGCCTTTGCCTGGAGGAAAATGTGGAAAATGATCCCTGTAAATTTGCTCTGACATCAAGGACGGGTGACGTGGTGGAGACATTCATTTTGCATTCATCCAGTCCAAGTGTCCGGCAAACATGGATCCATGAAATCAACCAAATTTTAGAAAACCAGCGCAATTTTTTAAATGGTAATGTGTGTTCTGTTACTGGCATGTGTTTTCTTTCCCTAATGTACACATTTCTATTTCTATTTCTTTTCTCTCTCCTATTACATACTGATAGTAAGAACAGGCCTTATTTAGCACTTACTGTGTATCAGGCCCTGTTCTAAATATTGTCCATATATTTCCTCATTTCATCTTCACAATGACTCTATGTGGCAATTACTACTGTTATTCCCATTTTACAGATGAGGAAGCTGAGGCACAGAGTGGACTAGTAATTTCCTCAGAGTCCCACAGATTGTTGATGGCAGTCAGAATTCCAAGCGGGCTCCCTGGCTCTTGGGCGTGTGCCCTCACCACCATACTGCTCCATCCTGTCCCACAGTCTCTCGCACCGTGTGTGCATCAGAGCCCTGTCCTAGGGAAGGAATGCGTGAGAATAACTAAGGCAGCAGACTGAACTCGCCAAAGATGTTGGAGACGCTCTCCTGCAGCTTTAAACTTGTGTGCACTTCATCACGCATCCACACTCCCTCCTCCATTGAAACACAGGGCGCATTTGTCTTCCTTCCCAGCTTCCGTGACGTGAGTGACTACAGAGGGGCTGCAGAATACCTTAGAGGGAGATGTCCTGCCCAAGGAGAGTGATCGTACTGACCTTACGTGCAGATCGTTTCTTTGACTCATTGTGTCCATGACCTGAAACTCCCTGCTTCTCTCTGTGATGGCTGGCTTGACTGTGGCTTTAATTTGGTGATTGTTGAAGAGCTTCAAGATTTCACTTGGAAGCTAAATCCTCACTTAACGGCTTTTCTTTGTCCTTTTCTCCGTGTCCACGTTCTGTGTCTATACCCCAGTGGTGTAGGATGTTGTAGTTTCTCTGTCACCATAAAACCACCTTTACACCTCTCACGACATTCAAGAACCAGGAACATAGGCACTCAGTGAAAAGCCAGGGTCACGTGGCATTTTTGGCCGAGTGGTCATCAGCTGCCTGGGTG
Organism: Equus przewalskii; assembly: GCF_037783145.1. Classification (NCBI taxonomy): domain Eukaryota; kingdom Metazoa; phylum Chordata; class Mammalia; order Perissodactyla; family Equidae; genus Equus; species Equus przewalskii. Next base: position 45,504,781 of record NC_091850.1, on the reverse strand, counting down.
TGAACTCCCAGCCCCTGTCCAGACTGTAGACTGATCACTCTTTACATTTGCAGTGAGAAGTGGACCCGTGGAACTGGTGAGGGTCCGGGACAGTTCCTGTGCATGTAGAAAAAGGTTTTGCTCCTATGACAGTAAGCAAGTGCACATCTCTTTAAATATGCTGTTCTTAAGTGGTGCATTAAATGCCAATCCATAGCGTGTAACTATTGGGAAATCTCTAAACTTTTACCATCATCTTTTTTAAAATAAAATGAACTGCCTCCCAAATTGCAAGCATGAGTAGGCCGTGCTGTTAAAGTTTACTGGACACTCAGTCTAGGTAATGATGATAAATGCCTCTTCCAGAGGGTTGGACGAGATCAGGAATGGAGCGGGAGCTCTAGGCCTGTTAGCCCCTTCTCTCTCTCCCGTTAGCTGTGGCCAACACTGAGTTTGTAAAATGTCGTTTGGCTCCAGGATGCTTTCTCACGCAGGCCTAATGCCTCACAGGCAGAAAGGGGCTACGCCTGATTGTTGGATTTCTCAAAGGTTTTAACACTTTAAGAATCTGCGTTATTGTTTTCATGTGTCTTATTTGGCATGTTTCCTGCAGATGGTTATGTAACAAACTAAATCACTAAAGTTGAGAGATGGGGCAGCTTCATGACCCACAGGGTCTTGGTGGAGCCCTCTGCTTTCCCTTGTCTCTCATGTCCAATCTGCAAAACAGAGGTGGTCCCTAACACCACCTCCATGCAGGATGATCGCAGGCTTGCTCAGCTCCCAGCCAGGTTCTTCTTTGCCTAACTGCTCTCTGGTTTAAAGAATACCTTTGCAGCTGCTGGGCTAAACTTTCCCACCGCGTGGGAGCCAGCTGATACCTGTGGAGACCCAGCTCAGTGTCCCCTAGCAGTGTGCTGGGCCTGCCCTTGACACTGGCCTGGGATGCTCTGGGCTGATCCGACTCTTTTTTGGCAGGGATGCTGTGTCTCTGCTTGCTCCCCAGCCTCATGCTCATTCTCTCTGCGCTTCTGCTCCCTTGGCCACACACACACACACACACACACACACACACACACACACACACCCCACCCCCCCCACCCCGATGGAGTCAATTTAGCTCTGTTCACAAACAGGAGAGTACAGTACCTTTTCCTTTGCTGATAGATGGTGTCCTTGGCTGCCTCCAGGACCGCTGTGTGTTTGTAGGTCATGATGATTAGACGTTGGTGGATTACCCTAGGACTGAATCTCTTCTACTGTCTCTCACTGTTTTACAGCCTTGACATCACCAATCGAGTATCAGAGGAACCACAGCGGGGGCGGCGGCAGCGGGGGCAGCGGTGGGGGCAGCGCAAGTGGTGGGGCCCCCAGCAGCGGCCCCAGCAACCACAGTGGCGGCCCCAGCAGCTGCAGTGGCCTCCCCAGCTCGAGCAGAAGCAGACCCTCCCGGATCCCCCAGCCTGTCAGACACCACTCCCCCGTGCTGGTCTCCTCTGCAGCCTGCAGCCAGGCAGAGGCAGACAGGATGTCAGGTATGTCCACTCTCGGCCCTTCACTGCCTCCTCCCAGCAGCGGCCCCGCCCTGGAGGCTGGCCCCGGCCAGTGCGGCAGGCACCCCCCCAGCGGAGAGTCCGAAGGTCCTGAGAGAGAAGCAGAGCAGATCCCCAAGATGAAGGTGATTGAGAGCCCCAGGAAATCTGCCGGAAATGCTGCAGGCGCAAGCCCGGAGGGAAACGCCAAGGAAGCGCGGGCCAACCCGGAGGACAGCCGCTCTCGGAGTGGCCTGGGCTCCCTGCCCCTGGGGAAGCCCAGGCCCGGGGCCATCTCGCCTCTGAACTCTCCTCTCTCCACCGCGTTCCCTTCTCCATTTGGCAAGGAGCCCTTTCCCCCCAGCAGCCCCCTGCAGAAGGGGGGCTCCTTCTGGAGCTCTATCCCTGCCTCCCCCGCCAGCCGGCCGGGCTCCTTCACTTTCCCGGGGGACAGTGACTCCCTCCAGCGGCAGGCGCACCGCCACGCGGCCCCCAGCAAGGACACGGACCGCATGAGCACGTGCTCCTCGGCCAGCGAGCAGTCCGTGCAGTCCACCCAGAGCAATGGGGTAAGAACGCCCGGCGGCCGCCGCCCGCCCGCCCTGCTGCCTCTGTCCCGCCAGCTCTTCTAAACCTCCCGGCCGCCGCGCTCTCCTACTAACTCCTGGCTCTCCGGTGCTGCGCTGCGATACTCAACTCTTCCGGCCTCCCTGTGCACTCACCGAGTAGACACACGTGTAGCTGCGTGTGTGTCCGCAACCCGCAGGCCTGGACGGGCGCCCAGCATGGAGCTGACACAAACGCCTTCTAACCTCTCTGCTCCGGGCGGACAGCGTGCTCTCGTCTCTACTAACTCACTCCTTGCTTTGTGTGTGTCTCCTTAATACGAGAAAGCAAATCCTTAACCTTTTGAACGCATCTTTAAGTCTGTTTCGTTTTCCGACCAGCAGATTATCTTGGAACTACCTTTTTAGCCTTGCCTTCCTCTCATACAGTTTTTAGAGGGGTCAGTGTCCTTGCTGTCTACCTCCTATTTACATTGAAACTTGTACACTTTAAGCTTTTTGCTCATCGCTTGGTTGTGCTTTTTTATGCCTTAAATTATCTTTGCAGCGTTTTTGACTCATCTGAAAAAAAAAATCCCTCAAGAAAACTTCCAACAGCAACTCAAAGCAAACTAAGCTGACAAAATGGGGGGAAGGAATCTCTCCAGTGGAAGTGTTTGCTTCCCCCGAATCTCACGCTGGAAGAGAGAGACTACCCTAAGGCGCCTGCAGACCGGCCTGGCCGCACCCGGGGCGGGGCGGGGGCGCAGCTGGGGCGGAGGGAGGCGGAGGCGGGGCGCGCGGGCCTGGGAGCGTTCTGCGTTCCGTGCAGCAGGGGGCGCTCCGGGCAGCCTCGCCCGCGGTCTGCTGTCACTGGCGTTGTATTCTCACGCAGAAGGGTTGCTGGTGGGTTTTTCCTCCACTTTGTGGCTTCCTCACTGTCCTACCCACCTGTTTTCTACACGGCAGATTCCCTGACCCGTAACATTTTCCTGAAGGCATGTGTGAGGGAGTAGAAGTGTTCTAATGAGAGTATGTGATCGCTTTGTAAATTTTTAAATACATTTCCCTAAAAGGGTCTGTGTCTCTCTTTATAAAAAAAAAAGAAATCTGGCTTTTGCATGTCTCTCTCTTCCCTCTGTACTTCTATTAATGCCTTATTTGGGTTGACTTGGCCTTATTTTTTCTTCCTATTTTTTGTTATATATTTTGTTAAACTCAATCTTAATATTGAATAGAGGAAGAAATTAGGAAATGGATCCTGGTACATTTGTTTACCCTTGAGTCTTACTGTCAAAACTAAGTGCTCGGGGCAGGCATCCCCGCCACTGGCGTCCCCGTTATGGGTGCCTTACTGCGTCCTGCACAGCAGCTTGGCCCCCGTTGAGATTTGAACTGCTCGGGTGAGCGTCAGAGCTCGGTTTTGGTCATGCCACCTGCCGGCTCCCAGTTGGCTTCTCGGGATGCAGGCATGGCCTTCAGCTGAGACCCCTCCGAAATCGGCCAGGGAGAAGCTCTTGAACTCGTCCTAGCCTGGACTCCTGCCCACAGTGCCCAAGGAGTTCTCAGGGTCTGTGCTGCAGAATGAACCCCTCAGCTGCTCAAGTGCAGAACCCCGTGCTGGTCTCTGGACACAGTGAGCGTACACGAAGACCAGCCCTCCTGGCTTCCTCCCGGGATGCTCACTCTGAGACACAGGCACTGTCCGGGTGGCACATGTTCCACAAGGTTTAGGTTGGGAAGTTACCTCTTATTTCTGCCTCTCAGTTTTTCTTATGTGGCAGGGAACCTGGAAAGGGGAGTTGCCAGTATTTTGGATGAGTCAGAGTGCCTTAGAGAGATGCCCTAGCAGCCTGGGAAGACACTAGAGGCCTAAAATGGGCTTTGGGCCTCTAGGACTCTGAAGTATTTCAGTTAAAAGGAACTGTACCCTGCTCCCGCCCACTCGGGCCATCTTACCCCCTGGTGGGTCAGCAATGGCCTCCTTCCTTCTTGACCTCTCCCCTGGAGCTGTCTGCAGCCACAGCCAAGCAGCTGTGCCTAACCCACAGCCCGGGTCCTCCTCCTTCCTTTATATGGGCACCTTCTGGAAAGTTCTGCGCAGATCAGGAGTGGAGTGGATGTGGGTCAACCCAGACAGTGACTGTACCACAGCCAAATGTGGGCACACAACCTCCCTGTGCCCGCCTGCCCCCCTGGGCAGCAATAACAGCCCTCCTTTCTCTCAGGCCAGTGGCCCATGCACATACCTGACCTCCCCTTCTGTAAGGGAGTGATGCTTGTGCCTGCTGGCAAGGCGGCTGTGAGCATTGAATAAGATAGATTTTAAATGCCTAATACTTAGCCTGGCACATGTTCAGAAAATATATACTTTTATTATTGTGGCAAAATACTCAAATTATGAAACAAAGCCTGGTATGCTGTATTACCGAAAGCAGCTGTGCCACAGAAATTGTTTTTTGTTTACATTTTCTAGCAAATTTGTCTTAGCAGTCTCAAAACTATTGGGTGTGGCTATATAAGTCAGAATACTAGAGTACAGCCGGAGCTCCGTACCTGTGGGTTCCACGTCCGAGGAGCTAACCAGCCATGGATCAAAAGGCCTACATTGGTTGCATCTGTTGAAAATATACAGACTGTTTTTTCTTGTCATTATTCCCTAAACAATGCAGTATAACAACTATTTACATAGCATTTACGTAGTATTAGGCATTATAAGAAATCTAGAGAGGATTTACAGCATATGGAAGGGTAGTGTGCCATTTTAGATGAAGGGTTTGGGCATCTTTGGGTGTTGGCATCCACAGGGATCCTAGAACCAGTCCCCCTCCGATACCAAGAGACAGATGTACGTGCTAAAAGGATAAAATTGTTTGAGTGAGTATCCACAGGCTAAAGCCTAACGTGGACAGCAGGAGCATTCGTGAGGGGCAGGAACATCAACAGACTCCTCAGCTGAGACAGGAACGAGAGCTTGGCAGCCCTAGTGTGTGTAGTTAAATTTCCCCTGTGAGTCTAGATTCAGAGCCATGGCCCCAGGATTCCCAGCGCACTGGCACATGGACAGCAGGCAGCTGTCTGCTCCGGCGTGACCTGACACCAGCTCAGTGGCCCAGGGCTGTCTGACATCTAGGGGGTCGCATCTGCGCTAATCTAGGACCTGCCCCAGGCATCCGAGAGCCTAGCAGAGGGTAGCATCATTGCAGTCCTGGGGATCCATGAACATCCAGACAGCGTGGTTGCTGGAAGTCTCTGAGGACTAACGGGAGCAGGGCACCTGATGCCGTTTCCCACACCCCAGCTGTTGATAGAGGAGATGGGGCAAGAGGTAGCTCAGGACTCAGCAGTGGTCTCCACTTTCTCCTCTCCCTTGGGTCACAGAAGTCACTTGGTAAATGATAGCTTGGGACAAACACTACCACTTGTGTTTTTTCTGCTCACCAGCTAACATCACTCAACTTGTGGGCTTGGGTAGGAGGGCTTAAGAAATTATCAGTGTTTTACTTTAGCAATCGTGCATCATTAGCTGAACACTGAGTACCTGCTACGTGTCAGTCACTGTGATGGACATAAAGATACAGTGGGGACCTGAGGCGTTTGGGTACCACTGGGGCTGCAGGGTAAGGTGGGGGCAGGCTTTCCCTGCGAGGGTCTGTTCCTGGGCGTGAGTCCCAGTAGTGTCCTAGCTCTTCTGTGATGCTATGTGATGTGTTCCCATGGCAACACTGCCTTTGGGCCACTTGAATCATGCAAGCTCCTACAAGGGCCACCCACTGGGGGACACATAAAGAATGCAGAGCAGCTCCCTGTAAGAGCAGAATAGTAGTTGATTTACTTTTTAGGTATTCTGCATTCTTCTTTTAGAAGGAAAAAGCGGGGGAAACGTTTAGGCCTGCCTGCAACTTGGCATGACCCTGGAACGTCCCTTCTCAGTGAACATTTTATCTGGCCACTTTGGGGCTTCTCCATGGTCTAACCTCTCAGCTGCAGAACTGCTCTTTGTGGCTTTTTGATTTAATAACAGTTTAAAATGAGCATGATGGTCACAGTGACGTTCCTGTGACGTAGGTGTAACCCAGCATGGCATGAACATAAGGACTGAGCTGTTCCTTTGAGGTTGCAAGGAAGATGGGACTAAATAAAAAGCTTCCAAAAGGAAAGTGTCATCATTGTGCTGACCTCTTAGATTGTTCCTGAATTGTTGTCTAGAGCCACCTTGGTTTTCACTTAGTGGAAAAGAGGCACAAGGTTACTAAAGAGGGCGGGGGAAGGGAGTGGAGTGCCTCCATGTCTGTTGGGTGAGCCCTGCTCTGGGTCACCGTGTCGCAGCACACACTGACCAGCGAGTCTGTGTTCTCAGATCTCGTTTCAGCTTCTCCCTGCCTTTTTTTTCCATCTTTCCCCTACAGAGTGAAAGTAGCAGCAGTAGCAACATCTCCACCATGTTGGTGACACACGATTACACGGCAGTGAAGGAGGATGAGATCAATGTCTATCAAGGAGAGGTCGTTCAAATTCTGGCCAGCAATCAACAGAACATGTTTCTGGTGTTCCGAGCCGCCACTGACCAGTGCCCCGCAGCCGAGGGCTGGATTCCAGGCTTCGTCCTGGGGCATACCAGTGCAGTCATCATGGAGAACCCCGACGGGACTCTCAAGTGAGTGCCGGGCAGGCGGCCAGGGGGAGAGGGGCCAGAGCACAAAGGAGGCGCAGAGGCCCCAGGAGGGTGAGGCCCATTGAGAGGGAGCAGCACCGTTGTCACTTAGTTCAAGTTCAGCTCTAAGTGCAACGTGGAACCCCAAAGTGAAGATGGGGTGGCCGTCCATCTCTACCAGGTTCTTTTAATAACCTGCACTTGCAAACACACAGCTTTTTCAAGCCACTAGAGAGCATGACAATAATTTAGTCCCCAGAGGTCTTGAGGGGGGAGTGGTGAGGACTTTCCAAGGACCCTTAAATCGTTACCAGAGTACATCAGTGAAGATACTCATTGTGTGAGCTGCAGCTACAGATCTGTGTGCTGCCATTACCACAGTGCCTTATATCTTCTGGAAGGTTAATTTCAAGTAGAAAACTTGAAACCAATTTTACTGCGTTAAACATTATTTTAAAGAAAACTAAGTCCCAAGTGCTGGTTTCGAAAACTCTGTCCTTTGCTGAATCTCTCTGACTGTGGTAGAGGGCAGCCACATGGCGTCCGGGAGTGGAAGCATGGCAAGACTTGGTGATTTTTTATTTATTTATTTTGAGGAAGATTATTCCTGAGCTAACTGCTGCCAATCCTCCTCTTTTTGCTGAGGAAGACTGGCCCTGAGCTAACATCCATACCCATCTTCCACTACTTTATATGTAGGACACCTACCACAGCATGGCTTGCCAAGTGGTCCCGTGTCCGCACCTGGCATCTGAACCAGTGAACCCTGGGCTGCCAAAGCAGAACGTGCACACTTAACCACCGTGCCACCCGGCTGGCCCCAAGACTTGGTGATTTTTGAAGTCTCCAAAGGCTTCAGCCCAAAAACCCCGACCCAGAGGCTCTGACAGCAGTCACATTCCTCCCCAAGCATGGCTGTGCCCTCAGATGGGTCTCAGATGGATGTGCCAGCATCCCAGCACCACCTCATGCCTCTGGGTTCGGTGGTCGCACCCAAGGGTTGCTGGCTTGAGTTCAGGCTAAGAGAGCCTAACTTCTGTGGCAGTCCCTTGTTCTGTTTCTACTTGATACACAGAAATATTTCATTTTAGTACATTGCTCAAGAATCCCATTTTGTATTTTGTTTTCTCGAAAAATATTCACAGGCCCTCTATCAGGGTTCTCTAGAGAAATAGAACCAGTAGGATGTATGTGTGTGTGTAAAAAGAAGTTTATTATAAGCAATTGGACTGTGCGACTATGGAGACTGGCAAATCTAAATCTGCACTGTGGCAGCAGGCTGGAGACCCAGGAGAGCCAGTGGTGCCGATGAAGTCCGAAGGTACCCGCTAGAGAATTCTCTTTTGCAGGTCTTATTGTTCTAGTCAGGCCTTCAGCTGATTGGCTGAGGCCCACCACCATATGAAGGGTAATCTGCTTTACTCTACCAGTTAAAACGTTGATCTCATCCAGAAACACCCAGAATAATGTCTGACCAAATATCCGAGCATCCAATGAATGGCCCAGTGAAGATCCATAAAATTAACCATCACAGGCACCTGTATATTTTAATCCTTAAATTTTGCATTCAAATTTTAAGGATTAATATTAAAAAAGAATGTGTTGGTTTTACCTCCTGGTTGTTGAGAATCACAGGCAGTGATTCCCGGTGTTGTTAGCAGAGATCCCTGTTTCTGAAGTGTCCTCGGTCACCTGACCCACATACGTGGAACAATCAGCTTTTTCCAGTGCTGTCAGGGCTCATTATGGAACCCTGGAGAGGCATAACACTAAGGATGTGTTATATTCTCCCCAGGAAGTCAACATCTTGGCACACAGCACTCCGTTTAAGGAAAAAATCTGAGAAAAAAGAGAAAGACGGCAAACGGGAAGGCAAGTTAGAGAATGGTTACCGGAAGTCGCGGGAAGGACTCAGCAACAAGGTATCTGTGAAGGTGAGCTGGCCGCGGCCTCGGGGTGGGGCTGCCAGCGGGAGGGGTGGCAGAGAGCCGCGCACTCCTCAGGCATCGGCTGGCTGCACACGCGATGAGCCGCCTCCCAGCACGCCACCACCCTGCCCTGCGAGCAGACCCTGTGGGGCTGTGCGGAGGCTGTGTGTGTTCCATGGAACCAGGTTTACACGTGCACACTCACCCAGTGCGCGCCTGGCTCACAAAGGACACCATTAGGCCCCCGGAGGAGGCAGAGACGAGTTCTCAGAAACAGACAGTGAGGGCAGCTGTGGCTCAGACTTCCTTCCGTGTCCCGCCTGGACCACAGGGGAAGTGACTGGATGTGGAGCTGCAGGTTCCTTGGCTCCAGCAAATTCCCTTGCTTCTGTCAGCTTTACTCCTTTATCATCAGATTGCCTCAAACCTGTGGGGGTTTTACCTGGAGAAAAAGAACATATCTCCCAAAGGGAATCCGAGGACCCTGGGTTAGGACACTGGCCATTCTGCAGAAGGAAGGGGTCCAGGGACCAGCTGGACTCAGCCCATAGAGGAGAAAAATGGACATCTCCGAATTTAAGCAGCATTTTTGTGTTTGTGGGTAGGAAGGAAAAAACTCACTCAAATTCATGTGACATGAAGCTTTCAGGTGCTCTTAAAGGCGGTGGAGACATGGTGTGTTTTGATTGGTACCCAGGCAATCCAGGTCATATTTCTGCTCATCTTTCCATGGGAATTGTAGCCCTGGAATGAAAGTAATATACGTGTAAACAGCTCGTGGTTTTGATTAACACCTGTGTGTTTTTTCCATTTCAGCTTCTCAATCCCAACTACATTTATGACGGTGAGTTCTGGTACCTTTGTCTTCTGGTCTTAAGATGGCAGGTCTCAGGGTCGAATGTAACCTCGGGAAACGGTGCTCTGGGCCGGGGCAGCAGCGTGGGTCTCCTGTGTGTGAGGGGAGGCCCTGGGCGTGGGAGGGAGCTGCAAGTGACGTGTGACTGACCCCTCTCGTGCAGTTCCCCCGGAATTCGTCATTCCCTTGAGTGAGGTCACGTGTGAGACAGGGGAGACCGTTGTTCTGAGATGTCGAGTTTGTGGCCGCCCCAAGGCCTCGATCACCTGGAAGGGCCCTGAACACAACACCTTGAACAACGATGGTCACTACAGCATCTCGTACAGGTGAGGGAGGCCCTCGACGGCCGGTTTCACAGGCTGGTCCCGCTGTGACGGACGTGGTCCCTCCTTCAGTTACCTTCCTCACTGGACGCTTTCCATGAGGGAGCCTTTCACACCGGGCATGGAACTAAAATTAAAATTCCACTTGAAATTGCTCATCTGCACTTGAGCTCCTACTTTCCTGTGACCCAGAAGGAGAGGTTGGGGGCCACGCTGGGGGAGCTGAGCCTTTCTGACGCTGATGTATTGTTGTGCGGCAGTGACTTAGGAGAGGCCGCTCTGAAGATCGTCGGTGCGACCACAGAAGATGACGGCCTCTACACGTGCATCGCTGTGAATGACATGGGCTCAGCTTCGTGTGCGGCCAGTCTGAGGGTTCTAGGTAAGTGGCAGCCCTGGCTGGTGCCCATCTTCCGGGAATCTCAAGTCCAGAGTCCCCCCTACACGCGACACGGCTGGAAATATATGACACTTAGTCACTCGGGGGAGTTCCAGACGAGAGCTGCAAGTCGCAGACCACGGTCTCTGGATGTCCCAGGGCAGGTGATCTCACCTCTTGTGAGGTCAGAGGAGGTGCCCTATGAAGGCCTCTGAGTGAGGCCACTGGCCGCTGAGCCTCTGCTGCCAGCCTGTGGTGCATTCTGTGTTTTCAGTACTCAAAACGCATTCTGGGATCCAATTCCGCTTTTATCCGATAATCCCTTTGACACTTTGGCTCCAGAGAATCTACTCTGAGTTGGTCTCATGTGAAACAGGAGTGAGAGGAAGGAGGATGGGGTGTGGTTGAGGCCTGTGAAGGCTCCATGCCTTAGACCCTGACGGCAGCCCTTCCGGGCTTGTCCTCCTGATCCTTGAGCACAGGGCGACCATGGTGGGACCCCAGCTGCTTGAGTGTGACACTCTTGCTCTCCCATCTGCCCAGCAAGGCCTTGTTCTCTCTCCTCAGCTAAACCATGAGCTACTGGAGGCAGAACTCGTGTCTTAGGCCTTTTTAAGTTTCCCATAGTTGCACTTTGCATATGCAGATGCTCAGCAACAATACGCACCGATCAATTTCCAGCTGTCATTTTACAGAAGGCTAGCCCTGCAATACAGCGTTGCTGAGACCTCTCCTTGATCCTGCATCTGCTCCAGATATGGGAAGCCACTTCGAAGAGCGAGAATAAAACTCTGAACTAAAAGGGGAATTCGGTCTGGGAGCACGCTGAGTGTAGACAGCAGACAGAATCGCCTTAGACCTTTTATCCCACATATTTTAACCCCTTATATTTTAACCTTGTTTAGTCAAAGAAAGGAAGCTCTGATTTTTGTATCATGGCACAAGAGAAAAAGAAAATCTTGAGTTTGAGAGCAAAGAATCACTGGTGTTCTAATTTTAAAAGATGTCACAGAAATTATACATGTGAGTTTTATTTTTTTAAGTAAATCACATGTGAAAGCTTAGGGAGTTTAGGAAAATACGGGGCTAGTCCCACCACGGAGACACGAGCAGGAAAATAACGGAAAAGGAAGTGTGTGTGTGTTTCTATCACACAAATGCATCTTTTTTCCTCCTAAGTCCCAACATGCAGTGTGTATGTTACACTTCCAGCACGTCTCCGTCCCGATGAGCCACAGCGCAGAGCTCAGTGGCCGCATGTGGCTGCCGAGTTGGACAGCACAGGCCTTGTAGACTCCTTCCCTGAGAAGCGCCACGTATGAACCAGCTCAGGGGACGTGCTGCTCTTCTTGCAGGTCCAGGCAGTGATGGGATCATGGTGACCTGGAAAGACAACTTTGACTCCTTCTACAGCGAGGTGGCTGAGCTCGGCAGGTATGGTCCAAAGCCCAGAGCCCCTTCCGAGAGAGCAGAGTGTAAGGTGTAGTTGACTGTGAGGGTAGGTTGACCAAGTTAAACGGTGTATTCTGCCAGCAATTGGAACTTATATGTTATGTTTGAAACGTACCCCGTGATTGCCTTTAGATATTAAACACTGAGGAAGTGAAGACGACGTTTTCAGCTCAAGTCCAAGAGACAATTCAGGCCTGTGCCACACGCCATCCACTGATGTAGTGTGAGCTTTTCTGCTGTGCATCGAGGAGTCTAGCTATGTCCCATCCTTGGGGGAATTCAGAGAAGAGTCCCTCACACCATTTCTTGTAGGTCTCCATTCTCGCATGGGGTCTCGGTTGAGAAAGGCCGACATGTCCGCAGGTTTCAGCTGTGTGTAGGGGTTTAGGTGGAATGGCAGGGCACGCCTGCACAGCTGAGAGGCGTTCAGCAGAGCGGGCTGTTTCACTCCACCCCAGGGCCGTACCCTCAGGACCCGGGCTCCTTCTGACTCGGCTCGCCATCTATCCACACAGTGCTAATCCACATCACCCATGTCGCAGGAAGGAGGTCAAAAAGCATGACAGTTGAGCTTGCCTCTCTCAGGAGACTTTCCAAGCAGCTGTCCCAGCAGCAGCCACTTGATGTTCCAGTGGCCCTCCCAGGTGTCATGGCTCCAGTTATCTGTGCGCACGTCTGTGTGTGTCAGCCTAACATAGCTGTCAGGTTGCCGCACGAGGCACACCAGCGCTTGCTGTCCCAGAGCAGCAGCGATCTGTCACGTCACGCAACGTGCCCATCAGGGCAGTTACTCTCTTGGTCTCTCCTGAGCTCAGTCAGCTGGCATGCCCACATCTCACGCCCATGCCTGCAGCCTCGCCTGGGCCATGGGGCCCTCTCCACGTCAGCTTTCACCCTGGGCTTCCTCATGCGCTGGAGGAAGCAGAAGCCGCAAGGCTTCTTAAGGCCCAGCCTCTGAAATCAACAGCCATGCTCCCTCCATGTCCTGTGGGTCAGAACCAGCCTCGGGCCAGCCCAGATTCAAGAGAGGAGAGAGGGCTCCGCCTCTGCATGGGAGGAGGAGCAAAGGAGTGGCCCTCTTTAACACACCGCAGCTGCCGCCTGGCCACAGATTTACTTACATTCCTCACACTCCCTGCCGCCCCCCACCCCCACCCCCCCAAATCTCCCATCATGGCAGCAGGCTCGGGCTTGAGGTCCAGGATCTCGCCCCCGTCAAAGCAAGGTGCATCTGAAGCTTCTCAGGTGTGGTTCATTGAGTGCAGCTCTAGAGACCGTGAACTGGAGACCAGTTACCTGCCCCACATAGGCATCCTACAGTGACAAGTCAGAGGCAGATGACAGCAGGAGACACTCTGTTTATAAAGCGGGGGCGCCAGGTGACTAGGAGGCACCAAGTAGTCCCTCCCAAGCTTTTTCACATGATGGTGAAAGTTTTCCATGAGAGCAAAGGTGGAAGCTGCCTGGTGAGTCTCATGGTGTCACTTCTGCCACATTCAGTGGCGGAGGAGTTCACGTGGCCTGCCCAGACACAGGGTGAGGAAATGGAGTCAGCCTCCACAAGGGAGGCGAGCCAGAGTCACACAGCACAGGGCCTGGGACACAGGCAGGCTTCAGCGGGACCATAGTGGGTCCACAGCCCCTGTGTGGAGTGAGCGGGGCGATCAGGGCCTGTGGACAGGGCTGGGGTCGCCAGCCAGGGCGGGCTGCCCCACAACCGGTCCATTCAGGGTCACAGCCTTTTCTCCGTGACACACTCAGAGTCCTCTGAAATCATCTTCTCAACCTGTTTTCCAGGGGCAGGTTCTCTGTCGTTAAGAGATGTGATCAGAAGGGAACCAAGCGCACAGTGGCCACTAAGTTTGTGAACAAGAAGCTGATGAAGCGCGACCAGGTCACCCGCGAGCTTGGGATCCTGCAGAACCTCCAGCACCCGCTCCTTGTTGGCCTCCTCGATACCTTTGAGACCCCAACCAGCTATGTCCTGGTTCTAGAAATGTGCGTACACATTGCTTTCCGCCCTCATTGTAACCCTCAACCTCAACTCCAAGTGGTCTCATTGTTTGTTCCCTAAGGAGGTTAGAAATAGGGATTTTAGGATTCACAGAACTTCTGAAACCTACGTTTACTAACAGAGACTACAGTTTAGAGCTTTCTGGTAATGGCAGGAAGAAGGACAGCCTTCAGTAGTGCTGACAAGGCCAGCATCCAAACTCCCAGCACCACCCGGGCTCCCGTGGGGTCCCAGCCAACCCGGAGAGGCCACCTGGTGCCCCACCATCTCGAGAGGCCAGGCTGTGTGGGGTGCTGAGACTCATGTCACTGCTGGTCGTCTTAGGCCGACCTGACTCCATACATCTGCTCAGGGCTGGGCAAGGCTGGGGGCCCCTTGGTGGGGCTCACCAGACCTGGTCACGCCCGATGCCTCGGGCATCTGGCTCAGCCCCAGAGTCAGTCCCGCCCCTCTGGTCGGGCTCCTGCCCGCCAAAGGAGGGTTAGGATGGGGGTGGTAAGATGCACCCCACTGAAAGAACACCCTCCGGAGGGGGCGAGCCTCTGACCAGAGCAGCCCCACTGGGCCCCACTGTGCTTCCTGGGCCCTGTGTGTGGCCTCAGTACGCAGTTCAGGCGTTTAAAGAGCGAGTGAAACTGTGACCCTTGAGCAGTGCTGCTGGGGGGACCGGCGGGGCCGGGGCAGTTTTACCCCCAGGGGACATTCGGCAATGTCTGGAGCCGCCTTTGTTGTCACAGCTGAGGATGAGGTGCTGCTTGGCATCCTGCAGGGCTCAGGACAGCCCCCAGCAGACAGTTGTCTGGCCCAAAGTGCCAGCAGCAGGGGCTGGGCAGCCCACCGGGGAGCCTTCTCACTCTCTGAAACATCTCGGATTTAGCTTTGTGTAAATTCCTCGTCCTCGTTAGGGGGAGTCATTTCACACGTATACTTGGATTTGCAACGTCTGGCCACTGGCCAAAGCAGAACCCCTTGCACCATTTCACAGTTCTTGGTACATTTGTAAGTGGAAAGACTAGGACAGACCACAGGCGCCACCCCCCCATGGAGCCACCCAGGGACATGTCCACTGTGTCCACGGTGACCCCGGGGCTCGAGCTTCAGGCCCCTCGCCTGCAGGGAGTCCCTCAAGGCCCTGCACCTGATTTTTTGTTTGTTGTGTTCTTTTTCTTAAAAAATTTGTAAGTACCTCCACGCCATGACCTTCACAGGGCAAGGCTGCCGCAGGGCTCCAACGGTCCCGGGTCCAGCCTCACCTCCCCCGACACCTCTGCTGGTGCCCCTGATCCCTGGGGAAGGGGACATGTCAGGAGGGTCTGCCCGCCCGGGACTACACAGCTAGAACCTCCCGCTGGAGCGTCGTGAACCCCTTCCACCCCTCTCTCTGGAATAGCAAACCTATCAGATGATGGAAGGGAGTAGGCAGGCCCTCAGGAGGCTGATCTTGTGCAAAGGGTACGTCAGTGGACTCGGGGCCTGGACACAACCAGCCTAGTGTCAGGCCCTGGCCTGCCTCGCACTGGCTGTGTGGCCTTGGGCTCATGTCTCAACCTTGGCGTCCTTTAAAGTCTCAGCTACTTTAGAGGATTGCTGTGGGGCCAGATACTCTTCGAGCAGAGACCCGGCCCTGTGGGTCCTTGGTGCTGGGAGGTTGTTTCTGCTCTAGAAGCCGGATGACTGACAGTTACCGCTCATCTTCCTAGGGATTTCTAACAAGATCCGTCCTAGAGTCCTCGTCAAAAATCTATAAGACCCCCATTTATGGTTTAAGATTTCACTGCGTTCAGCTGTCGTTTCTTTTCGCTGAAAAACTAAATGGTTTGGCCTCACTATCGTGTTAATTGGATTTATTTTCATAACAATTACTTACTATCAAATTCTCCCCATCACTAGACAAGTGGCTGATCTTACTATAAATTTCCCTTTGGCAAAGAAAGCAGCATAGACCAACGTTTAGAGAGGCCGGGGTGCCACACCACCTCATTGCACTTCCAGCCTTCACTTACGCTGTGTGACCTGGGGAAAGTTACATACCTTCTCTATGCCCAGTTTCCTCATCTGTAAAATGGGGACAGTGAAACATTCTTCTCAGAAAGTTGTCACGAGGAATAGGTGTCTTAAGATAGGTCACCTGAGATACAACATGTCTGTTCCATGTTAGACCAGAGAGGTCTCTAAAGTGGACCAGCCGGACCCATAGTGGGCATCTCACACGTTCCTCCTTCCACAGGGCTGACCAGGGACGTCTCCTGGACTGTGTGGTGCGATGGGGAAACCTCACCGAAGGGAAGATCAGGGCGTACCTGGGGGAGGTTCTGGAAGCCGTCCGATACCTTCACAACTGCAGGATAGCACACCTGGACCTAAAGGTTAGTGGGGCCCCGTTCGGGGCGAGCGGCGTGTCTGAGCATAGCTCAGCCCCCCGGCATAGGGACCACTCAGCTTGTCCTCTGAACCCAGGACAGGAACCCCCAGGGGGACTGGGGACAAATATGAGGGAGTGGGGGATAGGAACATGTATTTCTAATCTCTGTTTTTAAGAGTTTGCATCCAGGGGCTGGCCCGGTGGCACAGCGTTTAAGTGTGCACATTCTGTTTTGGCGGCCCGGGGTTCCCGGTTCGGATCCTGGATGTGAACATGGCACTGCTTGTCAAGCCATGCTGTGGTAGGCATCCCACATATAAAGCAGAGGAAGATGGGCACGATGTTAGCTCAGGGCCAGTCTTCCTCAGCAAAAAGAGGAGGATTGGCAGTAGTTAGCTCAGGGCTAATCTTCCTTAAAAAAAAAAAAGTTTGCTTCCAGTGATATAAACAATCAATAAAATCCTAGATAAACATTTGAGATCTTGCAGCATTTCATGAGAAAGTTCCTGTGAGTTTTTCCGGGCTTTTGTGGGACTGAGAAGGGAAGGAGACTGTTACTGTTAGTGCTGGGAGCAAAGATGATCACCCAGCTTCATAAACAGGCGTCACTGTGTGTAACACAGCAACTCGATGCTGATTTCCAGAGCGAAGGCTGGTCTGTGCCAAGCTGGGGGAGCATTCCTCTGCTGGCACTCTTTCCTCTTTGCTGGGCCTGTGTGCTGAGTTTCATCCTGTCTTGCACGTGGACAGTCTGTACCAGTTGACTTCCTAGATTCCTGGTGAGTGTCACTTGCAGATTAAGATTGGGGTTGATGAAAATGACAGTTGTCTCATCCTGTCTTCTAGCCCGAAAATATCCTGGTGGATCAGAGTGTAGCCAAGCCAACGATTAAATTGGCTGACTTTGGAGATGCTGTCCAACTCAACACGACCTACTACATCCACCCGTTACTGGGGAACCCCGAATTTGCAGCCCCCGAAATCATCCTTGGGAACCCCGTCTCCCTGACCTCGGATTCGTGGAGTGTTGGAGTGCTCACATATGTCCTTCTTAGCGGCGTGTCCCCCTTCCTGGATGACAGCGTGGAAGAGACCTGCCTGAACATTTGCCGACTAGACTTTAGTTTCCCAGATGACTACTTTAAAGGAGTGAGCCAGAAGGCCAAGGATTTCGTGTGCTTCCTCCTACAAGAGGACCCTGCCAAACGTCCCTCGGCTGCGCTGGCCCTCCAGGAGCAGTGGCTGCAGGCGGGCCATGGCCATGGCAAAGGCGCGGGCGTCCTCGACACGTCCAGACTGACCTCCTTCATTGAGCGGCGCAAACACCAGAACGATGTTCGACCTATTCGTAGCATTAAAAACTTCTTACAGAGCAGGCTTTTGCCTAGAGTCTGACCTATCTTGAAGTTCTTTCTCATTCTCTTTCACCTGCCAATCAGCTGTTAATTTGAGTTTTGAAGAGAAACACCAACCAACATAACTGATCAGCTGCCGTGCGTTCATCGTGTGAAATAGCATCGCGAGTGACCCGCGCTCGGCAGTGCTGGGACTCGGCTGCGAGGCTGTGCTGGGGTGGAGGACCTTCTCTAACACTCTGCGCAAGCAGAGACCGCGTTGCTGTATCACAGTCTTTTATTCAGGTTTCTGCAAAAAGTAAAAAGAAACTTTTTTAAATGAACGTGAATAGAATTTTGCAAATTTAACATTTTCCAAGATTTATTCAAGGAAACAAAATGCCTATGTTCAACCACTGGTGTTAACGAACAAAACAGAGATCCCAGACACCTCTGGGGAAGACTCACCCTCGAGGTGGCTGTCCCCACGGCCTCATCTGGGGCTCGGTGTCCACCTGGCTCTGAGCTTTTCCAGCTGCCTGGTCTGCGTGTGCCTCGCCGGGACGCCAGACTACGCTTCTGAAACGTGCATTCAACCTCAAACTTTTGCATAAAAATAGAATGAATCGTTTTGCTCTGATGAAATGTAGGCCTTACTTGTATATAAGACTGGTCCTGCCTTCCGTCTGTCCTGGCCCCACCTGCCCTCCTTCCCGCTCCCCGCCCACCTCCCGGGGCTTCCTTCGGGGGTCAGAGGGCTTGCCCATCATCCGAGGACATCAGGTTGGGTCCTGCCCCGCTGCCCCCTCCTTCCACTTCCACCCCCAAGCCGTCAATCAGATTGTTGAGCAGTATACAGTCAGATGAAAATACTGTAAATGCACTCATTGGGGTTTTTTTGGTTTTATTTCATATCATGTGCAATGTTGTGGCTTTAACATTTTATGCAACTATTTATGAAGACCTCTGTTGTACCTGTAATAAATATATAGAAAAAGCACATACTTCGTACGGTGAGCTTTATGGTTGTGTGCGTGTGTCGGGGGAGGGGTGGGGGGTCGTAGCCCTGTGCCATCGGTTCAAGGAGACTTAACTCTTCGTGAAATTTGTCGGTTTCGAGGACTGTACAAAGTGATTTCATACTCTGAATATAAAACTGGATAATAGGGTAATGTTTTAAAATTTATTATGCTATTATTCAGAATGCCAAAGTATTATTTTTTTTCCCAAAATCAGTCTGGACATTTACAACTTTTTAGACTTTTTGACGTTCAACTTTCTGTACAAAAATTGGCTGGATTTTGAGCTTTTGGTAAGAAAAAAAAAGCCAATGAAGCACTAGCCGCCTTGAGGCTGGCGTCCGATGTCTGTGTCACTGTGGCAGAATTACTCTGGTGCAGGGGAGGCCTTTCAACAAAAGACTCCGGGTTTCTGGGCACGCTTGAATTTTTCTGGATGTCTTTTTATCTTTGTCGTGTGAAATACACTAAAAAAGGAGACCAGCCTGCTTCCCAAGCCAGCCAGACACCTGGGTCTTGAGCCATAAACTGGCATAGTTAAGCTTTGCAGCTTCCGATGTATTTTATTTATTCTTTTGTTGGGTTTTTGTTTGTTTGTTTCTTGTAAAATTGTACAGAAACTTTTTAAAAGAAATTGGATTCAAAACTGGATGTGTATTCGTAACCTCACAACTTTTATTTGTGTATTGTTTCTTTTATTATTTCAGTTAAATTTTTACATTATTTTGCATGTATATTTCTTTGTACAGAGACCTTACATGTTTACACAGTATGATGTGATGTAAATATTTTATTTTGCCATCAGTTATTTTAAAAAATTAAACATATTTGCCTGATTTTTGTGTTAGGTCTTTTATTGAAATTGGTGGATATTGAATCAGAAAGAGAGATCTCTGAGGTAGAGACTGAAGGAGAGGCCTCTCGTGCGTTGGTGGGGGGTAGGGGGAATCCCCTGGATTGGGCATCTGCTGTACACAGCCAGAACTAGGAGTGAGTCAGGCTCCTACCGACTGGTTCACAGAACCCAGACTCAGAACTCTGACGTACAAGCAGAATGTCAGCCGCCTGTTTACAGTGGGGCTGCACCTCACCCTGCTTGGGATGTCTAAGGTCTGCCTGGTTCTCGAATGTGGAATCGGAGCAAAGAGAATAGCTGTGGCATCCTGACCACAGAAAATCAAAATTAACGTTGTCTAGATGGATTGAAGAAAGTGGAGTGCTTAGATTTGAACACTGGTGTTAGGAACAAGCCAGAGATCCTGTACCTGTGAAGACCCCCATTGGTGGTGGTCCCTCAGCCACCTGCACTGGAGTCCCCAGGCCCTGGGGGATGTAGAGCCACCACCTCTGGATCCCACCCTGCAGGGCTCTGACGCTGGCTGTGGCTCTGCCTGCTTCTGACAGTGGGTCATTTCCCCTGAAGACCAATATCCTCTCTCGTTTGGATTCTCTTGCTTTGTCGATCCCTGCCCCCCGCCAATAGTGACTGACGGTCCAGCACAGCATAGCGAACAGGTGTTATTTTCACCCGTTTGCTGAAATCCTGAAGGTAAGACAGGCGTGAAAGGACCCCATTTGGCCCAAGTCAGGTCGTAGGAAACTCCCTCTCGCTGGGATGACACCTCCTCTGAGTCCCAGGGACACCGATGGCTCAGTGGGGTTGGGAGGGATGGAAATGCAAGGCTGGATCTCTTCCCGGCAGCAGGGCATCAGTCCTCGGAGTGAGTCGCCTGGCCACCACAGTGCCACACCTGAGCAGGAGGGAGGCAGGGGGCTGAGTTCTTCTGTTAATTGGATACTTGCTGAATGAATAGTTACTCCTGTGAGATGAGCAAAGCATTCCACAAGTGAAAGGCATCCCCACAATGAAGAGTGGCCCACCTCAGGACAGCTACCCAGACTTTTTTCCTCAAATATTAAGATGCTTTGGGGACCAGCCCCAAGGCCAAGTGGTTAGGTTCGGGCACTCTGCTTCAGCGGCCAGGGTTCATTGGTTGAGACTCTGGGTCTGGACATGGCACCGCTCATGAAGCCATGCTGTGGCAGCATCCCACATAGAAGAAATAGAATGACCTCCAACTAGGATATACAGCTATGTACTGGGGCTTTGGGGAGAGGAAAAATAAAAGAGGAAGATTGGCAACAAATGTTAGCTCAGGGCCAATGTTCCTCAAAACAAACAAACAAACAAAAAGATGTTTTGTATTCTGCATGTCACTATTTAGAAATGTTTTAAATCCAGGGATTCTCTTTAGCTCTAAAGGGAAAAAAGATCACTGTTATTTTAGCAGAATAAATTATGAGCATCATCTTATGGCAAGCTATATAGTTAATCCAAAGAGACAAAAACAATTCAAGGGACTGGTAGAATGCTCCGTCTGTGTGTGTGTGTGTGTGTGTGTGTGTGTATTTAAAGTACACAATTCATAAGTATACAGCTCAATAAATCTTTATATTTGTGTGTACCTGTGATCCCCACCCAAAGCAAAACATAGGACCTTCCCATTATCCCCTAAAGGATTCTTTGTGCCCCTTCCCACTCAGTTCCTCTCTGCCAGGGGTGATTGCTGTTCTGATTTCTATCACCCATAAGTTAGTCTGCCTTTGAACTTCATTTAAGTAGAATCATACAGTATATGCTTTTTAAAAGTAAACAAAACTTTTTCTTTTGAGGTCATTGTAGGTTCACATGCAGTTCTATGAAATGTATGCTTTACCCAGATTTCCCAGTGATAGCATCTTGAAAACTCTAACGTTAATCAGATCGCAGCCGGGATTTTAACACTGACACAGTCAAGATGCAGGGCCTTCCATCCATCACCAGGATCCCTCCTGTTGCCCTTTTATAGCCATGCCCACCTCCCTTCTGCCCCCAGCCCCCTCCTCTAATCTCTGCCAACCACTAATCTGTTCTCCATTTCTATAATTTTGTCATTTCGAGAATGTTATGTAAATGGAACCATACGATATGCAACCTGTTGAGATGGATTTTCTCACTGCGCATAATTCTTTGAAATTCATCCAGTTGTGTGTATCAATAGTTTGTTCCTTTTTCTTACTGAATAGTATTCCATGGTATGGATGTACTGTGGTTTGTTTAACCATTCACCCATTGAAGGACATCTGGATTTTTTCTGGCTTTTGGCTATTACAAATAAAGTTTCTATGAGCATTCATGTACAGATTTTTGTGTTTCTTCACTTTTTAAGGGATTGCCAAATTGTTTACCAGACTCTACCATTTTACATTCCCACTAGCAATGTCTGAGTAATCCAGTTTCTTCAAATCTTTGTCAGCGTTTGATGTTGTCACCATTTTTTTATTTGGCCATTCTGACAAGTGTGTAGTGAGAAGTTATTGTGGTTGTAATCTGCATTTCCCTAAGGGCTAATGATGTTGCGCGCCTTTCCATGTGTTTATTTGCCATCTGTTTATCCTCTTCAGTGAAATGTCTCTTCATGTCTTTTGTCCATTTTCTCATTAGATTGTTTTGTTTTTTATTGTTGAGTTTTGAGTGTTCTTTATATGTCCTAGATACTAGTCCTTTGTCAGCGATATGGTTTGCAATTGTTTTCTCTCACTTTGTAGTGTCTTTTCAGCTTCTTAACAGAATCCTTCACAGAGAAAAAGATTTTAATTTTGACGAAATCTAATTTTTTTTTCTTTTGTGGATCAAGCTTTTAGGTGTCAAGTTTAAGAACTCTTTACCTAGTCCTAATTGAAACTTTTTTCCTAAAAGTTTTGAAGTTTTGTGTTTAAGTCCATGACCCATTCTCACAATTTTTGTGTAAGGTGTGAAATTTAGGTTTCGGGTTTTTCTGTTGGGTTTTCTTTTCTTTTTTTTTTTTTTTGCAGATGGATGTCCAATTGTTCTAGTGCCATTTGTTGAAAAGATTACCCTTTTGATTTTGTCAAAAATCAGTTGGGCTTTTTCATGTGGTTCATGTGGGTCTATTTCTGGGTTCTCTATTTCATTGATCTAATTATCTGTTCCTCTACCAATGTCACACAGTCTGGATTACTGTAGCTGAGTAAGTCTTGAGGTCAGGTAGACTGTACTTTCTTTCCCCCACCTATTTGTCTTTTTCCAAGATTTTTAGCTATTCTAGTTCTTTTGCCTTTCCATATAATTTTTAGAATAGTCTTGCCAATATCTACAAAATATCTTGTTGTGTTTTTTTATAGGAATTGCATTAAATCTGTATATATCAATTTGGAGAGAATTGACATCGTTGCTATTTTGAGTCTTGCAATCCATGAACGCGATGTAGCTCTCCATTTATTTAGATCTTTGTTTTCTTTCATCAGCATCTTGTAGTTTTACAAGTTCCTGTATATGTTTTGTTTTAATTACACCTAAGTATTTCTCTTTCATTAAGCAATTATAAATGACGTCATATTTTTAATTTTTGTGTCCATGAATTCATTTCTGCTACGTAGAAATACAATTGATTTTTGAATGTGTGGTGTAAGCCCTGACAGTTGTTGGAGTTTTTTTCCTTCTTTGTAATTCAAGTGCCTGACTTAAGCTTCACTTGCCAAGGCATTCACTTCAAAGAGGTATCCCCTTCAACGATGGCTATCTCGAATAAATACATTGCCAGCCACACAGCTAGATAAAGAGCCAGGCCACCTGCTCCTACTGAGGCTCTTTTGTTTTAGAGATCTTGGTCAATTTCAATAACTAACCATTTGGGCCACTTATTTTTTCTCTGCCTGTGCTTTAAATTCCTACTCTCATGTTTTAAATTCACCAGTAAAGAGTGAGCCCTTGAAATCCTAGGCCCCCACCCTTGACGCCAATAAACACAGAACCCCAGGCCTGCGCATTCTCTCTCTTTCTACCCATGACCTTGCTGTGTGACTTCCAGGTCCTATAAGTGATAACCCCCTGTTTTTTCAAAGTTTTCTGATGATTATTGGTGAAAGGCATCTTACAACTAAAGTAAGAACCACAAGGGCCGGTCCAACTACAACATTAGTTATTGATAGGCTGAGACCGGCACACAACGGAATGTTTATCTTTTATTCTGTGTGTTTGCTGAACTCACTAGTTCTAGATCTTTTTGGAGCTTCCTTGAGATTTTCTACATAACCATGTCATCTGCAAGTAGGGAACGGTTTTATTTCTTCCTTTCCAACCTATAGGCCTTTTGTTTCTTTTTCTTGCCTTGTTTCCCTGGCTAGAACTTTCAATATTGGATATGAGTGGTGAAAACAGACATTCTTGTCTTGTTCCTGATCTTAGATGGAAAAGCATTCAGTCTTTCACCATTAAATACAACGTTAGCTGTAGATTTTTATAGATACTGTCTATCAAATTAAGCATGTTCTCTGCCATTCCTATTTTTCTGAGAGTTTTTATCATGAATGGGTGTTGAATATTGCCAAATGCTTTTTCTATATCAAGTGATATGATCATGTAATTTTTTTCTTTAGCCTGTTAATATGATGGATTACACCCATTGATTTTTTAATATTGAGCCAAACTCGCATCCTTGGAATGGACCCCACCGGGTCATGGTGTAAAGTTTTTCTATGTTTCTGAATTGTATTCACTAATATTTTGTTAAGGATTTTTGTATCTAAATTTACAAGGAATATTGGTCTGTAATTTTCTTTTTTTGTACTTTCTTTGGTTTGGTATCAGGGTACTTCTAGCTTCATAGAGTGAATTGTGAAGGGTGATCTCCTCTTCTGTTTTCTGGAAAAGATTGTGTAGAATTGGTGTTAATTGTTCTTTAAATGTTTGGTAGACTTCTCCAGTGGAACCATGTGGGCCTGGAGATTTCTTTATTTGGAGTATTTGAATTATAAATTCAGTTACAGGGCTATTCAAATTATCTATCTCATATTAAATGAATTGTGATAGTTTGTGCTTTTCAAAGAATTGATCCATGCCATATCTAGGTATTCAATCGATTATTGAGAGAAGAATATTGAAGTCTTCAACTATAATTATGGATTGTTGTTTCTCCTTTTACTTCTATTAGTTTTTGCTTCACATATTTTGCAGCTCTGTTGTTTGTTGCCAGCACACTTAGGATTACAATGCCTTCTTTGTGTGTTGACCCTCTTATCACTATATAATATCCCATTCTGCTCCCTAGTAATTTTCTTTGCTCTGATATCTACTTTATCTGTTATTAATGTAGTCACTCCTACCTTTTTTAATTAATGTTTTCATGATATATCTTCCATTCTTTTACTGTCAACATACCTATATCACTACATGTGAGTAGATTTCTTGTAGACAGCATATAGTTGGGTTATGTTTTTTAATCCATTGTGCCCATCTCCATCTTTTAATTGGTGTATTTAGATCATTTACATTTAATGTAATTATTGATAAAGTTAGGGCTTAAGCCTGCTCCTTTATTTTTTGGTTTACTGTTCTTCTCTCTGGTCTTCAGTTCTCTGTTTTATTTTGCCTGTTCTCCTAAGGGTTGCTTGAACACTTCTAGAATTCCATTTCAATTTATCTATACTGATTTTGAATGTTTCTCTTTGTATAGCTGTAGGAGTTGCTCTAGGTATTACATTATATATTCATAATTTACTGGTGTCATCTTTTCACCAGTTTGAGTGAAATATAGAAACCTTACCTCTCTTTATGACTCATTACCCTCTCCAGTTTATATTGTTGTTTAAATATTTCCTCTCCGTACATTTAGAACCACATCACACAATCTTATAATTTTTGCTTCAACTATCAAACATAATTTAAAAGACTAAAGAGGAGAAGGAAATGTATTTACTCATATTTTTATTTTTTCCATTGTTCTTTCTTTCTTTCTGACATTCCAAGATTTCTTCCTCTATATTTTCCTTTCTATTTAAGGAACTCACTTTACCCATTCTTTTAGGATAGTTCTGCTGGCCACAAATTCTCTTAGATTTTCTTCATCTGATAGTCTCTTGATTTACCCCATTCCTGATGACATTTTCCCTGTATATAAAATTCTAGATTGACAGTTTTTTTTCTTTCAGCACTTGAAAAACATTGTGCCACCTCCTTCAGTCCCTCATCGTTTCTGATGAGAAATCCACCGTCATTCAAGTCTTTCCAATTATAAGTAAGATGTTTTCTCTCACTTTCAAGATTTTTTCTTTGTCTTTAGCTTTCAGAAGTTTGACTATGATGTGTCTTAGTGTGGATTTATTTGTGCTTGTTCTGTCTGAGATTTACTCAGATTCTTGAATCTGTATGTTTATGTCTTTTGCCAAATTTGTGATGTTTTCAGCCATTTCTTCAAGTACTTTTAGAACTCTGCCTTCTTTCTCTCCTTCAAAGACTTCAATGACATAAGTGCTACACTCTCTCTTTTTTTTTTTTTTTTCCCTCCCACTGGTCTTTGAGGCAATGTTCTCCCCCAGTTTCCCCAGGCTATTTTTGCTTTGTTCAGACAGGGTAATTTCTATTGTTCTATCTACAGATACACTGGGTCTTCCCTCTGTCCACTCCAGTCTGCTCTTGAGCCCATACACTGAGTTTATTTCAATTGTTGTATTTCCGCGTTCTAAAATTTCATTAGTTTTTCTTTATATCTTCTATTTCTTTGCTGAGACTTTTGATCTTTTCATTTATTTCAAGCATGTTCATAATTGTCCCTTGAAGGATTTTTATCATGGCTGCTTTAAAATTTTTGTCGGGTAATTCTAACATCCTGTCATCTCATTGTTTGTGTTATTGCTTATCTTTTGTCATGCAAGTCAAGATTTTCCTTGTTGGTACGATGAATGATTTTCATTTGAAATGGGGACATTTTGCATATTAGGGTATGAGACTGTGGATCTCTTTTAAATCTTCTGATTTAGTTGGCCTCCTCAGACACCATTCCAGCAGGGGAAGGGGCTGGGTGCTGCCTCATTGATGGTGGGAGTGGTCTGAGTTCCACTAGGCCCCCCCAGAGACCGTGGGCATGATCAAAGTCCTGACCCTGCACCAGGGCTCCTCTGACACCACCCCAGTGGGGAGAGGAAGGAGCCTCCTTACTGCTTGATGGAAGTGGAAGTACAGGCTCCCCACATAATCCTTGCTGATAGCAAAGGGGGTGAGGAGTCTTGTTACTCCTGGCAGGGATGGAAGTCCTGGCTCCCTATTTGGCCTTCTCTGACACCACCTGGGCCAAGGGACTGTGATGCCCATTACATGCTGGCAAGGGTGGAAATCTAGGTTCCCCACTCAGTCTTTACTGATGGAGTGGAGGGGGGGCCACAGTGTTTTCATGGCATCTGGCTAGAATAGAGAAGTGATTATCTCAAAGTTTTCTGTCTTGCAAGCGTGCGGCTTTCCTGGGCTTCTGTCTAGAGAGAGCAGGGTTTTGTTTGGACTTCTGCTGTCTGCATCTATCGGCACTTCCAGGTTGCCAGCTTCTGCAGCTCTAAGACTGGGATATATAAGGCAAAAAGAAATCCCAGAGAACTCACCGCCTTGTGGTTCCTCAGCCCTGAGGCCCCTTGCTGGTCTGCTTTCTTCACTTCACCTTGTAAAGTCTTCTCAAGTTTGTTTTATGTAGAATGTCCAGGAGGTTTTGTTGTACTTAGAGAATAGGAAAAGTGCATCTACTGCAGCTTCCCAGAATCAGAAGTCCAATATCAGTGCTTTTGTTTTCATTTGTCAGTTTTAGGATTATGTGACATTGGTCTCCTGAGATAGCTACAAAAACAACTGTTTAATCTTAATTTCAAAAGCGACCAATTGTATCAGTTATAAAAGGGGAAACTACACAGCCAGAAATGGGCAGAATTTAAGTTCATTTCCCATTTCACTGTCTTCTACCTTTTCTGCTGACTCATTTCTTGTGGAAGTCTTGCTTAACTACCAATGCTGGTATTCTACTCCTGTTCCACAATAACCAGACAGAATTCAAGGACAGCATAACCGACCAGAGATGGTAAACAAGGGATTGGCCAGGCTACTGAGAGCAAATGACCTGGGCTGGCCTGGCTGCTCATGCAGAGCTGTGCAGAGGACACAACTGGAGGGATGCAGGGAGTGCAAAGGCTGGCTCTGCTCTCAGGAGGCATCTGGAGAGACAGAAGGGAAAAGTATTGACTTAAGTAGCTTCTAGAAGGGGGAATGCAATGAACTATCTGACAGAAGTTCTAAGAGAAAGGAAAAAGCGATGTGCTGGGCCTTGAAGGGTGAGCAGGATTTCCAGGAAGCGGCCTCAGGTTGGGTCCAGGTGTCAAAGTGCTTTGGCGACAGCAAGGGGTCAGGAGCGGAGGGTACCATTTGGGTGTAATGTGAGGTGACAGAACATTTGCTTCCTCAGATGTCTCTTGCTTCCATTGGCCATTTCTTATTTACAATTCAAAATTTTTTCAGGGCTTATCTTTCACTATGTGGCCGTCATCCTGTGGAAACCCTGCTTCAGAAGCCTCTTTTCAAGACTGCTGAGTTTACCAGAGAGTTTTCCAGCTTCCGCTTCCTGTAGAATATGACAGTTAAAGGGTTTGCAAGGCAAAGTCTCTTGTGAAAGTCCCGGAAAAGTGGAGACTTTACAATGAATTTCCTCATTTATAATTACTCGTAAAAAACACGCATCTCTGCTCCATTTTTGAAGGTTGAAAACGTCTTTTACTCAGTTTTACCCTATCCATCAGTTTCTTTATGACTAAATTTATCTCATGTGTATGAGCTTATACAGGAAAGAAAATATATCAGAACAAGTGACATAACAACAGAATTTGAGACAGACCCTATTGATAATTTGAGAACAGCCTGCACTGCTGGATTGTTATGACATGGTAATGACCTGGTTTCCATATGTATATCAATATGCTGACACCCAGAGAGAAAAGATGCAAAGCATCAGTGTTTTGTAAACATGAAAATTACCTCCTGGCACAAAGCCCTACCGAGCCAGGAGTTATCAGAGTCAGCTTGCCACAGGTGAGAAGAAATCCGTGTTCCTCTGTTTTCTTTTTCAATTTTGTGGCCCAGTGGGCAAAATCGGAAATATAAATGAGAGGAGGACTTACAACCACGTGGATGTTGATTCACTCACCCGGACTGCTCCCGACCATCCTGTCTTCCTTTGGGGACGCCTCCTCCTCCCCCTCTCTAGGACTTGCTCACTGCGAGGTGAGATCCACCTTCTTTGGTGACACAGGCCCTTTCCTAGGTGACCTCAGCTGATCTCATTTCTTTGGCTAACACTGTGCTAGTTACCTGTGGCTTTTTAACAAATTACCATAAGCTTGGTGGCTTAACACAAAAGAAATTCGTTCTCTCACAGTTCTGGAGGCGAATAGTCCAGTATGGTACCACCGGGCTGAATCCCAGGTGTGGCAGGGCTGTGCTCCCCCCAGAGGCTCTGGGGAAGGATCTGTTCCCTTCCTCTCTCAGTGTCTGGGAGCCTCCAGCATTCCTTGGCTTGTGGCTGCAGCACTCCAGTCCTGAAGGCCAGCATCTGCCAATCTCTGTCTGCTCCCTCCTCACGTTGGCTTCTCCTCTGCGCGTACAAAAACCCTCCTCTGCTTCTCTTATCAAGACGGTCGTGATGGCGTTTGGGGCCCACATGGATAATCCAGGATGATCATCCTGTCTCAAGATCCTTGACTTAATTACATCTTTGTCGTATAAGGTAACATTCACAGGTGCCAGGCATCAGGACATAGACATCTTTCAGGGGGCCTTTTTTTTTTCTTTTAAAGATTTTATTTTTCCTTTTTCTCCCCAAAGCCCCCTGGTACATAGTTGTATATTTTTAGTTGTGAGTCCTTCTAGTTGTGGCATGTGGGATGCTGCCTCAGCATGGTCTGACGAGCAGTGCCATGTCCGCGCCCAGGATCTGAACCAGCGAACCCTGGGCCGCTGAAGTGGAACGTGCGAACTTAACCACTCGGCCACGGGGCCCGCCCCTCAGGGGGCCATTTTTTGACTTACCACACCATCTCTGCGCCAACAATTCCCAACTTCTCCAGCAAAGTCCCCTATGCTCCAGGTCACACACCCATGAAGGGGATCAGAATATGCCACCCTAAAGTATGTCACTTTGGCACAACGATTAGTTTTAGCTGAACGCAATCAAAAGGAAGTAGGTATTTTAGAAAGCTCCCTGCCCCTACCCCTGTTTGCCTAAAAGCAGGACATAAATTTTCAACGGTGTCCTTCCTCCCCTCTATCCCAGGAAGGACAAAAGTTAATCACCAGAGACAACCTTAGACCCTATCAGCGTGGAGTCAGCACCAGAAGAATCCATATGCAAACTTTTACTACCCAGCCTTTCTCTCTGCTCTGGGAAGCCTAGAATCACTTTCCTTTGTCCCATCATTTCTCCACTTATTGTTCTTTGTGGACGATACTATATAAGTCACAGTTCTAAGCCACCTCCTTGAGTTACTCATTTTTCCCTGGTTTACATGTTAATAGATTCTGCTTGTTTTTCTCTTGTTAATCTATCTTTTATTACAGAGGTCTCAACCAAGAACTCAGAAGGGTTGTGGGGGGTGGGTAATTTTTCCTCCCCTACACCCAACTATCTACTTGGATGTTGAAATCCAACTCTCGTCTGACCCCCAAAACATGACCATTCACCCAGGTACTTGGCCGGAAATTTCGAAGCCACTATTTGTCCCGTCTCTCCCCTGACTTCTGCATTTCATGCACCTCCACAAAGTCCTTTTCGGCCCTCCTCCTGCTCCACCACGTCACTCCAGGCCCCATGCATCCTGCAGATGCCTCCTAACCAGATTTCAGACTTCTACTTCTCCACACCTTCCATCCATTACATGCTCAGAGCAGAGTCTCCTTCACAGGAGTGGAGATCTCTGCTGGAGAGGCAGCCAGGCTAAGGCAACATCACAGCCAGGCAGGGAGCCAGGGGAAGACATTTCACCACCCTCCCTCTCTCTGCCCCCTGCTGATGCTCCCCATTGGCCGATTCCAACCAGAAGCCAGAGAGCAGGAGAGCCCCTTGATAAAACCCATTGGTTTCAGGCTCTGGGGCTGGGAGAAGAGTGGAGAGTGCATCTGAGGGACACCAAGGAAACAGAAAAGAGCAGACAACAGGCAAGTATGACACGCCGATGAGAATGACTGAAATCCCCAAACACTGACACCACCAAATGCCGGTAAGGGTGTGGGGCAACAGGAACTCTCGTTTCTTGCTGGTGAGAATGCAAAATAGCCACTTTGGAAGACAGTTTGGTGGTTTTTTACAAAGCTGAACATACTTTGCTACGCGACCCAGCAGTTCCACTCCTTGGTCTTTACCCAAAGGAGTTGAAAACATGTCCACACAAAAACACACACAAGAATGTTTATATCAGCTTTATCACTAATTGCCAAAACTTGGAGGCAAGCAAGGTGTCCTTCAGTAGGTGAGTGGACAAATACTGGATGTGGTACATCCAGACAATGGAATATTATTCAGCGCTAAAAAGCAATGCACTATCAATCCATGAAGGGATATGGAGGAAAGTTAAATGCATGTTATTACTAAGTGAAGAAGCCAGTCTGAAAAAGGTACTTACTGTGTGAATCCAACTACATGACACTCTGGAAAAGGCAACACTATGGAGACAGTAAAAAGATCAGTAGTTGCCAGGGATTGGCGGGGAGGGAAGGATGAACAGGCGGAGCACAAAGGATTTTCAGGGCAGTGAAACGACTCTGTATGACACTATAATGGTGGATACTCGTCATTATACATGTGTCCGAACCCATAGAATGTACACCACCAACAATGAGCCCAATGTCAGCTGTGGACTTTGGGTGATAATGATGTAGGTTCATCACTTGTAACCGATGCACGACTCTGGTAGCGGATGTTAATAAGGAGGCCGTGCCTGTTTGGGGGCAGAGAGTGTATGGGAAATCTCTGTACTTTCTGCTCAATTTTGCTGTCAACTGAAACTGCTCTAAATAAAAAGTCTTTTTTTTTTTTTGAGGATAATGATTAGCCCTGAGCTAACATCTGCTGCCAATCCTCCTCCTTTCGGCTGTGGAAGATTGGCCCTAGTTAGTATCCATGCCCATCTTCCTCTACTTTATATGTGGGATGCCTAGCACAGCATGGCTTGCCAAGTGGTGCGTAGGTCCACACCCGGGATCGGAACTAGCGAACCCCAGACCGCCGAAGTGGAACGTGCAAACTTAACTGCCGCGCCACCAGGCTGTCCCCTAAAAAGTCTATTTTTAAAAAAAAATGCGAGCATGAAGGCATTGGCTCCCAGAAATGGCAGACAAAGGCCTGCAATCCAAAGTCAAAGAGGGTACACAGATGACAAATAGCACTTGAAAGATGTGTCAACATCACCAACCACTGGGGAAAACAAATTGACATCCTGGTGAGATACCATTACCCCCCTATTACAACAGCAAAAACCAAAAATGGTGACACCACCCAATGCTGGCGAAGGCAGAGAGAAACTGGATCCTCATTCACTCTGACGGGAACATAAAGTGATCTAAGACTCTGGAAAAGAGTTTGACAGTTTCTTGAGAATACTAAGCATACACTTCCCATACAACCCAGCAGTCACGCTGCTGGGCATGTACCCCAGAGAAATGAAAACTTAGATACACACACAAACCTGTACACAATTGTTGATAGCGCCTTTATTTGTAATAACCCAAGATTGCGAACAACTGAAACGCCCTACTGTAGGTGAACAAACTGTGGTGCCCGCACACCATGGAATACCACTTAACAATAGAAAGTAACAAACTATTGATGCACGTAACAGCTTGGCTGGATCTCAGGGGAATTATGCCGGTGGAAAACACCCATCTCGAAGGTTGCATACTGTATGACTCCATTCATGTAACATGTTCGAAATGGCAAAGTTATGGAGGTGGAAAACAGAGTGGTTGCCAGGGGCTGGGCTGGTGGGGGAGGGGCGGTGTGGCTCTGCAGGAGCAGCACCAGGGAGCTCAGGGTGCGATGGAACAGGTGTGTACCTCGACGGTGGTGGTGGTGCAGGAATCTGCACACAAGAAAATGGCACAGAACTAAACACACGCATTGTACTGATGTCAGTTGGCTGCTTTTGCTTAGTTATCTAAGATGTAACCAAACTGGTTGAAAGGTACGAGGGACCTCCCTGTACTATCTTTGCAACTTTCTGTGTATTTGTAATTGTTTCAAAATAAAAAGTTAAAAACAAAAAAAGGCTGTCCTTCTAACAGCCAGCCAGTGGCAGAGCTGGCCCAGGACGCATGTTTTGGAATGATCAGCCCTCCCTCTCCAGACCACCAGGCACAGGCTTCCCTGGACCAATAAGCATCCCACAGACAAACAACTGCTGGGACCAGGGCCCCAAGAATACCCTTCCTTCCCAATTCAATAGCTGGAAGTCCCTCCTCTTGCCACTGACGGTTTGCTGCAAAGCCCACGCCAGCCCTTTCTCTTGCCCAGTGCCTGCCAGCCCACTTAGCTCTTCCCCTGCTGGGCCAGTGTGAGGCCAGGACAGGGTCAGCAGCGTGGGCCGAGGAGCGAGCCCGGGGTATCTATTCTCAGGGCTACAGGGCACCCTCCTCCCTCCAGGCCGGCTCAGACCAGTCTCGGCCCCAGGCTGCACCCCAGCACACCATTGTCCTCTTGGGCTCCACACCCCAGAAGCCTGTTCCAGGACAGGCGCTGCAAAGCCAGGACAAGATTTCCCCATGGAAAGGGAAGCCAAATTTCCATGGGCTGGGTTCAAACCTCTGGTTCTCAAGGGCATCCGCCTTCCTCTGGCTGGTTGGAAAGGGAGTTCCAGATCCTGAACAGCTTCAACAGGCTGCACTGGGAAGCTAACCGCTACCTGTATGCTATTGTCTGCATAGGTCATTTTATTTATAACCCCTGATTCCTTTTGAACCACAACCCAGCTGAGAAGCCGGGACCTGCTGTGCCCTCCAGAGGTGGAAAATTACAGGCCATGCTTATCCTAACATAAACCTCATGAGTAAACTTCTCTAAACTATCTGCCAAATGTTAGAGCGGCTTCCACTGTGTTCGATGTTGACTCTGGGCACAGTGACTCCGCGGCTTGTTTTACATGAGGGTGCCAACTTCAAATTTTATATTTGTGTTTGCAAGACTTCTTGCTTCTATGATTAATCTAAAATTCTTAAATGTTTGCTTAAAAAATTGCCACGTTTGAAAAGACTTTTTATAGAGCTGTTTATCATTTTGCAGGTGCCAGAAGAATGAGCATAAGTTTATTAATAAAAAAAAGATTAAGATCCGTAACACTAAATGGAAAAGACCATCTCCTCGCAGAGGGTTCCATACACTATTTTAAAACGTAGCACTGCCCTTTACTTTTAAATGACATTAGGGAGAACTAATCTGTCCTCGTATTGACTTTAGATGCCCTTTGGTCTTTCGCCAGGGAGCTTAGCAGTCATTTCTTTTAAGTTAAATTGCTGCCCAGGCCGGGAATGAAGACAATGCCTGGAAGATAAGCAAAGTAATTGTAATAAAAAAGGGCTCTTGGGGCCAGCCGGTGGTGTAGTGGTTAAGTTTGTATGCTCCACTTCTGCGGCGGGGGGTTTGCAGGTTCGGATCCCAGGTGTGGACCTAGCACCACTCCTCAAGCCATGCTGTGGCAGCCTCCCACATAAATATAGGGGAAGACTGGCATAGATTTTAGCTCAGTGACAATCTTCCTCAAGCAAAAAGAGGAAGATTGGCAACCGTTGTTAGCTCAGGGCCAATCTTCCTCACAAAAAAAAAGAAGAAGAAAGAAAAGAAAAAGAAAAAAGGGCTCTAGCAAATAGTCTCAGTCTCCAAAATTAAGGACCTGGAAAAAGGTTTCCATCCATGAGAAGTTTGGCTGCACCTGCTCTTGGCTTAGCCTGGTCCCACTGCAGGGGGACGTCTTTGCCCATTTTCCCCACAAAATTATTGTGGGGAAACTGTCAGCTCTGCCCCGTGATCGAAACTGACAGATTCTGGGCCTGACATTGAGCAAAATGATATTAAAATCCTAACTCTAAGCAAGAATTTTCACTTCCACACCACTGATTCCACATTTGCCTCTTGCATCCTACAGTGCTCCCAAGTTTCCATAGCAGGCGAATCTAAGAATGTTCCGATAGGATAATTTCTAAGATTTGAGAAGCTGAAGGGTTGAGGGTAATTTGACCATCGTGCATGTCCATTGGCGTGGTAGGAAGCGTCCTGCCCTGGCCTTATCTTCCACGAGTGGGCTCTTTTCCACGGTTCTATGTCTTTACCCCCTTGGGGTCCTTTGATTCCGCGGGAAAGTCTAGTCGTCTATAATGGGGAATTACTGTGAAATCTTCTCTATCGATGGTTCCCAGCAGCCCCGAGGTGTTCATGTTTCAGGGTGGGTAAATCAACCCAAAACAAGGAAGCTATCTCTCAGTTTGAGTAAAAAAAAATATTGTACAGCAAATATAAATAAGAGTCCTGAAAACAAGGCTTTTAGGGGGAGTAGCCGGGGTTCTTTATAAAGAAAACCTGCTCATTTCCAATAATACTCTTTTCCAGATTTTTTCTTTTTAAATATTGGCACCTGAGCTAACATCTGTTGCCAATATTCTTCTTCTTTTTTTCTTCTTCTCCCCCAAATTCCCCAGTACATAGTTGCATATTCTAATTGTAGGTCCTTCTGGCTCTGCTATGTGGGACGCTGCCTCAGCATGGCTTGATTAGCGGTGCCGTGTCTGCGCCCAGGATCCGAACTGGTGAAACCCTGGGCTTCCGAAGTGGAGCACACGAACTGAACCACTCAGCTACAGAGCCAGCCCAACCAATAATATTTTTTAAAAATAAAACACCTAGGAAAAATCTAACAAAAGCAAGCCCTCTTCACTGAAAACTACAAAATGTTGTTGAGAAATCTACAAAGTACTAAATGGTGGAGGGAAGTATCGTGTTCACAGACTGGATGGCTCAACATTGTAAAGATGTCAGTTCTCCTTAAATTCATCTGAAGATTCAATGCGATCCCAATCACAGCCCTAGCGGGGTTTTTGTGGAAACTGACAAGCTGATTCTAAAATTCATATGGACATGCAAAGGACCATGAAAAGCCAAAGCAATCTCGAAGAAGAACAATGAAGCTGGAGCGCTGGTCACTATATAACCAATTATCAAGACCTGTTATAAGGAATCCAGGACACTGTGGAATTGACACAAGGACAGACAACCCAGTGGGACAGCCTAATTTGTCTTTGGTTTTTCTAGGTTGTGCCAGAATTCAGAGACCACGATTGCTTGGGAGAATATTCTGGAATTAATAACACCCAGTAAATGGCTGGTACTCAGGAGAAAAGCCTGGGCTGGACCCCCGGTCAGAGAATCCTCAGATTCTAATTAAGAAAAGAAGGCAGAGAGAGCAGTGGGTAAGGGAAGGAGACAGAGGGCTGAAGCCATAAGCTTGTTTTTCAGAAACTGATACTACTGTTACTTTAAGAACAGTTTTTCCTAAATTTCCCTTTTGTTAACTTCCTCTTGGGAAATGTATGGTTTAGGCCAACTGACCAGATTAGCATTGATTTGTGTGACCCCTGACGCTAGGCCAACCCTCAAGAGTTCCATGGGATGCCAGGATAAGAATGCCTGCGGAACCAAACACCAAGGCCTCTCCTGTCGCTTTTTGGGCATTGATAGTGTTAAATATCATTCTGGAAACCTCCAAAGATAAATATAAACCAAATGAAGGATCCTTTGTATAGGATAAGTTGAATAAGTTAAGGTACGTTCATAAAAAGGAACACTATACTATTTATTTATTAAATCCATGAGGTCATTTCTCTGTGTGAATATAGAAAAATCACTAGGATAAGTTTTTTAAAAAATGAAAAGCACAGTGCAAGACAGTATGTGTGGAGCCCTGAATGTAGGGAAGGAGTTCAAATGTTATTTTTATTTAATCCTCATAACTACATATAATTAATCCTATGAATTGGTAAAGAAACAGAAGCTCACAAGTTGCAGAATCCAAGGTCTAATGCATGACAAGAGGTGTTGAATTCTACTGGAGTCCGATGAAGAATTTGATTGTTAACTTCACCCTGTCTGTCTCAATCCTGGGCATCTGTCATTCTCAACTCTGTCACTGCTCAAAAGGTAGTCCCTGGGCCAGCAGACTCAGCATCACCAGGGAGCTGGTTAGAAATTCTGAATGTCATTTCCCACCTGGATTGTTAACTCCAGCCTTTCTTTCCTTCTTTCAGCCAAAAGTAAAGAGCGCCATGCTGTTTTTAACCTGTGGAATGCATGTATAAAGTTTAGTGGTCAATGTAAAAATCCACATGGTAAAGAAGAATTTGGGATTGCATGCTGCTCAAGACCTGCAATTCATTGCTGCATGAAAGCATGTAAACCTATGGAGATGGAAGCAATTAAAGAGATCCCTATACAGAAAGAGGACTGATCTTAGTAAGTCTTCTCATTACCTTATGACATCTCATTACCTCCATGGCCTAGTATTTCTGTCCATGCACATCTTTAATGAATAAAGAATTAAATCAAATATATTCCAGCCTGAAAAAAAAGACATGCAGAATGTTAAGCCCCATGCCAGACCTACTGAATCAGAATCTGCATTTTAGCAAGATCCCCAGGTGCTGCATATGCTCGTTAAAGTCTGAGCAGGGCGTCTGTTGCATAAGACTCCGAGGGTCAGGTCATCATCATCAAAAATGCAGACACAAAGATGAAATCCTACTTCTCACTTGTCAATGGAGAGTTTTTAATTTTTTTAATTTTTGTTTGTTTGGTGAGGAAGATTGGCCCTGAGCTAATATCTATTGCAAATCTTCCTCTTTTTGCTTGAGGAAGATTGTTGCTGAGCTAACGTTCGCACCAGTCTTCCTCTATTTTGTGTGTGGGCCACGGCCACAGCATGACTTAGTGAGCAGTATGTAAGTCCACACCCAGGATTTGAACCTGTGAACCTGGGACCGCCAAAGTGGAGCACACAAACTTAACCACTACACTACAGCACTGGGCCGGCCCCCAGTGCAGGTGTTTTTAAACAGTAAAAATAAGGGTAGAAAGTCAGCTGGGAATGACCCAAAGCATCCCCAGCATGTATGTCTATCTCAAGATCAATAGTTGGGGTTTTTTTGAAGCAGGGTCTCGGCGTAGAACAAAGTCAGAGCTGTGGGAGC
Source organism: Equus przewalskii (assembly GCF_037783145.1). Lineage (NCBI taxonomy): Eukaryota > Metazoa > Chordata > Mammalia > Perissodactyla > Equidae > Equus > Equus przewalskii. The sequence continues at coordinate 45,467,320 of NC_091850.1, read as the reverse complement.
AGCGATGAAGCAGGCAGGCCTTTGAATCTTGCTTCCTTTGTCCTGTCTGTACAGCACATTTCTTCAAGTGAGATAAACATGCCAGGATTTGTTACTTGTGAATGATAAACAAAATAGAACACTTGTACACAGCCTATCAATGTCCTGCAAGAGGAAAGAGTTTTTCATCTGCAAATTACAGCAACCACTTGGAAGAAACTCTGAACAGCCAGATGAAGAGATGCTCAAGAGACATGTTACCAGAATATACAGACAGCCAGGGCCTTGGGAACCGTAAATAAGGTGCGTTCACATCCCAAAACACAGCAAACGGCTTCCCGCCCGCTCTCTGTCTGTATCCCTTGTCTGTTGACTTTGTGATAAAATTGCAATTAAATGCTTGATAATGAAAGCCCAGTGCCCAATAAATCAAAAGACTTCATACTTGAGTATCCCACTCATCAGTGTGAGGCGTAAATGAAAATTTCCTTAAGAAGATAAAATTAGAATTTGAGCTTTCTGTTCTTATCTGGCCAGAAGTCCTCCTAGCAGCATGCTGTAATTTGTCAGGGGAAGTTCGTTAGAGTTCAGACAGCCAGAGAATTGAGCGACCCGTCTGTCGAAAGAGGCATCGGCATCGGTGTTCCTGATGAAGCCGTACAGGTGGATCCAGCGGATGAGATGGACAGGAGCGAAAGGGGGAAATCATTTCTGTCTCAGGTTCATATTAGGGCGACCGGTTCACCCCAGTTTGCCTGCGTCTTTTCCAGTTCTAGCACCCCAGGAAAACCCTCAGTCCAGGCAAACCAGGACAACTGGTCACATTGCTAACCTGTAAAGTGGGACCGACCGGGCTGTATGCAGAACAGCACCGGCAAGGGGCCTGGTACCCAGCGGCCCTGTCCACGCCCTGGTTGCGTCTAGGTCGGTCAGTCAACAATGCTGAGCCAGGTGCTGGCTGAAGCACACGTGTTGGAGGAGAGATGGTTAGGGGGCTCATCTCCCAAACATAGGGCCACTGGTCCCCAGTGGAAACTCTTCCAACCAGCGTGGGTGTTTTTAAAACCCCACTTTTATTTAGAGAAGGCTTCTCGAAAAATCCTTGAAAATGCTTCCTGTTTTTAATTAAGGAGATCCCTGGAACAGTTCCATGATTTTCCCTAGTGCTCCTTTCAGTTTAGATTGGATTCTTCCTCCTCGCACTGCATTAAAACCTAAACAAAACCCAAACCCTCCCCGCCAGCGCTGCAGGTGGGATTCACGAGTTCAGTCTGGGACCCACCCGCTGAGGATGAATGAGCCCACCCCCTGTGTCCCAAGCTGCAGGTTAACTGGCAGGATGTCACGACCAGTCTCAGCAAAGGCACCAAGCAGGACTGTGCAAGCCACACACTTTCAGATACAAGGAACAGAGCTTCGCTCAAGCGTCCCCAGGCAACAGGAGCGTTATGCACGGGTGCAGGTGCCTGGGAATCTGAACCACCCAGCCTCAGGCGTCTCAGCGCCGCTGGAGATAGACCTACGATTCTGTGCCCAGTTCCAATGGGTGAGAGTTTTCCCCACACCACCAAGCAATTCTTGGACTTCAATCGCGACTGGTAAGTCTCAGGTTACCCACAACTTCTGTCCGACGTGGCTACAGATTGGAGGTTCCCATGACCTCCTCCCCTTTGGATTCAATTATTTGCTAGAAGAGCTCACAGAACTCAGAGAAACACTTACTTATGTTTACCAGTTTATTATTATAAAGGATACAGATGAACAGTAGATGAAGAGGTACACAGGGCGAGATCTGGAAGGATCCAGGCACGGGAGCTTCTTTCCCTGTGGAGTTGGAGTGCCTCACCCTCCTGGTACACGGATGTGTTCACCCACCTGGAAGCTCCCGAACCCCATGCTATTGGGATTTTCTGGAGGCTTCCTCATGTAGGCATTGTCAATGTTAACTCCATCTCCAGCGCCTCTCCTCTCTCTGGAAGAAAGGGGATGGGGTTGAGAATTTCAAGCTTCTAATCATGGGTTTGCCTTTCTGGTGACCAGCCCCTATCCAGGAGCCATCCAGGAATCCACCAGAGTCACCTCAACAGAAAAAAAAAGATGTTCCTAGTGCTCTTATCACTTAGGAAATTATAAGGGTTTTAGGAGCTGTGTGCCAGGATCCCAGGGCAGAGACCAATATACATATTTTCTATTATCTCACAGGATCCAAGAGTCATGAGCCAGTTCTCGGAGATCTCCTTGGAAAGTCTACCCCTCAGTATCATTGTATTCCCTTTGGTATCTGATGTCTATTTATCTGGGCTTCTCCGCTGAAACAACCAATTTAATATCCTCTAACATCCAGCTTTGTCCACTTCCAGAATCTTGATTCTGTTGTTCAGACAGAGTCCGAGTATTTCTTTACAACAATTTCTCAATGAGTTCTTTGTCCAGAGTACACACAAACACATCCACAGAGGATTGGTTGAGAACATCTGAACTCGGAACCTGAAATTAGAGATAAATATATATTTATATAGACATTTGTAGTGGACATCTCTTGTTTTGTCTGCCCATTCTGGCAACAGAACTCTTCATTCCTGTGGGAAAACCCACACCATAGGGCTGGCCCTGCCTTCTCCTCCACCTCGATGACACGGGTGGGCAGGTGACCCAGTCCTAGCCAGTGAGAGTGTTCCCTCCCTGCATCACAGGATGAGCATGTAAACTAAGCCAGGCCTGCATCTTCCGGGGACTTTTGTACCGCGGCTGACAGGGACAGCTGTCTCTTTCTATGCAGTTGCTAAGCCAGGAGGAACTGAGTCTGGAGCAGTCACATGGAAAGTTCCCAACTGTTTCAAAACTGAGGCCAGGTAGAGATATGTGGAGATGAGAAGCAGAGAAAGACACTTTTAAAGAGAAAAATAAAGGATGATGATGGCATGGTTTAACCACCAGATCCAGCCATGTCTGAAGCCAGAAGCAGCCCAGAAGTGTTAGTAAGCCGAGCCATGAATCCCCTTGTTTGTTTATGCCAGTCTGAGTTATGTCTCTGTCACTCACAGCTGCAAGAATCTTGAATAGTTCACATAAATACATAAACAATAACTTGCACAGGCTGTTGAGTGGGTTCTGTTATAAATCAAACTGGAGGTCTCACGGCAACCAGCGTGCCCAGAAAAAGACAGACTCTATTTCAGTCCAGTCTGTACTTTCTTTCCCATCCTCCAGACCACCCAGGTTTGCAGGATCTCTTCCCTCTAATACAAATTTGTAAAGAAAATGGCTCCCAGTTGGGCTGCTCTGTGTCACATCCTGGGTAACACTGTTAACCATCCTCTCAACAGTGGGAGGCACAGGGCACCACCAAGGATGTTAGCTTTCATTGTCATGTCCAGCATTTTGGGGGCTACAATTTTATATAAAATTACAAATGCATTTTGCCCATCACGAGTGAAACATTAGAACATCCTAGGGATGTTTTCTCATAGCTGGGAATTGCATATTCTGCCCCCTTTTCAGACATGTTATAGCATAATAGCAATGCAGGTCTGGACAATGCAAGCCAGCACAATTTCTGCCAGTTTTTCCAGGATCTAAGAGTTAGGTAAAGACACATGAAAAGCTCTGAACAGCGCCTGGGCGCTCCTCCTGGTATTGTAACTGCTTTCCAGCCGGCAGCCTCTGAAAGAGGAAATTCGACAGACAACGTTACATAGTTACTTCTCAATTTTCTTTCCGTGGGACACTTGCCAGAAGGCTGAGGGTGGGGAACGCCTTAGACAGTCTGGAGAGACAGCTTGCCCTGACCACAGGAATAAACCAGAAGCTTCTAACAAGGGGAGAGGAATCCGGAGCAGGATGAGGGCAGAGTGAGATTTCTTTACTATCTACAATTTTTGAAATCTACTTTTGATCATTGGCCGAAAGGGAAAGATGTGAATTGAACGATGTCCCCCTCCTCAGTTAAGCACACAATGGTGTGTGTTGGAAGTCCCCTCCTCATTCTGGGACTCAGGTTACTGAGGGCCAGAGGTGGTCTGTGGCTGATCCTTCCAGGTGTGGGGAGTGGGGAGTCCATGCTTACCCCATCGTTATACTGGGGTGGTCAGAATGGCTGATGGCACCTGATGTCCCCGCCTGAGCTGCCCACGGAGCTTTCCTGGGGGCATGAGAGGAAGACAGAGAAATTCAGGGCTCAGTCTCTTCTTGCTTGCTGGCTTCTCCCTCAGCAGCTAGGAAACTTTCCATCATGGTGAGGTAATGAGGAAGCTGTTTTTGAAATGCCTACTGATAAATTTTCCTCTTGGTCCCCTGGGTTGTTTCTTCTTCTCCTCCTCCTCCTCCTTGCTCCCGTTTTTCTGGCAGCCTTCCTTCCAGGAGGAAAAAGACCATGCCTGAGACCAAATAGAGACGAGGGCAGATCATAAGGAAGGCTTGCTCAGTAGTTGATGGCAGTATTTGGTTCCTCTGGACAGTTGGACCAAGGGCCTGAGTTCCTCACTGGCTGTCGGCCAGAGGTTGCCTCAGGTCCTTGCCACTGGGGCCTCTCCATAGCTCACAACACAGCATCTTGCTTCATCAGAGCAAAGCAGGCACAAAGGCAAGAGATGGAGAATCAGCAGGACGGAAGCCAGAGTCTTCGTGAGTCAGTCCCGGAGGTGATATCCCCTCGCTTTGTCATATTCTAGCTATTAGGAGCAACTCCCAACAGATGGGAAGGGGAAGGAGAGAGACTTCACTGCTTCTTTGGATTAAAATCCCCTGGGGATGAGGATGAGTGGAAGCACCAAGGTAGGTGAGAGAAGTGGGGCAGGAAATCCCTAAAGAGAAAGCATGTTCCGGCTTCCCCAGGTGCAGCCTGAGGAAAAAGACGGAATGCCTCTCAGAGGACGCCTCACATGGGCATCAGGCCACAGCCAACATCCATCCTGCCAAATTAGAAATGGCTGAGGGTGGTGCCTCGCTGGGCCTGCGGTGCCTGTGCAGTTCCCCACTCCTGCAGATAGGCTGAGGGAAAGCCAGACACATCAGGGCCAGGGCCCCACTTCCCACCATATTCAACATGGCACAGCAGGGGTGGTGCCCTAGGTACCCAGTAGTGCCCTAAACTGTGAGGCATGCATATGTCAACCCAGGTACTTCTACATGCCACTGTGGGAGGACACAGGGGCTGACCAGAGTAGTAGGCCAGCAGACAAGCAGGACAGGAGGCTGCAGGATGCTGGGCAAGAAGCAGGGACCAGGAATGTGGGTGATGGACACCAGCACCACCCCCAAACACCGGGCAGGTCTGGACATGAGGGGCAGACCTCTGGCATCGAGCTATCAGCCACTCTCCAGAGGAGACAAGTGAGAACATGGAGGAAGTAGCACAGAGACCCCTTAGTGTTTGTTGCTTCCCTGAACCCGCCTTCTTGAAAGAGAGAAGATGTTTCTCCCTCCCTTGAGGGGGGGGACAGCCCTGGTAGAAACTAGAACTTCACATTACCTTAGTTTTCCCTCCAAGCACAGTAAGTCAACCCCAAAGAGAACGCTTCAACCGAGAAGAACCTGGGTCCCTTTCATTAACTCTGTGTTTGATTGTTCAACAAACGTGGATCAAGGGCCCAGTGTGTGTGTGCCAGACCCTATTCGAGGCCCTGGAGAGGCAGCTGTCAGAGACCAAGTCCCTGGCCCTGTGTGGCTCACCTCCTTGCAGGGGAGATGGCAATATATTTGGGAGGATGAAAGAAGAGTGTTATGAGCCGAATTGGGTCTCCCCAAAATTCATATGTTGCTGTCCTAGCCCCCACTACCTCAGAATGTGACTATATTTGGAGACAGGACCTTTAAGGAGGTGATTAAGTTAGAATGAGGCCATAGGGTGGCTCTAATTCAATCTGACAGGCGTCCTCATAAGAAGAGGAGATGTGGACACACAGAGACGCTAGGAGTGCACATAGGAGAAAGACTGTCAAGACACAGGGGGAAGGCGGCCCTCTGCAAGCCAAGGAGGGAGGCCTCAGGAGGAACCAGCTCTGCCGACACCTTGATCTTGAACTTCCAGCCTCCAGAAGTGTGAGAAGTGAATTTCTGTCATTTAAGCCACCGAGTGTTGGACACTACTAAACACTTCATTTACACCATCTCATTCATCTTCACTGGAACACCATGAAGTAGGGACTGTTATTGCCCCATTCCACTGGCACTAGTCACTTGATTGACAGTTACCCTGCTCTGGCCACTAATATGGTGATGCCTGAAAAATATCCCTTAAGAATATGAACTACATCCAAGCTTTATCCCACGTTCCAAACAGAGAATGTGCCTATCAGAATCACCTGGAAACCTCTGCCTTAGAATCGCTGGGGCTGGTGGCCCGGAATCTGGTTTTGGTAACTTCAAAGTTACCCTGAAAAATAATACAGCATTTAAACCTGGTTTCTCTGCATCATAGGAACTACTGCCCAGTGGCCTTTCCTCCCCTGAGACAGTCCTTGATCTCTGAAGGCAATGCTGAGGTTTAACCCAGACAGCCAAAAATCGTGGGAACAAGCACCATCCATGGGCGAGTCCTTTTACCCCCTGGGGACCCCCTCCATCCCTCATACTTGTCCCTTTCCACCTTGGATGATTCAAGGGGGCAGCTGGAGGGCCCAAAAGCCAGACAAGTATCACAAATGGCCAGCACTGATTATGGACAGTTAGCCCACAAAACACCCATCATTTTTAAGGTGAGCCTGGTTCCCTCCTTTTCCATACATCAGCCTCAATTGGCCCCTCGAAGATTCCTTTTTCCCTTCAGCCACTGAATACGTTTTGACTAATTGCACTTTTGCAAATTTGGCTCAGGGGAGGGAGAAAGAGAGGGGACACCCACATACCAGACCCCACTCAGCTCCCTGCCCTTGACTAGTGCACCTTGAGTCTCTCCTTCCTTTTCTTTCTCTTCATCAGCAGAGACCAAGGACCACCCTAGCTACAGCTGAAGGCCTGCGTGACTCTCCCAGGAAGCAAACCACAAGGGGATGTGTGTGATTCCCTGATTCTCAGACTCTTCCTATTTACATTGAAAATGTCTGCAGATTGCAGAAGTTGCCCATTTGCCTCTGACCTTTCAAGTCGCAAAAGTAAAATCCCACTAGAAAATCCTCAAATTGGAGTTAGATTCGGAGGAAAAGATCTTCAAAAAGGCAAGAGGGCTTTAGAATACATTTCTGCCTGTGCATGCTGACGTTTTGAGCTTGGTCTTTGTACACAGAAGTCTCCAGCTGACTGTGGGAGGCAGCCACAGGAGATGGGGGCCGAAGGGTGACTCTGGGGAGCAAGCCCAGTTTGCCAAAATAAGCCTCAAATCAACCCCAAAAAGCAAAGCTCAATTTCTATAGTCACTGACAGTTGTCTGTTAATTTCTTTTAATTAATTAATTAATTATTTTAGGAAGATTATCCCCGAGCTAACATCTGCTGCCAATCCTCCTCTTTTTTTTGCCAAGGAAAACTGGCCTGAGCTAACATCCATGCCCATTTTCCTCTACTTTATATGCGGGATGCCTGCCACAGCATGGCTTGACAAGCGGTGCATAGGTCTGCACCCAGGATCCAAACTGGCGAACCCCAGGCCACCGAAGCAGAATGTGCAAATTTAACTGCTGCTTCACCAGGCCAGACCCTAATTTCTTTTTAAAAGAAAGCAAAGAAAGAAGAAAAAAATCCCCATGCTTAACTATAAGGATATTCAGCAACAGGCCGGAGGAACCCTAGTTCCATGATTTATGTTTTTTCTCCTCTTTGAGTGCCTGCTGAAATGTTTTATGAGACTTTGCTTCAGAGCAAACCAGTTTGAGCCAACAATGGGGTGTAGAGTGGCGAACACAGTTCCTCTGTTTCCTGCGGGCCCTGTAGGGAGAGGCTCCCGTCACTCCTGCCTCCTTATAAAACCAGCCTTCATCTTTGCCCTGTGTTTTTAGTTGGGGTAATTAGGGCTCTTTCCTGCCCCACCTGCCCATCCCTGCTGTTTGCCCAGGCTGTGCTGGTGGCAAACCGCGGGTGCCGGGGCCAGAACAATGGCTTGGAGGCTGCAGAGCAGATGAAGGTGACACAGCTGCAGGGTGGAATCCGGAACGGGCGTGGACGCTCTGACCAGGAGGTAGAAGTTCACGCTGCACGGTAGAGTCAAAACCACAAGAAACGGGTTCTACACCCTCTTCATTCAGAATTCACTCAGGAGATTGTTGCCAACCACCCTCGGTCTCTCTCTCTCTGGGACCGAAGTCCCTTCTGTCCTACATGTGTATGAAATGTGAGATGGTGAGAAATACCCTGACTTCTGACTGGGTCGGGAATTAATGACCTAATTTAAATTTTGTCCTTTGTTCTTTGAGAGGGATAAAGAGGAAATGTGGAAGTCGGAAAAAAAGTAGGACAAGGGTATCAATTATGTGAGCAAAGAGGGAAGATGGTGTTCTCACCACAAAGAAGAAATGGTAATTATGTGACGGCCTGGAGGTGTTAGCCAACCCATCGGGCTCATCATTTTGCAACATATAAGTGTATCCAATCAGCGAGTTGTACACCTTACATTTACACAATGTTATATGTCAATCATATCTTAAAAAAGAGGGACATGTCAACAGAGATGGGGAAAAGGAAGGGGCTGATCATGGGACCTCCCTTCCCCAAAGGATCAGGGCTCTGGATTTCTGTGAGCCTTGCTTTGTATTACATGGCACCAATTTAAATATCGTGATTGTTTATGTGTAACTGCTGTGGTTGGTGGGTTTTTTTGGTGAGGAAGATTAGCCCTGAGCTAACATCTGTGCCAATCTTCCCCTCTTTTGTATGTGGGATGCTGCCATAGCATGGCATGATAAGCAACATGTAAGTCCACACTTGGGATCCAAACCAGTGAACCCCAGGCCACCAAAGCGGAGCACATGAACTTAGCCACTATGGCACCAGGCCGGCCCCCTGCGTAACTGTTTTTATTTTTATTTTTTGAGATTATTGAAGGGAAAAGTGTGCAAATTTTGTATTAGGGACAGTGCTCACTGAGGAGCCAAGCATGAGACCAGAGACTTGCATATTTTAGAGACAGGATCTGGGGGAAAAAAAGAGTGTTTCTGGAACCTCATGACCTCAAACCTGCAGGATGAAAGTCAGCACCACACTATCACTACCTTAATCTTTGGTCTTAAATTTAAGCCAGTTTCTTTAGACCTAATGGCAATATCCAAGCTATGAAGAGTCAGAAAAGGCTTCAAAATGTAAAATATAGAGCTTGTTTATAGTAAAAATAAGGAACATTTGTTGGGTGATTATTATGTGCCAGGCATGGGCTCCAGGCTTTACAAAGTTAACTCCCATCAACCCCGTGAGTAGGGACTGCTATTATCCCCATTGTGCAGAGTTAGAAACCGAGGCAACAAAAAGGTTAAGTGACTTAGCCAAGTTCCCCTAGCTACTAAATGGAGGAGCCAGGCTTTGAACCCAGGTGCTCTGGATCCAAAGACTGTCTCTCTGAGCCATGACTCTATGCCATTTATAGGAGAATATACTCGTATCGACAACATAGTTATATCATTTTATCACAGCCCACATTATTGAATGCTTACCATGTGTCAGGTAAGCTTTCAATACTTTACGTGCACCACTTCGTTGCACCTTGTTAATACCCCAACAAGAGAGATGCTACTGTGATCCTGGTGTTCTAGATGAGATCTCCGGGGCTCAGGAAGGCTGAGCAACTTGCCCAAGGTTGCAGAGCGAGTCAGGGGTGAAACCAGGGTTCACACTCACAGTCCGAACCCGTAGTCTCAGGAGATACTGATGAAGCTGATCAGGGACCCGTTAACCAAGGCGTCCCTGCTCAGCCCGTTTTATGAACTGATACATGCATTTCTGAGATAGTCAACCTGTGGTCGATGAATTAAAAGCCTTGCCTGGGGCCCCAGGAATTCAAATGGCCTGCACAGAGACCAGGCTCACTCCTTTGGCCGAGGAGGCTCCATGCATAAAGCATTACCTACAGCGGCTCTTAACATATTGGAACGAAGCATGGACCTAGATGGATAAGGAACTTTCTAGTTGTCCTTCCTTGCTGAAGGTGTTAGTGAAACACATCTGCCTCTCATTTACACTGTTCCAGCCAACCTGGGTTGACATCTTATTCAGGTCACTAGGCTACACCCTGCTCCCTAGAGAAAAGGACTCTTGTTGTTTGACTTGGCTTCGAAGGTCACAGCCTCAGTTTCTTTGCGCGTAAAATGAGATTTACGCAGAGCCTGTGCTCTGGCATTCTGTGCAGTCACAATCTCTGTCTCTGCTAACTCTCCACAAGGATTCTTTCTGGACATAACAGAACCATGGGACAATTTCACAGCGCTGAGTTCTCCATCTGCCTCTTGAAGGGTTTTGTTCAGGCAGAAGCGACAGGTACCACTGCTGCCTGAGATACCACCCCAAACTGGGTGACTTGAAACCACCACCGTTTTATTGTATGCATGGAATTTGTGAGCCAGGAACATGGAAAAGGCACAGCAGGGAGCTTTCTCTGCTCCATGAGGTGCAAGGCCTCAGCTGGGAGGCTCGGAGGCTGAAAGTGGCTTGACAGCTGGAGGCTGATCATCTCCAGGTGCGTTCACTGTCGTTCTGGCGCATGACACGGGCTGGGAGCATCACAGACTAAGGCCTGCCAACCAGAGTGCCCACACGGGGCCTTCCCATGTCACGGGGCTTCCTCCTAGCGTGGCAGCCACGGCAGCTCGGACTTCTTACAGGGTGGCTAACAGTCCAAGCGTAAGTATTCCAGAGAACAAGAGGGAAGCTACGTCACCTTTTACGACAGCCTCGGAAGCCGCGCAGCATCATTTCCACAATACTGTGTGTTGTCAACAAAGTCACAAGCCGCCCAGATTCAGGAGGGGGGATAAGACTCCACCTCTGGATGGGCGGGTGGCAAGGTGGCATTGTGGAACGGCACTGGGATGGGAGATAGCGTGCGGTCACCACTGGAAATCTGCCATAACCAGTCCAAGAATGCAAGAAATCACAGGATCGACTTGCCTTTATAAGAAAACTGATGATACAAACAAAAAAAAGACAATCATTAAAACCTTTGTAGAAAAGCTGACTTTCCCATATTCCAGCATTTGCAGGTTTCTTTGTGAAGGCTCAAAGGAATAGGCAGAGGGAGGAATTAGAGAAAAGCAGTTAATGAAGCTGAACTATGCGCTCCAAGCAATTGCAGGTAGAGAGACCAAGGAATCTCAGGCTGCAGTATTAGTAGGAGAGAGCTCTGTCGATGACCTGGAATATGATTTTTTGAAAATGAATAGGGGATTAGCAAATGCCGCAGCATTAGAATGACAAAAGGAGGAAATTTGAAAAGGCCCAGGAATCGGCTTGTTCCTGGCAATAGATTTCAAGGATTCCCTGGTAAGGAACGAAAGCTACCTAATACAAAAATAACACTATTAAATATGTAATTATGCCGAAGTCACGGTTATGCTTAAATTATATATTTTGAGGACATGGATTTCTGTAGTTCTTGCCTGCCCGTGATTCCTTCCCCCGCCCCCGCTCTGATAATGGAAGGGTCTGTCCATTTTGGGAACTGTTGACCCCCTACCTGGTGAGACTTAGGTATTAAACCTGGCTCAGGGTCCAGGCTGGTTCCATGCAGCGATTCATGCAATGATGGTTCCAGGAATGTGTGTGAGTGTGTAAGGAAATGTGTGTGTGTATATGTGTGTCTACCGTGGGACCACAACCCATTCTTTAGGATTTCTATGGCTGCTAAGAGAGAGAGGACCTTCTTTCGAGACTGTGTGTGCTACGGATCACATGAGACTGGATCTGGAGAGAGAGACAGAGACAGAGACAGAGATGGAGACCAAGAGAGTAATGAGATGACATTGTCCGAACTATTGGAAAACAGCTACGTTTGAAGGCAGAGCTACTCCTTTGGAATTCCTAGTTAATAGAATCGATGAATTCCCTTTTCAACGCACGCTAGTTCTGATTGGGATTCTGTCACTTATAACCACGAGGTCCGGGCTCACACGTTAGTAGATGAGCAACACTCAGTGTGGACTTGCCATTCTCATTCAGACCTTCTCCCTCATAAGGCCTCCCGGGTGGAGGAGCTCCTCCTGGGGAAGTTAGAGATGGGGATGTAGACCGGGGAGTTCCTAACTTATACCGTCTCGTGATTCTGGAGTTCAGCCTGGGCACAAAGGCAAGCAGCTATGCTCTCTGGTGGTTCACACACCTCAGGAGTATTCTCTTGGCCTTTAGGGTGGAACTGACAGCATCACAATTGTCCCGTGAATACTGGCCAGACTTTGGAGGGCTGGGATCAAGGGAAAGGGTTACCGAGAGTTAGTCCCAAGAACTGCGGCAAGAAAGGAAGACTTGAGAATATTGAGTTCCTGAAAAATGAAAACTTTCTTCATTTTTCTGTGGCACAGATTCATGCACACACATTCATAGCTATTATTATTTATTTTTGTTTTTGTTTTTAAGTAAGATTAAGTCCTTTTTTTTTTCCCTCCCCAACATCCAAGTATATAGTTGTATATATTCTACTTCTGGGTCCTTCTAGTTCTTCTGTGTGAGCCACCACCACAGTGTGGCTACTGACAGACAAGAGGTGTGGTTCCATGTGGGGGAACCAAACCCAGGCCACTGAAGTGGAGCATGTTGAACTTCAACCACTAGGCCATCAGGGCTGGCTCCATAGTTATTATTTTTAAGATGTGTAAAATTTTATGTGCTGACCTCTCAGCCCTGCCCTTGAACATGAAGTGCTAAAAGGTGTGGCACCAGAACCTGGTTCCTGCCAGCTCACTGGCTGCCTCCCCATTGGCTGGAGTTCCATCGCCATCATCCAGAAAAAGACCTCTCCTTCATTGTTTTGTTGTAAAGAGGCTGCTTTTAATGAAAACTCTTTTTTCTTGCCTTTTCTTCCCTCTATATCAAGTTTCGTTGTATTCCCAGAGACCTGTGTTTGAAGGAGTCATATGTATTTTGTTTCTTGTACTTACGTGCTGACTCTTTTTAATGGAATAAGATAATTGACTTATTTTAAGGTCATGATGCAGCCCATACTTATGGCTTCTCAGGGACTACTGATTATGTTATATTTTTCCAAAATACATACTTTCTTGAAATTTTTATATATATATATTTATTAAGATATATATTTACTATATATATACTTTCTATATAAATAGTAAGTACATATTGTTTTAAAAACCACACAGTTTTTAAAAGCTTTTAACAGTAGCAAAACTCCCAAGCTTCTTGCTCAAAAATTTCAACTCTTTTCCTAGTTCTTCTGATATTTCTTTTCATATTTTTAAATAATATGCCTTTTCTACTCTTTATCATTTTAGACATTTTCTTTTGACTTACTGTTACAATAGATGAAAATTTGTCTCTGTTACTCTTTCCCACATTTTTATCTCCTCCCATGCTGTCAATATAGTATGTCACGATTCTTTTGACCTTATTATGACTAAGTCAATATTGTTCATTGCTGAGCCAAGAAGTATGACGTCATATATGTTTCCGTTCTTATACAATGTTTGTTCTTCCTGGAGTTCATTGTCTTACTTTGTTCGCTCATTTGGTTTCTATGTACCCATATTTAATTTTTTTCTAAGTGTGCCATCAGCTCTACCAGGTGCCTACCATATTATTCTCCAAATGCTCAATTGCATTAATACATAACCAATTCCATTCTTCTCCCCAGAGCCCTCCCTTCCAGAGTCCCCTGGCCTCCTGTCCCAATGGGTCTGATTAATCTCTAGACCGGCTGCACAGCTGTCATCTAGGGACTTCCCTTGGCCAGGCTCCATGGTGTTATAAAGGCTCTCTGTCTCTCTCTCCATCCCCTGGGTTGGCCTAGAGTCAAACTTCACACAGGAGGATGGCTGCGGCCCCTCTCACCGCAGATCCCTCCTAACAAATGAAAAGTACCAGAATACGCCACCCCCAAATATGCCTCTTTGACGTATGGAATATTTTGAGCAAAAGACCTTTGAGAATCAGCAGATACAGGAGCAGGAACAGCACTAAAAATAGGGGACAAGTTGTCCTTTTGTAAAGAAAATTTCCATTTATGAAGCAAATTTCCATTTGTTAAGAAGTCCCCTCTCCTGCACCAGGAAGAGGTGGATTCCTAACAACTCTTATCGATGCAGAAGGCACGGACTAAAATCTGCAAAACGAACTTTACTAAATAACCCTGATTTACCAGACTTCTCCTGGTCACCTTCCCATAACTTATTTCCCACCCCACAAAAGCCCCAGACCCCTTTTCTCTGCTTATCTAAGATGGTATCTTAAGTCCAAGTTCTAACCACCTCTTTGGCTTCCTCATCACTGGGCGCTCCCATGTGTATGCACCATGCACACGTGAATAAACTTCTGTTTGTTTTTCTCTTGCTAATCTGTCTTTTGCCTGTCTAATTTAAGATTCTCCCTGTTGGCCAACCTAAGATAAGTAAAGGAGAAAGATTTTTTTCCCCTTCCCTCTACTGGCAACCCTAGTGAAAAGGGACTTCTTTAGACATTAGACTAAATTTCAAACCCAGGGAAGGTTTCAGTTGTCTCTTCTTTTTTTTTGAGGAAGATTAGCCCTGAGCTAACATCTGCCACCAAGCCTCCTCTTTTTGCTGAGGAAGACTAGCCCTGAGCTAACATCCGTGCCCCTCTTCCTCTACTTTATATGTGAGACGCCTGCCACAGCATGGCTTGCCAAGCGGTGCAGATAGCACCTGGGATCCGAACCGGTGAACCCTGGGCCTCGGAAGCGGAATGTGCGCACTGAACTCCTGCACCACCAGGCTGGCCCCTATTGGCCCTTCTTAAGCAGAAGAGATGCATTGTTCTAATGGCCCCTGTGATTGGCATCCCCTTTAAGATAACATGGAACCAGGGAGGGGTGGGCGTTCCCTGAAAGAAGAAGGCAAGCTGACACACCCTGTGTGTCCACTGCAGTGCTGAACCAAGAAAAGACAGCCGGAGGGGCACAAATTGGGGAACCAGAGGATCAGGGCTCTATTCTTGATTGCACCTACTGAGTAGTTGGGTATCCTTAGGAAAACTGGCCTCTCTTCACTTCAGTGTCCATTCTCTTCAAAGGAGGCATCCAGACTAGAGTTTGTGATGTCAATGAATAAGACGTGTCAACTGCAAGAGAAGCAAAAAGTTATTTGGTCTCAAGAATTGCAATTCAGGGAGCAGAGATTCAGGTAGAAACTCAAATAGCGTCTCATTAGGGAGTAAAAGTCAGGGGCTTTTAAAGGCAAAGAAGGGAGCTTGTATGACAAAGAATTTTAACTGGAGTGGGAGGCAGAGAGCTAGTTTTGGCTAAACGTTGATTGACTGTTGATTCTACCTTCAGGAAGTCCACAATCCTCAGTCTTCATGATCAGGATGTCCATTCTCCTACTGACTTCTCAAACAATTGCTTGTAAAACAGTTGCCATTTTGGCCCAGTCTAAAAGTTTGGCCCAGTCCAAGGTTCAAGACAGCAAGGCAGTTTTTCTGGAGAGGCTGCTCTGACTCCATTTTAAAATGGCTCCACTATAGTCAATTTTGACAGTGATATAATCCAAGATTCTAAAATCTTACCTTCTGTCCAATAAGAGCTTATAATATTAAGTGTGCCCTGACTTGGACTTAGGCGTAGACCGCAAAACAATAACGGAAAAGAAAAGTGGAACCAGAAAGTAAAGGGTCCAAAATAGTAATTAACATTGATTAAACTTCTACTATAGGCTACTAACATTCTACTATTGTTGAATGTTTTATTTGTATTACCACATTTTTAATTTCCAAGAATTCTTTCTTGCTCTCTGATCCAATTTCAAAGCATCTTGTTATATCTCTGTTTCCTCATTTGTAAAATAGAGATAATAATCTTACCTACTTTGTGAGGTTTTGGTGAGGATTAAATGAGATGATGCAAATAAAGCACTGAGAAGTGCTGGAATATAATAATCACTCAGTACATGTTATCAAGATCATTATCAGCTATTCTTCCTGTTGGTTTTTCCCTAGACCGCCTTTTAGGGGAAAGCTTTCTCTCTCTGCCCGGTTACTCCTTCTCCATTTACCTTCCTTCATCCAAAAGATGTGTGGCAATTTTTTGCCTACTAGTGTTTCTTCTTTGACTTTTCTGTGTCCTTTTTTAATTCCTTTAGTCATTTTAGGGTAGAAGAGATGATAAATGCACTCAGGCTATCTGCCACTGTTTCCCACTGTCTACCAGTTTGAGGCTTTTGTTAATTTAAATTTTTTCTTTTTTTATCTTGTTTTATTTAACCCATGACATTTCTCAAAGGCTGACACTTAATTGGGCTTCCTCATCCTCATCAGTGAAGTATGAATAATCATATGTCAAATCCCCAACGTGGTGTCTGGAACATAAGAAGGGCTGAGTGAAGATTTATGGTGCCCTTCCCCCTTTATTTTGATCCTTTTCATGGGAATATATTTCATGATTTCTGGCTCTAGGTAGCTTCATTCTGAACTTGACAAGATGGTAGAAGCAATGCATCTCCTCTCATCCATCAAGAAAGACGTCCGTGAACAGGCAGGATTTCAGCAGGTTCTAAATTATGGGCAGACAGCTGATGGAGCTGTGGGTGAGGGCCTTCTGTCATGTGATGCAGCTTTAAACCACGGCTGAAGATCACAGGGGCATGAATCCACCAAAGGATTCTGTGTTGATGTGTTGTCCAAAAATTAGAGATCATACCAACGAGTTACCAAGTGTTCTTGTCATTGGCTCATTCATTCATTCATTCACTCTGCAATCTGTTGAGTGATTGCAATGTGCTAGGAGCTGGGGATACCTCAGTGCACAAGACAGATGAAGTCTTTGCTTCCTTGAGTCACCCATTCCACTGGTGTAGGGTGAAATAGCTTTGCCTGCCATCGGGAATTTTATTCAGTAACACATAAATGTTATGCCAACCCAACAGCTCTTCCTAACTCCCTTCTCTATTGCCACCCTCTGCCACAGAGGCTGAAAATGCTAAATCTTACTTTTCTAACTTATCCTGCGGTCAGGGTAGTCACATGACACCATTCTACAGAATGTTACTTAAGCAACTGTCTACTGAGGGCTTCTGGGAAGGATACATGTAGCTGGTGCCGTCTCTTTCCCTTCTTCCTCCCCTGAATTTGAACGCAACGCTTAGAGCTTCAACAGCCTTTGTGTCGGAAGGACCAAGAGAGTCACAGGGTTGAGAAGCCGAATCAACACCAACAATGCCTCTGGACCTCCTGCCTCTGGACTTCTTGTGACCTGCGACTCTTATTCATTTTCTCCACCATAATTCAGGTTTGTTGTTAGTCATAGCTGGAAACATTCTTAACTGAAGCACCAAGATAGCAATAAACATGAACTCTCTTACTTTTCCTTTCCTTCTTAAAATAAAACTTTAAAATGTTCCTAAATCGAATGTTCTTTTCAAAATTTGGATTGCCAGTGGCTGATCATTTACTTAATATTTTTGACAGGGCAATAAACTTCCACTTAGGGATCATTATGGAGTAGAAAGCCAATCTGGCAGCAATTAACAAAAAAAATCATTTAAAATTCTCTCAGCTTCAAGCTCAGATTCCAAAATCGGGTTTGACAACCCTGAGAACTGCCACGTGGCTGCTCTCTTGAGAGAGGTGTGGGAATGCTGACTCGAACATAAAGGGTAGAAAAGCAGGAAGATTCCTAGAAGCACCTCAGTAAAAGGACAGAACACAAAACCCAGTGGAGACACTAACATCATCAACAACTCCCAAGCCCATGAGGCTTGCTATAAAACCAAGCCAGGCCTTGCGGGATTATCATTCCTAACGGACACGCAACCCAAAAGGTCACAGCAATTGAAGTTGTAGCAAAAGCTAGTGTGATAACAGAAATCCTAATATTATTAGAATAGGGATTGGCAATCTACCTCGCAGGCCAAATGTGGCCCAACACCTGTCTTTGTATGACTTGTGAGCTGGGATTGGCTTTTACATCTATAAATGATTGAAAATTGATCAAAAGAAGAATAATATTTTATGGCATGTGAACATTATATAAAATTTGAATTTCAAGGGCCAGCCCGGTGGCGCAGTGGTTAAGTGCACACGTTCCGCTTCGGTGGCCTGTGCTTCGCCAGTTGGGATCCCGAGTGTGCACATGGCACCGCGTGGCAAGCCATGCTATGGCAGTCATCCCACATATAAAGTAGAGGGAGATGGGCACGGATGTTAGCTCAGGGCCAGTCTTCCTCAGCAAAAAGAGGAGGATTGGTGGCAGATTTTAGCTCAGGGCTAACCTTCCTCAAAAAAAAAAAAAAAAAATTGAATTTCAGTGTTCCTAAATAAAGTTTTATTGGAACATAGCCATGCTCCTTTATGTACAAATTATCTAGAGCTGATTTCATGCCACAGTGGCAGAGTTGAGGGGGTTGCCAGGACTCATAAATTCTCAAAGATTTACTATCTGGCCTTTTGCAGGAAGTTTGCCCACCCAGTTACAGAATTTAGGGCCTGAGCAATGACCCATTCCACAAGACACATCAATAGTGTATCCTATCTCAACTACTACTCAGATAAAAGGGTCAAAGCAGATGAAGCAAGATTCTCTATAACACAGAAAAGTACCCCCAGTTTCTTAAGGGATCGTGTGTTAAAATAACATTAAAAACTTACACCAGGGACAAATAATTTTGGAAAATATTGGAAAGTATGCAGAAGGAAATTAAAATAGCCTTTAATCTTATCACCTGTGATAACAGCTATTAATATTTTAGGGTTTAGTCTTCTAATATTTTTCTGTGCATATTTTTTTTCTACAAAATTTGGTTACATACACTATATTAGCATTATTTCAGTTGCAACTGTAGGAAATCTTATCTTAATAGACTTAAGCTAAAGAAATGGGGGGAAAGAGAGTTTTTTGGCTCATGTAACTGCATGATATAGGAGCATTACTGCTTCAGGTATGGCTGAATCAAGGAGCTTGCATAATGTACTAGGGCTCTTTCTCCATCTCTTGGTTCCACTTCCTCCACAAACATCTCAACATCAGACAAGCTCTTTCCTTATAGCGACAAGAGAGCTGCAAAACTGGGGGCCAACTTGCTTTAACTATACTCAGTTTTAGTTGTCTGTTTACAAAAGTAGTTAGATAATGCATTACTAAAACCTACCCTATAGATAACATGTCTGATGCCTGGGTCTCTATGGGAACAGGTGCTTGAGCTTTTCAGGAACTAAGAGTTGACTCCTTGTCCAGTTCAGTCTGGTGAAGACCACCGACTCATCAACTGGGCCTGTGTGGATAACCTATAGGTGACCCTTGGAGGTTAAGGAGCTGAAAACTCCACCCTCAGATCATGGTAATGTCACCATTTTGTGAACAAGCATCCTATGAAGAGCCATGGAGCTTGACCATGCTTTCACAGATCATCAATTACCTCACTTCTCCTTACCTCTAATCGTCTATTCCCATTTCAGACAACCCCGCCCCTTTATCCCATAAATATCCCTAATCCCCATTTATTGAGGAGGCGAATTTGAGACTGCTTCTCTCGTCTCACTTGGCTGCCTTGTGATCAAACTGTTTCTCTTTGCAAACTCGTCCTTTCCTCTTGGTGATTGGCATAACTGTGTAGCAGGCAAAACTACACTGGCTGGGTAAGCTGGGTAACAGCTGCAGGAGTCTCCGTCGCACCTTTAATTCACGCAGCAGCAATCCCTACAGGAAGAAAGAAAGAGCATTTCTTCCCCAAAAGAAACAAATATGAGTCTTTCCAGCGTCAGTCAATATTTTTGACAATACGAGTTTTATTTGCTGCCTGACATAACTAACTAGATGTACCACAAGTTCGTAAACCAACTTGTTTGAGGAAGTTTTCATCTCAGAATCATGATCATAAGATTCAACGGGGTCTGAGAAATCATCCAGTACATTCTACTCCTTTTACAGTGAGAGAAATTGAGGCCCAGAAAAGATAAGTGATTTTCCATTATCATTCAAGTATTTGATAGTGATTTTCCATTATCATTCAAGTATTTGATAGTGGGAGCCAGTTCTAGAAGGTTCCAAGATTCACTTTCTTCCTCCAGCTGCTCTCTCTTAAATGTCAACCCTGAAGCGAAATTTCAGGCTAGAAAAACAGTCAACTGACAGAATGTGCCTGCCCAGGAATCCTGAAAAATAAATGAGTCAGAGAAAAGGAGCAATCTGGTTTTCTTCCCTCCTCCTGGATTTACTTCTAAAGATGGGGTTGGGGTGAAGATCCCTAAAGGCTGCCGGTTTTTGTTCCTCTTTAATGAAGTAAAAAAAATATGCTTTGTTGTTTAATCAGAGCTGCAAGCCCAGTAAAGTATCTCAAAGTTTTAGAGATTGTGGCTCTCCATAGCTTTTTACTCGATCATCAGATTAGGTGGCAAAATTGTGTTTTCATTTGTATATCACATGTGCCGAGGCTCCTGCTATCCCTGAAATCTTAAGAAGCTTACCAGGCATGAAGGAGGAAGTGCCATCCTTGGCAGGTCGAGTTCGGTGACAAGGACTTCTGAGTACTCAGAGCCCATTTGTGGAGAAAGGGAAGGACTCTGTTTGCAGACTCTGTGAGCCTGGGGATGAGGAGGAAAGTGGACGGTGTGTTCTTGAAGAGAAGTGGAGTTCCCATATTCTGTATTCTGCAAGCGCTCATTCAGTGTCCACCAGACACGAGCATGAGATTCAGGGGAGACCGAGCTCTTTGCCCCTGGCCTCAGGAGCTCACTGTCAGGTGTGGAGAGACACAAGGACTTGGATAAGTAGCTCCCAACATATGGGGTGCAGTGGGAACAGGGGCAATACGTGGGACAGCGGCAGAGTCGGGTTCCTAACTCATCCTGGGTGGTCCAGAATTGCTTCCCAAAGGAAAGCAGGCTTGAGCAGAGTCTGGAAGGACCCCTGGAGTCAGCCAGGTGAAGGGGAGAGGGAAGGCACGCCCGGGTAGCACAAACGCTGAGGTCAAAGGCCGGAGACAGTGAGTGAGCTCTGCTCTACGCAAACTGCTGGCAAGACAGATGTCAGGAATCGGGAAAAGAGTGAAGCCATCTAACTTGGAAAAAGAAAATTAAGGAAATGCTAAGTTCTGCTCTGGACCTACAGGAAATCGTGAAGTTCTTTTCCATACCCCACCCCCGCGTCTTTCAGTTCCGTTTATGGCTCCCAGCTGACCTCCTTTATCCCTCAGCCCAGCTCGTCAGCTCTCTTTGTTCTCTTCTCATCAACATCTGCTCTTAGAAAGAGCCAAGGCTTGTTGACACTAAGGTGCAAATGACCGACAGGATCAGGTTGTAATTTAGTTGATTGACGTTATTTTTACGACAGACACAATCCCAGACCCCGGAACACAGTTTGGATTGTGGCCTGAGGCCCCAGCACGGACAGCCTGAAGGCCCCAGTGTGGGGAGTCACAGAAGCTTCTGCCAGTGCCCGCTGGACAGCTTCATGGTTCTCTAGGCTTGCTTCTGCTCCTCCCGTGTCGGCCCCTCTCTCAAGGACTCTCCTGGTTTTCCTGCCTGTTTAGGCTTCACACTTTGGCCTCCCCATTGCTGCCTCGACCCTCTGGATTTCTCAGCACTGGTTGTGAAATGCCAGCTGTGGGTTTGGCCTCACCCTAGGTTCACTACTTGGAGCATCTGCTCACCTCCAAGCTGTGATGGTGGACACGCATGTCACCCACGCTTGCACTGGCAGGTTGCAGGGTGGGAAACGGTTCTCCTGGCCTCTGCTCATCCACAAAAAGATCAGACATGGCGTTCAGGGAATCACTGAGCTCCTGGGAAGTGATTTTTTTTTTAGGGGATACTTTCCATTTGAGCCTGGAAGCTGGCTTCAAATCCCAGGCTGCCATTTACTAACTGAAAGACCTAGTGCAAGATACTTTAAACCCTTTGTGCCTCAGTTTCTTTACTGTATATTGGGAATAATAGTAGTACATATTTCAAGTGGGGGTTTGAATTAATTAATACATGTAAAGAACTTAGAGCTGGCGCGATGTAAGGGCTCAGTTAAACTCTGCCGTCACCATCATTATGACCACTATCACCTATTCACCTCTACACATTGTCCTCTATTAGAAAAACTAACTATGATTTTGGAATAGAAGTTTTAGTTATTCACGGACTTCATGTAATTAAAAAGCAACATACGCCCAGATATGATGCAGAACAAAAGTAGAAAGACAAAGATTTCTCAAATTTTACTTTTCGTGGGCATCTACAGTGATGGTATAATGTTTTCGAAGACAATTAATTGTCAAAAGACTTAACATTTCTCCAAACAGGATGTACAAATGCCTAATATGCACATAAAAAGATGCTCAGCATCACTAATCATTAGGGAAATGCAAGTCAAAAGCACAGCGAGACAGCACTTCACACCCAGTAGGATGGCTATTATAAAGAAACACAAAATAACAAGTGTTGGTGAGCATGGGGAGAATTGGAACCCTTATGCATTGTTGGTGGGAATGTTTTCTACTGTGGAAAACAGTATGACTGTTCCTCAAAAAGTTAAAAACAAAATTAGCACATGATCCAGCAATTCCACTTCTGGGTTTATACCCAAAAGAACTGAAGGCAGAGACTCAGACAAATATTTGTACATGTATATTCATTGCAGCATCATTTATGATAGCCAAAAGCTGGAAGCAACCCTAGTGTCCACTGTTGGATGTATGGACAAATAAAATGTGATATACACACACAGTGGAATATTATTCGGTCTTAAAAAGGAAGGAGACTCTGACGTGCTACAACATGGATGAATCTTGAAGACATTACGCTAAATCAAATAAGCTAGTCACAACAGGCCAAATACTGTATGATTCCACTTACATGAAGTACCTAGAACAGTAAAATTCAGAAAGTAGTCAAAGACAGAAAGCAGAATGACGGTTGCTAGGGATTGTGGGGGAGGGAAGGGGAGGAATGGGGAGTGTGGTTTAACGAGTAGAGAGTTTCAGTTTGGCAAGATGAAAAAAGTTGTGGAGATGGATGGTTGGCAATAGTTGCATAATAATGTGAATGTACTTAATGCCACTCAACTGTACACTTAAAAGCGGTTAAGGGGCCCGCCCCGTGGCTGATGGTTAAGTTCGATGACCCAGAGTTTCGCCGGTTCAAATCCTGGGCATGGACATGGCACCGCTCATTGGGCCATGCTGAGGTGGCATCCCACATGCCACAACTAGAAGGACCCACAACTAAAAATACATGACTATGTACAGGGGGTCTTTGGGAGAAAAAGGAAAAGTAAAATCTTAAAAAAAAAAAGGGGTTAAAATGGTAAATTTTATATTATGTATATTTTAACACACACATACAAAAAGACAATGAATTTGGACAAGAATAGTTGGAAAGAAGTACAGGTGGAAGAATTTCACTAATTCTTAGTAGTAAGTCCAATCATTGCCTTTACTCACACATTCACTGATATTTTCTTTCAATGAATACTGAATAATTGCCTTCCATGTGCCAGGCACCATTCCTGGTACAGGAATTACAGCAACTGACCAGCAGCCCCCTTTGCAACCTTCCTGTTAGAGGAGGATGTTTAACTGGAGGTCAGTCAACAAAGGAAACTGTCAGTAGAAATGAAGATTGCATTCATTGCCCAAAGGTGTAATCGGGCTCACTGCTCTCAGGAGGAAGTCGACTTGTCCTAGCCCGAGGCTGACCCGGATATGAATGAGTGACCCTTGAGTAAAACAAAACATTTCCCATAGCAGTGGAAAATACATTTTGCAATGTCTTCAGTGGTTCTGGATGTTCACATTCCATTTTCAGAGTTCAAATGGTCACGGAAATTTTGTGAAAATAAAAAATCTAAGAAAATATTTGCTAGGAGTTATTGACCAGCTTTCTTTTTCTTCCTTCCCTCCCTCCTTCCTTCCTTTCTCTCTGTCTCTGTCTCTGTCTCTGTCTCTCCCTCCCTCCCTCTCTCTATCTGTCTGTCTCTCTCTCCCTCCCTCTCTTTCTCTCTCTCTCCCTCCCTTCCTTCCCTCCCTCTTCTTTCCTTCCTGCCGTCCTTCCTTTCTTCCTTCCTTCTTCTAATTTGGGCCATATCAGGATCCTCCCTGTGACTAACTTGAGTAGCCGTTGCCCCTGGCCACTCATTCTGAACTCCCCAGCATCACAATCAAGTGGCTTCTAGGCACAATGCTAGGCACTGCCTTTGTTTCCCCTTGTTCTGAGGTCAATATTTTGGAGAGTACCATGATTTATGTCAACATTTCAGCAGAGACAATTGCTGCAGAAGTCTTTGTTGAGCACAGCCTTTAGCCGGCCTTATACTATACTCTGTTCACCCATTCACAAATATTCAAGCTCTGATTTAGACACTAGGGATTCTAGACCAGAGTCCTTGCACTCAGAAAGCTCACATTCTACTTATTTAAAAAAAAAAAAATCAATAACCTTGTAATTGCTATTAAGACACGTAGCAAAGCACACCTGGGTAGACCAGAAAGCCAATCAGAAATCTCTGTGTAGTCACATCTCCTATTTGACTGATGTTCATGGTGTTTATTATATGCCAAGCATTACTCTAAGGGTTTTGCACATATTTAATCACCTTATCCATGGGGAAGATACTCAGATGAGCTCCATTTTATAGATGAGGAACTGAGGCACAAAAAGGTTAAATAATTGTGTAAGATCACGTGGTTAGTATGTAGCTGTGGGGACCTGAGGTTGGCCACCCCAAGATATGTCTCTTTGGCATCAGGATTATTTGAGGCTGATTGCTTTTGATAAACTGGGACAGGGAAGGAGGCTCTGAGGAATGGAACTTGCCCTTTGTTAGGACACATTTACATTTGTAAGGTAAATCTCTATCTGTAAAGGTGCCTCCCTCTCTGTACCAGGAAGAAGAAAGGAGATGACCTTCTCTCTAAAAAAACTTAATCAATACCAAAGGCAAGGACTTAAATCTGCATTTTATTGTGCTTCTCTGGTAACCTCCTGTAACTGACTTCTCTCACCCTCCCAACGTTGGCATTTCTTTAAGGATTAAGCATCTTTCCTTAGGCTAGGAACTGATTGCTGCGCTCACCTGTGACTGCCCAGCTCCAGACAATTGACTTGCCTCCTGCTACGCCCTCTGAGACAGCAGACCATTACCTGCTGTGTCCATCAAGCACTGTGCTGACGGGGCAATCTTGTGACTATTGTGGGAGGGACATTTCAATCACATGTGAAACACCATATTTGGGGGTATATAACCACTATGTGCACCCCACTTCTACGGTGCCCTTTCTTCCTTCGGGAAGAAAGGCCCTGAGCCATGGTTCCTCATAAAGCTTTGTTTAATTTTCTCTTGCTATTCTGTCTCATGTGAATTTAATTCGTTCTCTGGCCAGACGAACCCACATTTGGGAAGAGGAAATGTCTTCCTCCCCTACATAGCCAAGCCAGGCAGTCTGGCTCCAAAGTCAGTACCACACCAAGAGGCCTCCCACTCAGCTTTGGAGTAACAATGAACATTAGAGCAAACCACAAAATCCTGAACATGAATTAAATTGAAAGGATTTTAGGCTGAGTCCAAATAACCATGTTCATAAATATTATCTTGTGAGAGGAGAAGAAGGTTACTAGCTAATTTGTATTGTGGTTAAAGGACTTGAGTAAATTTTCTTTTATTATACCACAAGAAATTAGTCCTGGTATTTTCAGCTTCTAGAATAGACAGTTTGTACTCATCACTGCTCGTAACCTTGTTTAGGTTTAATTAGGCGCAGCAATTTAAAGTCATTTCTTTTGTATGAGTAACACGGCTCTATACACGCAAGTCATGGTTTATGGCTATAGGAAACGACTCCTCTTGTGTTAAAATCTGATTTGGATAACAGAGATGTTTTTCTAAACACGCGGCAGAGTTTGGAACATTTTTATTACCTTCTGTGAATCATGGGCTGCAGAATGGTGGCGTGGCTGAGAGATCAGACCTGGGTTCAAACTCTGCACCAACATTTACTGAACGCAAGTTTCCTCATCTGTAAACTGGAAATAACAACAGTACCTACCTTATGGGCAAGTGTGAGGATTAAGCAAAATAATACGTAAAATAATACATAAAAGGGTTTCCAAAGTGCCTGGCCAGATGTGAGCTGTCCGTAAATGCCGGGCGTTATCTTCATTGCTGTTGCTCTGACTCAGAATTTTACTGGACTCACCACGGAATTTTACTAGATCTTCTCATTCTTTGCCGTGAGACTCGAAACGGGGCAAAGTGATTTAATTACTTGTAGACATTGCCCTAAGTATACTGGAGCCACCTAAAATTCCAGGATGTTTTCCAGATCGTTTTTAGTTACGGAATTTCTGTTTCAAAAAGTTCAAAACCCGTCACATGCACGTCTGTCTGTCTCTGGAACTGCGCATATTGGAAAAAGAGGAAGTGTTCACCAGAAGTTTTACTTTTTTCCTTTTTCTTCTGAAAAAAGGGTCCATCTGACTAGGAAATCACGGGCAAAAGAACCTTGTTGTGAGCACCATTTTATGGCTGGGCTGTTTATTTTTCCCTTTAGCTTCTCCCATATTTTTTGTTTTGATAAACCACTTTATCAGAGGATTAATTTTTTCAATAATGCACATATTCTCATGCCTGAAGTAAACTGTTAGTTCCAAGTAAGCATAACCCCTTTCTGCTGACCCAGGGGGAAATAAAGATCACAAAATTTGCCCAGTCTGGTGGAACAGACCTTGGCCCCACAGCTACATCTGGATTCCACTCTCGCCATCCCTTGGCCGCGACCGACCAGCAGTTTAACGTGTGGGTCGGGGATGGGAATCTTGTAATCTCTCCATGGAGAGGAAAAAGGCACCAGTCCCTCTCCCCCATATCCCACCTGCCAGGTCTCTTTGCTTCCCACTCATGTAAAGTGCCAGGGAGATCGTGGGATCCGTCCATGCGGAACTCCCAGGATGATTCCCGAGAAGCCACGCCTGGACGGCCCCAGCATCCTCCCGCGCCCCCGCGCAGACCCGGGCGGGCGATCCCGACGGCTCCCGGAGGCCCCGCCCATCCCCACCCCCGGCCCCGCCCGGCCCCGCCGCGGCCTCCCATTGGCGGCCCAGCGCGTCACTCGGCCCCCGGGCGCCCGGGGCGGGAGCGCGGCCGGTCGACCTCGCCCCGCGCCTCCTGCGCCTCCCGCGCTCGCCCGCCGCGGTGAAGCGAGCCCGGGCGCCGGCGGGCGGAGGCTCCGCGCCAGTCCGCAGCGCGCGGCCGGCATGGCGGCGCCGAGGAGCCCCCCGCGGGCGCGGGAGCGGGAGCGGCCTGGCGCCCCCGCCACAGGTGGGCCGCGGGCGGGGCGGGGCGGGGGCGCGCTGATGGGCAGGCGGGGCCGCGGGCAGCCTGGACGCGCTCCTTCCGCCGGCCGGCGGCGCGGCCCGGGCTTTGGGGTGCGAGGTCCGCGTCCCGGGAGGCGGGGCGCCCCTGAGCAGGGCGAGGAGGCGACGGGCTGCACCCCCCACGCCCCCTGCAGGGTTGGCGCAGCCGTCGAGGCCAGGGGCGCCTCTCACCATGGAACCACGCCCTCGCGGGCAGAGCCGTTCGGCTCGAGGCGGCGCGCGAACCCCCAAGGCCCCCAGGGAGGCAGGTTCCTGGAAGGAGAAAGGTCGTCCAGCGGGCTGGGGTGGGCCGGGGGGCCTCGCAGCGGGTGGGGTCGGGCCCTGCGCCGAGGGCCGGCAGTGTCCCCTTCTCGGCGTCCCCTCTGAGAACTCGATTGTTGTCGGAGGGAAGTTGACGGGTTTCGCGCTTTGCTGGCAGAGGATGTGGCCCACACCTTCGCGGCAATCGAGACTCGCTGAACAACAGAGAATACTAGCTTTTTAACCAAAAGTATCACCAGGGACAAGAGCAGCAGTACAGTATGGCACAGGTGGCGCGCGCAAGGCCCGTCGCTGAAGTCAGGTGGGAGGGGGCACCTGTGTTTCGGCGTCTCCTCCTCAGCGTGGACGGGAAGGGTATTTTCCTTCCTAGACCTTCTGCTGTGCCCTCGGTTCCCAGCTCCAAGAAGGATGAGCATGGCTGCTTCTCAGTTTGGAGCACATTCCTGTTTCTGTATTTGTTGGTGGCCACCCCAGACGTGTGAGCCCGCCGGTGAATTTGGGGAGCATGCCTCTTCACAGAGTTTCGGCTCCAGGTACTGCAGCGTTTATGGGAAGTTGGCAGGTGCTGGGACCGCTTATAGCTGTTTGTGGTGCTAGCAGGAGCTTTTCATTCCCACAGCAAGCTGTTGGGTGTTTCACTGTTGGGTGTAGTGGAAACTGTTCCAGGAGTCAGGACATGAGTTGTAGACGTCATTCTGCCCAGGACTGTGTGCCTAGAAGCGACAACCACTCTGTGCTTCCACGTCCTCATCTATAAAATAAGGGCGTTGGGCTAGTTGATCCATAAGGCCCCAATTCTGTGATTGACTACCTTCCATTCTCAGAAGTTTGAAGAGTGAACTCATTTTTCAATCTTTCTGCATCTTGGATTATTATTGAATTAGCCAAATATTTCCTATGGGTGTATTCTTTTGAACTTTTTATTATGTGATTGGCTTCCCTTCTCCCTGCCTTATTTTGGCAGAGAAAGCAAAGTTGGAGACGGAGATAGGGGCACAGCTGGAAAAAGCTGTTTTGGGAGACGGGAAGGTGCCTACTCTGGGCTTAACATAATCGCCAGGAATTTTTCCTTCCACTGCACCAAGTTTAAGGTGTGCCAGCACTGTGAGCCCAGAGAGAATTCTTTCCTCCTCCCCAGCCTGTGGGGACTGCAGTTGGTGTGCGGCAGTGGAAGAATGTGATTCAAAGATCAGGTTATGGAAAACATTTTTCTCCAAAACATAACCTCTGAGGACTTAGGAGCATAGTTTCCCTTCTTTACTGGTCGTGTCTGGAAAAAAAAAAAATTTAAATCAGTTGCCAAAACTAGGATGGGGATAGGTTTTCTACCCACCCCTAACTCTTTTGGTAAGAGAGAGACCAAGATTCACTTTTGAGATAACAGCAAGTGATAACAGGTAACACTTGACCATAAAAAAAACAAACGGATAACAGCAGAAGAAAATCCACTGAATGGGATGGGGAAGAGGTGTTGGGAGCCATTTTTACTATGTTTAAGTGTTTGGATATTGAGAATCATGAACTAAACATCTGTGCATATTATTATGGGAAAGACACTGTCAGAATCAGAGTATTGGACAAGGAAGAGGCACTGAAGGTCGTTGGTGCAATGACCTGAAGCCTGGAGAGGACAGGGGAGGAAGCAGGGGACACCTGCACCCAGTGTGGGATGAGCTCGGAATTCTCAGCACACCTTTGGCAGTCTGGCATTTGAGGAGAGGATGTGTATCCCACACTCCTGGCTCCTCTTGCCTCTGGCCAGCCTCAGAGTCATTGACTGACTGGTTCGGGCTCTGCCGTGGCTTCACCACCGTCCATCTCCATTTGTTTAGTGGATTTCTGCTAAACGAAGGAGGGGAGAGAGAAGACTGCGAGTTTTCAATGGTGTTCTCAGGAACCACAAGTCTCTGGGGGCTGGCCTGGGGGGACAGGAATGCCCAGTGTGGAATGGGGGACCCATCAGCCAGATCCCCTGAGTCCAGCTATACATGGAGCAGCTCTGCTTTTTTCTTTTCTTTTTTTTTTTTTTTCCTGTTTTGTATGCTGTTCTGGGTAAGATTTTGCTTGGGGAAAAGAATCTAAGGCTAAACAAAAAGTTTAGAAATAATGATAATGGCTAGTATTTTTGAGTGCTGCTTGTGTCTTTATTTATTATATATAAAGGGCTAGAGCCATGTATGGCCTATAGTAAGCCCTCAAAGGTTAGCTGCTATTATTATTATCATCATTACCTTATACTCTGAGGTAGTTGTTATTTTTATCCCTATTTTGTGAAACCGAGTCACATACAAACTTGTACAGGATCCCCCACTTCCCACCTAGACGGTTCTGCTAATTAAAAGGTATGTGTTTCTCAATATCATGGATTCCATTATTCCAAAGCCATTCTAGGACGACTAACTTTACATATGAAGCAGATGCTTCTGACCCCCACACGCAGTCTTTGGTCTATCCTCTTGGGTGATCACAGGTACCACGCTAAGCAGGCAGGTGAGTTTACCTGGTGAGCACATCTGTGTTTAAAGGGAGAGGGCTCCTCAGAACAGCTAGTGACCTGGCAGCTGGTCAGCGGCAAGTGAGCGATGAGGATCATGGGGGCGGCGCACACATTCCCTCCTCAACACGGACTGCAAAGAGGTGCTGAGGAGTGTGCGCTTATTCTAGAACCAGTGCCTTCAAGGCCTTTGCTCTCAAGGAGCTGAACAGCGAGCAGAGGGGTTGCCAGTGGTGGACAGTGTGTGCCCAGGGAGAGAGGAGCGAGTAGCTGCGCTTCTCTGTGTGCTGGCTGCAACCTTAAAGAGAAATATTCTTCTTTAAAAAATAGTTTGAGGGCTTAGGGGAAAAAACAACAAACACTGCAATTAAAAACACATGCACACAAGAGAATTCTTCAAACCAGATGGCCCATCATTGATGTTTTTTGCCAGCTTGTTTGCCCCACTTTATCCTTTACTGTTACATTTCTGTGAGATGAATTAAATACCAAGGAAAATGTAAATTTTGGTACCATGTGTTTTAGCTAAGTAGAAACTCTTGATTGCCACAATTATTAATTTGAAAATGACCTTTTACCTGGCTCCCTGGGATGAGCAGGTGCTGTCCTTAGTGCCTGTAGCACCCAGTGTTGTCCCCCCCACAGTAACAGTGGGCATTCGAGTTCTCTTCCTGGTGCTGGGCACGGAGACACTGCCCATAGATAGTCTTATGTAGTCTTTACAACCACCACTTTGTGCGCTTGGAATGGTTACAGAATTTGCTCAGAGTTTCCAGCTAGTAAGTGATGGCCACGATTCAAACCCCGGCAGTGTGTCTCCACCCATAACAGATTCTTAACCATCGCCTGCTTCCGCCTCCTGGAGCAGTTCTGGCTTGTACCTGAGAGCATTCTGGTTTCTAAGTTTACCTCCTCACATTTCAGTTGTTCTAAATTAAAGTTGAGTTATCATTTTTATACCTTTGTTGTTGCTCGAGGTAATTCACAGGTCTAGGGTCAGGAGAAGAGAGACTGAAAAGTCATCACATTGAGCTAAAACGTCCTGCATACCTGGTTCCTTATATGTGGTTGTTAAAGTCTCTTTGTAACTTTTAGAGGAGTAATCGGACTAGTGTATTTGACCTTTCTCTCCTGTCCACTTGAATCCTCTGGTAAATGTTCATTTACTTTGGACAGTCTGTTCTTAAAATTGAGGTGTATGCACCTTTTTTGATCTGTAATTAATTTAATGGAAGAACATTTAAATGTCACTTTACAATAAATCAACAGAGAAAAGTTTTTATGTACTCATTTTTCCAGTAATCTTTTGTTCTAGTCATACTCCATTTTTCTACTTTCTCATTTAATTAGAGCCAGAATAGACAGGTGGCATCATGTTTAAAATGAGACGATGATAAAATGTTTATGTTCATTTCAAGGAGACCAGGAGACTAAGGACCGTTGTCTCTTAGTACTCTTGCTGGGATTCCCAGGTAATTAACGGAAATCCCAGAAACTGTAGCATGTGAAATGCTATGCTTGATAAATCTCTGAATTAAGAATTTCACAGTAAGTCTTTTCTTGTTGATTTAACCATGCGACTATAACTTTGAGTCTATGTGGATTTGTTGGATGGTAGATATATAGTAATTTGAAATACTTTATTAGCAGTTTCTCTGCTTGCCCTGATACTAGTTTTTAATGAATATTAGGGTTAGTCTTCTAGCAGATGGAGTCATAGTGTAATTGGAAGTCAGTTTCTCAGGAGAGTCCTCTCCGAATTCAGAGAGAAGAGGAATCTCATTCAATGTCAAGGGTTGACTGACAAAAAAAGGAGAAGCTTACTGCCCCATCTTGTGCCCATCACGAAGTGGACGTGAGCTCCCTGCTCTCTCCAGGGTTGGGAGAGCCTCAGTGGGTACAAACCAGTTCCCAGGGCTCAGGACCAGAGGTGGGCAGGGGAGCTGGTGGTGGGAGCTCATCGGGGAGTGCGCTTTGAACGATTTCTGTCTTTCCTCTCAACCAGGGCAAGTGTTCCCCGGAGCGCTTAGTCTCCCAAGTTTAAGAGAAGTGAACTACCTTCCTCCTTGCCTGGTAAAGAGAGACCTTTCCCCTAGGTCTTAGGATAACGCCTGGCACATCGTGCGCGTATTTGTTGACCTGAGACAAGAAGGCTTCAACTTTTCTGTGAGATCTCTGAAGTCACAGGAAAACTCAGTGCTCTGTGTCTTCCAAATCGACCTCTGGAACAGGTTGAAATGCCGAGGAGGAGGAAGCAGAACGGCTGATAGGAAAGGGGAAGTGGGAGAGGTGGCAAGCCAGGGCTGGCGTGGGCTGAATATAATCGGTCACCATCTAGATATGACCGGCTGGATGGCCATGATGTCGGCAGATGGGATCAACTATTTGTCATTTCCCTTGGCATTTAAAAAATGAACTTGGAGTATAGTCTGTAGCTAAGGATTAGGTTGGCCGCTCACCTTGGAACGCAAATGTAGCAATGGAATTATTGATGTAAGTGTTGGGTCCCTCAGTTTTCTGTCTGAAGCAGTGCCAGACTCAGGCATATGGATCCCTTGCTCCGGAATCTGAAGTAGAGAGAAAAATCCCTTGAACTGAGAGAGTTGATTAGATCAGTTTTATCCATGGTATATGCCTCTATTCTGTTTTTGAATATTTGTTAACCTCAGTTTGGGGTACTTAGTGATTGTCATGGTAGAGGACTTGGGCAGCCAGTGCTTGCTGCCCTGCCTTGTGCCGTCTTGTTCTTGATGCTCTAGTGCTCTGGTGTCTGCTCCCATATGTACCTCATTGACTGGGTCCTTCAAAGTTTGGAGCCTGTAACAGGTGAAAGCACCGTTCTCCCCCTTCCTCCCTCTCAATGTCCTCAACCTTCCTTTTTATTTTTTTCCTGCCGTCTTTTAGAAACTGGTCACCTGCATGGAAACCCTTGTGGAAAAGGTTCTTTATCAAAACTATGCTTTCAGTCAACTGGTGTAATTGATCTGTTGGACTTCTAAGGGTTGAGTGTCTGCTGGCATTTGTCAGGTCTCATATATCTTCTGTACGTCAGGGCATTTTCCCTGCAGTGCAAGTTTTGAGTGATGTTTTGAGTTTAGTTGAACTTTAGTTATTTCACTACTACTTAAAATCCTGTGTCATGTGCCCCAACATGGCTACTTGTCCAATGTGACTCTAAAATGCGTTAACATAGAGAAGCATTTGGAGGATGAAGGTAAATGGCGGTTCATGGCCTGGCCTCCTTCTGTTTGTTCATAGGGGAGGAAGCTGAGGTCCAGAGTCACTCAGTTCTCTAAGATCAGACCCTGAGTTCTTGACTATCTGGGACCCGCTCATTCCACTACCTGGAACCATCCCACTGGGTGACCACTTCACTTTCTCACTTCCTGCTTTACATTTACGTGCATATAATTAAGGGAAGAGAAAACACACTAGTGGTTCACTATTTCTGACATATGTGTTAAAAGTTGGAAGGGACCACTGAGATAGAGGCTCTTAGGATTCAGGTGTGGTCCGGGAAGAGAACAACCCCAAATAAGTGAATCGAGTTTATTTCTCTCATGCTGGAGCTCAGAGGTGGCTCCCTGAGGCTGGAATGGGCTCCATGGTGTCAGGGGCCCAGGTTGCTTCTACTTGTTTCCACTGTGCATGGCTTCCATGCCCACAGCTACTTCCTGGTCCAAGATGACTGCTGAACGTCAGTCATCACACTGACATTCCAGCAAATAGGGAGGAGGAAGGGCAGGGAATACACCCCTCTCAACAAAGTCTTCTGAAAATTGCACATAACGCTTCTTAGCCAGAATTCACTCACACAGCTATACCCAGCACCTAGGGAGGATGGAACATATAGCCTGTATTCTGAGTAAAAGTCAGGATTCTATTTCTGTGGAAGAGAGAGAACAGATACTGGGAGAAGCTAGCAGTCTCTGTCATGGAGACATATAGACTGGCTCCTGATTACGTGGATTCATTTTATTTATTCAACAAATTATTGATTGATTGATTGATTTTTGAGGAAGATTAGCCCTGAGCTAACCACTGCCAATCCTCCTCTTTTTGCTGAGGAAGACTGGCCTTGAGCTAACATCCGTGCCCATCTTCCTCTCCTTTATACGTGGGATGCCTACCACAGCATGGTTTGCCAAGTGGTGCCGTGTCCGCACCCAGGATCCGAACTGGCGAACCCCAGGCCGCCGAGAAGCGGAACCTGCACACTTAACCGCTGCACCACCAGGCAGGCCCCTCAACAAATATTCATTAACTGTCTGTGATGTGCCTGGGCACCAAGAAAGCAGAGAGATGCCATCCCAGTCCTCAAGACGTTCACCTACATAGGGAGATGGACACTGATCAGATACAAACACAGCTGTATAAACAGTGATAAGTGCTGTGAAGGAAAAGGACACCATGTGCAATGGGACAGTATGATGGGGATTTGATCAAGCCTCGGGGCTGGGAATGGGTCAGAGAAGCTTTGCCTGAAGAAATGACGTCTGTGCCGGGAGGTGGAGAATGAGTAGAGTGAAGGGTGTTCCAGACAGAGGTAGAAGCATGGGCAAAGGCAGTCCGGGAGGTGGGAGGGAGCATTGACGGAGGAACTGAAGAGGGCCAGTCGTCTTGGAGCAAGAGGAAGAGGTGAGAGGATGGAGGGAATCAGGGTCACAGCGCGGGGCCCTCATCCCACTCATCCTGCTCATCCCAGTTTGCCTGGGACAGAGGGATGTCCTGGGATGTGGAACTTTCAGTGCTAAAACTGGGAGAGCCCTAGGCAAGCCAGGATGAGTTGGTCACCCTCCCTGGAGGCCGCATTAATAGTTGGCTTCCTTTATTATTAATTTTAGCAGAGTTCCTTTTGAGATTGACATAGCTCCAAGCCATAGAAAGATGATTGACAGGTAAAAGTAGCCCTTCACGTTGGCCAAAGGGAGAGAGGCACAAAACACAGCAACACCTGCTTGTAGTTGGGTCACAGGACCAGGGAGACTTCGTCATCTGGCACGATTTCCCCTGACAGTGATTTTGGAAATTAATTGGCATGTGATAATATATTTGAGATAACAGAAAGAGCCAAGAGTGGAGGAAGCCCTTACTCCAGAGCACTGTTTCTCAATGCCGGCAGTGCATTGGGAACTTAAAAAAAGACGGGTGCCTGGGCCCCAGCCCCCCAAATCAGAAATCCACAGGTGGAGCCAGGGCAAGGGTGATCACGTGCTCTGTAACAGCGCCTCTCAGACTTGACTGTGCATGTCTGTGAATTGCTGGGGGTCTAGTAGAGCACAGAGTCTGCTTCCGAGGGGCCCGAGGGTCTGTATTTCTAGGTGCCCAGGTGGTATTGATGTTGCTGGTCGTAGACTTTGAGTGCGGTGCTCTATAATGGTTCATGAGTTTGTTTTGAAGCCGCTGGTTTCTTTTTGGGAGAGCAGATCTAAAGGACCACGTAAAGGTCGATGGGTCTGTGAGGGGAAGGAGAGGTAAAGGCTGGGGAGGAGGACAGGGAGCTTCTGCTGCGTGCTGCCATCAGTGGTGGGCCCTTCTCCACCCATCGGTGGTTCCAGGAGGCGGTTGGGGTTACGTGGTGAGACTGGTTCCTGGTTCCAGAAGAACCTGCTCCCCGAGGCTTCTGGCCAGCATGGCACACCCGTGATGCACCATGCCCTCTCCCACATCCGCTCACTTCACTGGCCACCAGGATTTGGGTCTTTCCTACAAGAAAAGCCAGAAAGATTTTTAAATAGGAGATGACACATCCATTGAATGTAAAAAAACCAAACCAAAACCAAAAACACACCTCTGGCTACAGAATAGGAAATGGCATTGGGGAGGGAAGCCAATTAGAAGGGTTAGGAACCATTAGCAGCAGAGCGCAAATGATTCTGATTAATGGAAAAATCATGGTAGACTGAAGGTGAAGGGTGGCCTGTCTCAGAGAGTACCTTTCGTTCTCTCTTGGTTACCTGTTCATAAGTGATTTGTATTGGGATGTGGAAGACAAGCTGAGTCTTTAAAGGTCTAAGGGTTGCAAGGAAGAGCGTGTGCCACAAAAGCCATGGTGGGTTGAAGCAGTGAGCCAAAGCCAGTCACGTGAAATTTAACTGGGATACGTGTAGCACCTGGGTCTGAAAAGCACAAACTCGCACACATGACCTGGGTAACCCCTTGCTTCCCTTCCCAGGTTCCGAGCTAACTGAAAGGTAGGCATGGGAGTGAGAGGTTTTTTAAGTGTCAGCTCATGATAACATCCCTCTGTCTTAGTTGTGTGGCCAGATGGGCTCGCTAGCAGGGCCTGAGCTGAGCTCACCCCTAAAAGGTCAGGCCTCTCTCCCAGGGAGACAGCAGGCCCAAGGGCACCTCCCTGCAGACAGGCACATCTGGATAGGAGGGGAGGGGCCTGAGTTGAGTAGATTCTCCTAACCCTGCTGATAGATAGGTCTCTCTCCCTCAGGAGGGAGTAAAGGAGGCAGTGGTGGGATGGAGACCAGCACCAGATCTCCAGGAAAGCCCTTCCACCTGGAACTTTGAGGACAGTGGGATGAAAGTCCCTGCCCCTCTCTCCCTCTTCAGAAGATGGGGAGACACCCCCCAGTGACAGGTGTAAAGGGCTTTAAGTTGCCGGCAGGCTGACTGTGAGTTGCTGGTGCTTTTATTTCTCAGCTCTGCAGTACTGATGCGGTCACAGGCTGCATTGATCTGAATGTATCATCTAGAACAAGGTTTGGCAAATCAGTCTCTTCAGTCTTTATATGACTTACGAGCTAAGAATAGTTTTTACATTTTTTCGTGGTTGGAAAAAACATCTAAAGAAGAATCCTGTTTCCTGATATGTGTGACTTACGTGAAATTCAGATTTCAGTGTCCAGAAATAAAGTTTCCTTGGAACACAGCCCTGCTGTGTATTCTCTAATGGCTGCTTTCACTCCTTCAGGTCAGTGCTGAGGAGTTGGGAAAGATCAGCTGGCTGGCAAAGCCTACAATACTTACCCTCTGACCTTATGCAGAACACTCGCTGACCCCTGATGGAGAATGAAGAAGTGACCACGTTATTGAATTCTCTTCATTGGGTCACATTCAGAACAGTGTGCTCTGACCTGGGGTCTCCCTTTAAGTGTGGAATGGGTTCAGAAAAGAGGGACTGGGATGATGAAGAGTCTCCCCCCAAACCATATCATGGGAGAACAGATTGAGAGAACGGGGAATGTATAATCTAGAAGAGAAAAAGGCACAGTGGAAATGATAGCTGCCTTCTAGGTTTGTGCTTGTTAATTGTTTTGAATTCTTGGAAGAGAATTACTCATGAAGGCAGTTGCATAGTTAGTTCAAAGGGCAATGGTTTTGAGTCAGAACATGTGGGTTCAAGTTCAGATGTTTCTTGCTTTCTCAGGGCTTCAGTTTCTTCACCTCAAAGATAAAGCGTATATGTGACAGCTCATCAGATGACCAGGTCCGAAGTGAACTAAGGTTCAGCTTTCTCCTTAGAGGTGCTTTCAGGCCAGTAGGGGACACAGTCCTGAATACACCTAACCGACCTGCAGTGTGGACGGAGTGCAGAGGGAGCACCAAGGGGAGGGACTCGTTCTGCTGAGGGGCTGCTGTGAATCAGGCCTTGGAGAGCAAGAATTCCAGCCCCTTCAGCCCAAAGCATCGTGTGACTGTGTTATGGACTTAAAAGGTTGCGGTATGGAAGAGGAATCAGACATATTCCTCATGACCTCAGCAGTAACGATTCAAGTTGTGGTTACAGATCTGATCACACCAGCCTCTTGCTTAAAACCCTTTGGGGACTTTCCTTGCTCTCCAGGTAAACATTAGTATCTCTGGCAGGCTCTGAAGACCCTGCTGATCTGAGCCTTGCCGGCCTCCCCTTGTGAACTCTTCTCCATCCTCGGGGTCTCAGCTCTGCCTCACATCCTAGGGGAAGCCTTGCCCCACTTCGTTGTTGTGGAACGTCATAGAGTGTACTTAGATACACCTACTTGGTATAGCCTACTACACACCCAGGCTACATGGTACTCATCTCATGGGCCTGCTCTCAGATGTGCAGTCCGTCGTTGACCGAAATGTCGTTATGCGATGCATGACTGTAATTTTATTCCAACCCAACCCTCTGTTATCACTGTTGTTCTCCACCACTGGGGAGACTTTTGGGGATCCTTGAGGCTAAGTGATTTGTCTGAGGTCCTACAGTTAGAAAATGGCAGAGTGACGGCGGAGTCCAGGACTGCTTCTACCAAACCAGTTCTCTCTTGCAGGCCAGGGAGCCGGCATGGTTGCATAAAGTGATCCTGGAGTTCTCTGATTTCCCAGCGAAGGAATTACAACTTGCCCTTGGCTAGAAGCCTACCCCACCTACAGCTTTTGTGTCTTTATAGTTGCATGGGTTTTTGAACCCCTCCACGTGACTAGAAAATTAAACTTACCTTTTCAAGTGATGGGTTGCATTTAACACTCCTAAAGATGTGTGCAGTAAATGAAAAAAGCTCTGAGCTGTGATATTATTAAAAACACATGCACACAATCCTCTCAGTGTTTGACTCAATCTTGTTGAGTTTACTGACACTCTTAGTTTAACAGCAGCCTTGGGTAAAACATGCCCGGTCCTGTGGGGACTGAGCTCATAGCTGAAGTAGCTTGCATGACAGGGCTACAGCTGGATGTCTCACTGGTCATGCCTTTCAAGATAAAAACCTTTCACTTGGTTCCTTCCTCAGTGATACTGATCTTGAACTTCTTGGTTATAGTACTTTACCAAGTGGAAGACTGTCATTTCTTTTTTCTTTTTTTCTTTTTATTAAGATTATGATAGTTTACAACCTTGTGAAATTTCAGTTGTACATTATTGTTAGTCATGTTGTAGGTACACCACTTCACCCTTTGTGCCCTCCCCCCACCCCCCTTTCCCATGGTAACTACCAATCAGTTCTCTGTGTCCACATGTTAACTTCCACCTGTGAGTGGAAGACTGTCGTTTCTTAGTGAGCAGAATTAATACCTGAGACGCTAAAGCATAGACATCCTTTGACCTCACCATTTCAAAGATTTATTACCAGGACATTTTTGTGAATATTTCCCCTAAAACTCATATAAAAACTACCAGCTAAGCTATGGTTTTGCGAGAACCGAGACCATTTAAACCCGGTCTTTCACTCTGCTGTGCTGACTTTTTAAAGCTTTCTAGTAAGTCTGCCTGTCCTCTAAATTCTTTAGAAAGCTTGATGCCCTCACAGGGTTTGTGCTCTCTGTTTATCATTCTGTTTGCGTGTTGCCTGGTTTGTTTGGGCTAATGTACGATGTTTTGCTTTATTCTCGAGCCTCTGAGTTTCTCAGAACTGACCTCTGCGGGGGTGACCTGCTGGGGAATGGAGGACAGTCTGCCACCTGGGCACCCAGCTCATGAGGCCTTGTGTTACTTTGCGTCCTGGCCAGACCCTGACACCAGGATGCACTGACCCTGGGGAGTGAGGGTCATGGCACTGTGGGCCTGGGCAAGCTCACCAGTAGCCTTTCCTGACAGGAGGGCATCCACCGCCAGACCATGAGCTCCCTGAGGGCAGGACGTGTGTCTTCATTTTCCTTCACTGCCTGCAGCCAGCACCCAGCCCAGGGCAGGAGGGAGGTGAGGGGCAGGCGGAAGGAGGGTCTGCCAGCCCTTCCCGCCTCTCCGTCATTTGACTTCAGTGCGCTCCCCCTGCAGCACTTCCCGCCCTTGATTAGAATTACGCGAAAGCCACAGTCACTTTTTCAAAGGGAGCAGTGTTCCACAGCACAGCTCAGAAGAGTGTGGCAAGGTTACCAGCACTTCTGAAATGTCTGTGTCCTCCGCTCTGTCACCCCCACCCCGTCCTCCACTCCTCGGGCCACAGGGAGAGTGCTGGCTGCCTCTCCCACCCCGTTTGCTTCCTCATCCATCAGTCTCTCCAGGCCACTCTTTCTTCCACCTCCTGCTAATGCACCATAATAGGGCATTGAAGCAGATAGAAGTAACTGTGTATGTATTAAATTTAGTATTTTTTACTTTAAATTTTTAACAAGGTGATTTTACTGTATGTATATGTTTTCACTCCCTCTGCTATCTCAAACATCTGAATTAAATAGCTTTTTCTGTCTTTTAGCTCAGGCCTAATTTCCCCCCTCCCCACTCGGGAGCCCTTGATCTGACACCGCTGCTTCAGGAGAAGTCCAGGGGCTCGATGCAGTTGAGAGTGTAGATGTGTGCAGAGAGAGTGGGCCGTGCAGAGCTGCTGTACCATGGACAAGATTGGGAGAGGAGGTAGACAAAGACTCCGCGGCTGGACTGTGGGGAAGTAGGGGAGTAAAGGATTGGCTGTCTGGATCTGGAACACCCTGGAAGTTTCGGAGGCAAACCAGATATTGAGGAGTTTCCATGAGAGCGAGGCTAAGGCTTGGGGTGGAACTGCTGTCTGCGTTATTGCTCGGTTTCCGGCTCTTCAGTGTCTTAGTTTTGTTTTCAGGTTTGTTTTTTTTCTTTTTGGTTTCCTGTTTGAATGTTTGAATTATTTCAGCTTTGGTATATTTTAGAGAACGGAAAAAAAATTCTAAGTAGAATTTTACCACAAAAAACCAGTGGCATTTTTTTTTTTTCAGTTCAAGTCGAGTGGTCTCATCTGCCGTATATAGGTTGAGTGATCACAGATCAGAGTTTAGTTTCAGAGAGACACACTGTTGATTTCAGGATGTCCTGGTGTGATCTCTCAAGGGTATCTTAACTACTCAAGGATCACTTCTGACTGTGTGAGTTGGGGTCTCTCAGTGCGTTTCAATGCCGCTGATTGGGGGATGTCTGAGACCTAGTTAGGCCACTTTCCCGTGTAATAGAAATGCGTGATGCTTTGTATATAGACTCATTTCAGTCACCATCCAAGTGGTCCACTCCAAAAGTATTAAAAAGAAAGTTCATTTTTTGTCTCTTGCCGAACCATTTAAAGAGGATCAAATCTATAATTCCTGGCAATGCTTCTGTTTTCTGCCTCTTCTTGCAAGCCTCACTTCCTGAAGAATCTTCATTGTCCCCCTGCCTTGTTTCTTCCCCTTCCTTCTCGATCTTCGTTTTATTATGTAGAATGACTGACTCTCTTGTGGTGGAAGCTTCTCTCCCTTCCGGTTAGTCCAGTCAGCGTCACCCAAAGCGGGCTGTCGGCCGAGCGCTTCTCCGGGCGGGGAGGGAAAGTTGGATGGCCTGCTGCTGAGTTCTCCTTGGCGGGCTGGCGGAAGGGGGACCCCCGTGATGACTCTGATGTGGGAAGTTTTGTCCCCTCTCAGCTGTATTTGAGGAAATGAGATCTGACTCAAGAGATCATCCAAGTTGGGATCATGGTAGTGTTTTTCTAGGTGCCTCATTTATGGCGTTCTCTTCTACGTCTATTGTTTTTGAGTTGCAACCCAGTTATTGACACATACGGGAGAAATTTTTTAAATTCTCTTTTTAGAGAGTCTTAATTCCTCTTGCTGTAACAAAGCTGATTTGAAGATTTACGCGACTCCATCATTCAGAGGCCGGATGGCCCAGTGAGAAGGCACACAGCTGCTGGCTTCACACCTTCACCTTGTCCCTGTGTTTGAGTTGCAACTTTATCACTTGCTTATTTGATCTTTCCCTCTCAGTTTTCTCATCTGCAAAATAAGAACGATTAGAGTGACAGCAATAAAAATGATAATACCCATTTATTGGGTACTTACCGTTGTCAGATGGTGTGCTCAGCGCTCCCCCATCATTTCCTTCACTGTCACAACAGCTCTGAGAGGTGGATGCTGCTCCACTCCTGCCATTATGTGGTACCCGCCGTAGGAGCGAGCATGCATTGAGCACTCCCAGTATACCAGGCAAGTATTCCTTGCTGTTTCCATTCCTGGGGTAAGAAACAGAAGCTCAGGGAGGGGAAGTTGCCCACCCAGTGTATGGGCAGGGCTGGGATGGGCCCCACACTGTGGGCTCTGGGACCTCCTTACACCAGGGCAGCGCTGGCAGGAGCAAATGAGATATTTCCTGTC
Source organism: Equus przewalskii (assembly GCF_037783145.1). NCBI lineage: Eukaryota > Metazoa > Chordata > Mammalia > Perissodactyla > Equidae > Equus > Equus przewalskii. Next base: position 45,425,197 of record NC_091850.1, on the reverse strand, counting down.
AAACACTTAGCACAGGGTCTGGGGGAGGGGGGGTAGCAAAAGCTCAGATTGTATGTATTTTAATTAACAGTGAAGCCATACTTTTTTCTACTAAAACGTTGTACTTCCTCTCCTTTGGGTTACAAGCCCCACTCCTGATCTATCTGTGAAGACCTCAGCATGTCCATGGGCTGCAGTCAGTTTACCTCATAGGCAGGGGATCCTGTGTCAGATCTACAAGGTCCTGGTGGCTGTGCAGCCAGGGCCACAGGGAGTAAAGGGCGCAGCCACCTCCAGGTCGCCCCCTGGGGGTTATGCTCCCTGGCCCTTCTTGGCTTGAGTTACTTGACCAAAAACTGTGGGCGCATTAGGTGGACAGAGGCCGGGACGTTAGGCTTGTGTTCTGGGTTTGCATGGGAGGGGTATTGAGCTCTCACATGTTTTTTCCTGATAAGTTGATCATATCATTGTTTCTTTCTTGGGTTGTAGGCAGGGTTTAATTTCCAGGATAAGGGAGTGGGCTAGGGAAATGTGTCTGTGTGGGGGGATGGGGGGTGGCATGGGGGAAGCCATAATCTGCAGTGGGTCCCCTTGGAGGCCCTGGGCAGCTGCAGGAGAGGCCTCATGCTCAGGAGAAGGCCCTGATTCAGAGGTCTCAAACCAAATGCCCCGAGGGGCCGGGCAGTAACTTAAAAGAATGCAGCGTGTTGGTTGGGGTGTGTGACAAATGAGAGCACATGCCTCGTGGAGGGGCAGCAGCCAGACCCCGCCTCAGTGACTGCAAGCTCTCTAGGTTGGCACAGAAATGAGCACCACCCAGTGCGAAGTAGGCAGAGGCTCTAAAAGGCTCTTCACAGAGGAAGCAGTGTGAACGTGTCACTACAGAAATGCAGACTACAGTGAGAAATCACAGCCAGTGCTGGGGCTTGGGGAAGTCGGGGTCCTCGTCCCTGTAGTGGGAGTGTTAATTGACAGCGTTGTTTCCGAAGGCTCTTGGGCAACGTCTGTCAAAACTAAAAACGTGCACACCCTTTGACCCTGAGTTTCCTCTTGAAATTATCCTAAAAAGCTACCATGAGTCCGTAAGCAGAATGTCTCAGTAGTGTTTGTAAGACTGAAAAACTGGGAAACAATCCAAATGTTTATCAATAAAGCAAAGATTACATACGTATATGATGGTGTATCTTTATACTGAGATATTGTGCTTTTTTTTTTTTGAGGAAGATTAGCCGTGAGCTAACTGCTGCCAGTCCTTCTCTTTTCACTGAGGAAGACTGTCCCTGAGCAAACATCCATGCCCATCTTCCTCTACTTTATATGTGGGACGCCTACCAAAGCATGGCTTGACAAGCGGTGACATATCCACACCCAGGATCTGAACTGGTGAACCCCAGGCCGCCAAAGTGGAACATGCACACTTAACCTCTGCGCCTCCGGGCTGGCCCCTGTGCATTCTTTAAAAAGAATAATGTAGATATATACACAGTGATGTGAAAAGATATCCAACTTATAATTTGATATGCAATTGATATAAAGAGAAAAAACTAAAATCATATGTAATATTCCATTTTTCTATAAAATTTTTATGATGACAGTAAAGGAAATTATGTCACATAGACAAAATTCTAGTTCTTTCTGAATTTAAGAATTTAGTAAAAATATTTGTGTATGTGAGAATTTTCAAAGTTAGGAAATCCATCTGACTTAATAAAAGTCTAAATTATAGATGTAAAGGCAGTATAGCTTTACATTTTTAAGCAATTCATAGAAAGTTTTACTAAATGTCTAGGCAGGAGTAAATATATAAGGAAGAGCTAACCAGTTCTAAACAGATAAGCATCTGTTTTTGAAAATGTCTTTTTAAATAGTTGTAAATCTATGTATTTTTATTTGCTGGTAACTTTCTTTCTTTGCCGGTAAACTCTTTATTGAGAGTGTAAATGTACATCAAATATCCATATGATCAAAAATGCTAAAATTGTAGATTCCAAATTGATGAGGCTTTTCCAAAGTTAATCATTGGAATTTTACTAAACCATGTGCTGGGGAGGGAACTATTTCACAATGAACCCCAGGAGGTTTGGCCGAAACTCAGGAGTCCTCTTCCTCATTTGTACTTCAGCATTTTACATGCTCAAACATAATATAATTAGGAGTCTGCTGCACATAGGGAAATATTGCATGTACACAATGTGAGCGCTCCAGCTGGGCCCGTTATTTTTCTCTTGTCAAATCAGGAATCACAGTCAACCATAAGTGGCACATCTGTCTCCATCTCATGACGTCCAAGTGGTCTGCGTTCTGGAAATGATGTCTGTGTGCTTGCTGTTCTGTGTTTGAGTTGCTCATTCTGTGTGTTAAGGTGATGCCACATGTTGTGGCCCATGGTGATTTAAGAACATCAAAGTGGGTGGAGGTGGGTGGTGGCTGCATCGCTAGAGGCCCCCTGGTGTGACTGTCTCCTGGGCGGTGCTCTCAGTGGGAGCAGAACCCCTGTACACAATCTTGGATTCAACAGATATTCAACACAGTGTGTCGTGCACTCTGCTGGTTCTTAAATAATTTCGTTCCATCTTTCCCCAGAGAGGTCAGTATTTTTACCCCCATTTTATAGTCAAGACCATTCAGGGTAAGAGAAGTTAGGTTCCCACAGTCGAACAGCTAGGAAAGTAGGAGAAGCAGGTCTTGAATTCAGGTCAGAGGGATTCTGAAACCTATACTCTTTTTTTTTCTTTTTTTTTTTGAGCAAGATTAGCCCAGAGCTGACATCTGCTGCCAATCCTCCTCTCCTTGCCGAGGAAGACTGGCCATGAGCCAGCACCCGTGCCCATCTTCCTCCGCTTCACCTGTGGGATGCCTACCACAGCATGGCCTGCCAACCGGTGCCACGTCTGCACCCGGGATCCGAACTGGGGAACCCCAGGTGCCCGAGGCGGAATGTGTGCACTTAACTGCTGCGCCACGGGGCTGGCCCTATGAAACCTATAGTCTTTACATTCACTATTTCTCTTGAATTTTGTGGAACAAAGATATTCTTAAATATGACACTGATTATAGGAGAGCTAGAAGTTTAATTTTTAGATTGTATTTTTGAATACTTTAAAAAATGTTTATGTAAATCAATGATCAACACTTGGCAAGTATAATTATCCACTGTATCTTTTTTCCCTTAAAGCAGACTTCTGAAAATGTGATGTGCTTTTTCTTTTTTTATTATTAAATTTTTGTAGGAAATGACCAAGTTCACGCCTGGACACTAGTCACCAGCCAAGCCTTAGATACTGCGTGGAGAATAGCAAAGGGGTCGGTGATGTTGGCAGTTTCATTTCTGGTGGCTGCCCTTTGCTACTTCAAAAGGCTGCATTTATATTTAGGGCGCCGGCTGAAATGGTAGGTGGTTGTATCATCTTTAAATTTCAAAAATACCCTTGCTATTCAAAGGAGGATTTTGATATTATTGTTCCCTTTATCTTTTAGGTGGATTGGATATCTGCAGAGAAAATTCAAAAGTAAGTATTTTTATGCATATGTTTCCTTATTTTTAAGGTGCAGAGAGGGTTCAAGAAGGGAGAGGAAAGGGAAAATTAACTACCTTTTATTTCTGACTTGGTCCAGGGAACCTCAGCGTGGAGGCGGAAGTTGATTTACTCAGTTATTGTGCCCGAGAATGGAAAGGAGAGACACCCCGGGCCAAGCTGATGAGGAAGGTGTGTCTTTTTATAAACTTCATGGAAGATGGAGAATTTGTGGGTAAAAATCAGGGAACAAAATTCTGTTTCGCTTTACTAAATCCAAAGGTCAACTAATACCAAACATGGTGCAAGAAATAATTGTGGCTCTAATTAAAAAGCCAAACAGCTGCTGGATGTTGGCTTCTGGCCTTTCCCCTAGAGCTCGTGCCCTCAAGGACGTGGGTAAATTAGGCCTGTAATTTCCGGGAGCTTGAGCGTTGTACTGGTCGACTCTCGCCTGGCCAGGCCTCTTAAACATCTGTGCAGGCACTGCGGGCTTCTGTCCTTGAAGAGGTCAGGCGCCTTGACATAAAATATTTTGAGGATTTTTAGATCAATCTTGATCAATATTCCCAGCAATGCTGCCCAACCTTGTCACTAGCAAAAGCAAAAAAACCCCGTACGTTTAAAGTGCTCCTGAGCACGGTCTTAAAAGTGTATAATATCTTTGACTGGGGTCAAGTTGTATCCATCATCTCCCCCAGATGACATTTCCTGGCCCTGGGCTTCCAGGAATTTATCAACTGAAATAGCACGACGTGGACTCTACACACACAAGGTTACTTTAAAATTCCATGTGGTCACATTCGTAATTGATAATTGTTTTTGTTTCTGTCATCCGCTTTATTTGGGAGGAACGCCTCACTGAAAATGCAGTGGATTCACTTTGCTTATTCTCGTGTCCAAGAGAATTAAAAACCAGCGTTCTCCCATTGTGCTCACAGGCCTACGAGGAGCTGTTTTGGCGGCGGCGTATTAAATGTGTCCGACAAGTCAAGAGAGATAACTATGATGCACTGAGGTCCGTGTTGTTTCAGATATTCAGCCAGGGCCTCTCTTTTCCATCCTGGATGAAAGAAAAAGACATCGTTAAGGTCAGTGCTCCCCCTGGAGAGACGGGAAACGTCACGTTGATGACACCTGCAACACGGGCTGCGGGTCTTCTGTGGGCAGCTCTGACCTTGGAGGGGCCTGGAGGGGCCTTTGCCCAGTCCTCTGTCTCTCATGTCAGTTTGCAGATAAGCCATCCCAGAAAGAGAGTCATCCTCAGTTTTGTTTGTTTCTATCATCTTTTCTTGAGAAAGGCGTCTGTCCTTTAGAAGTGAGGTGATGTACTAAAATTCACTTTTCAGTTATTGGAGTTCTGACAGACGCATGCAGGGTGTAACCACTGCCCCGAAGCTTCCTTCCTATCCCTTTATAGTCAATCCTTCTCTCACCCCCAGCCCTGGGCCACCACTCATGTGTTTTCTGTCCCTAGAGTTTTGCCTTTTCCAGAATGTCCTATAAATGGAGTTATCCAGTGTGTAGCCTTTTGAATCTGACTTCTTTCACTTAGCATAATGCGTTTGCAATTCATCCATGTGGCTCCATGAATTGTAGTTCATTCCTTTTTATTGTTGAGTGGTATTCCTTGACATGAAAGTAACACAGTTTGTTTATCCACTTACCGATGGAAGGACGTCTGGAGTGTTTCAAGTTTTTGACAACCGTGAATAAAGCTGTTATGAATATTGCCATAAAGGACTTTGTATGAATATAAGTTTTTATTCCTTTTGGGTAAATATCAAGGAGTGACATTGCTGGGTCATATGGTAGTTGTATGTTTAACTAGGAACCTGCCAAACTATTTTGCAAAGTGGCTCTGTCATTTTGCATTCCTACCAGTAATGTCTAGGAGTTCCAGTTGCTCCACATTGTCACCAGTATTGTCAGATTTGAGGTTTTTTTAAGCCATTCTAGTAAGTGTGCATTGGTATCATTGTGCTTTAGTTTGCATTCCCCTAATGAGCGATGCCATTGAGCATCTTTTCATGTGCTTATTTGCCATCCCTATTATCTTCTTGGAGAAGTGTCTGTTCAAATCGTTTGCCCCTTTTTATTGGGTTTGTTTTTTTATTGTTGATGGAGTTTTGAGAGTTCTTTGTTTTTTCATTTTCTTCACAGTGTGGGGCAATACATTCTTGATGAATAACCTGAATTTTTATTTTGAATGCAGTATGCCTAATCTAGGATGTACAGTTCAGAACGGAGGAGCAAAGAAATATAAAGTATATGCACATACATAGCTACACATGTTCTGTTTCTTTAACATTTTATGTTTAGAGTTGGCTTTGTTAGTTTGATTTCATCTAGCAAATACTTGTCAGGTGTATGCAGTGTGCTAGCTTTGCTGCTGGTTGCTGAGGACAGAGAATACAACTGAGATCGTGAGTTCCATAGGCTCAGCCGGATGGGAAAATGTATTGGATACCTCTGATGGGTCAGATTCTTCCATATTCCATAATCTTATTTAATCCCAACAAGAGTCCTGTAAAGTGGATAGTATCGTCCTTGACTTACAGTGGAGAGTGAGGCTAAGAAGTTAAATAACCCGTGCTGGCTGAGTAATCTCTCGGCTGGTGAGTGACAGCTGGGTTAGGATCTCACAGTGCGTCATTCTAAAGCCATGTGTTCCCTGATGTACTATGTCACTCTAACGTTGTTTGGTTAAAAATAATTTCTAAGGGGATGTACCTAGGAAGTATGGGAAGTGTTTTATCCAAAAAGATTGTTCCTAGAGATCTAATCTTCATTTAGGTTTTCATCAGTTGTGAAATAATGAATTAAGAATGTCATCCAAATCACTTAATCCACAAATCTAAAGAGAATGACGATATGTTTTTACTCAGTTGTTTTTATAGTCCTTTAAAATGAAGATTCCCAAATGAGATAAGATAGGTGCTCTGACATATTCCAAATGGTGGTTAATAAGTGTTGAGATACTAATCGTTGCTGGCATCTACTTCCTTTTCAAGCTTCCTGAAAAACTGCTCTTTTCACAAGGTTGTAATTGGATCCAGCAATACAGTTTTGGTCCTGAGAAGTATACGGGTTCGAATGTGTTTGGAAAATTACGTAAATGTGTGGAATTATTGAAAACGCAGGTGAGTGTTTGGGAGAGAAAAAAGTAGGAATGAAAGCACGCATCCCAGACGCAGCCACATGCTCTGATGTCAGGCGTCACTTTGTCACTTAAGCAGGAAGTGCAGGCAGAAGCACTTCCAGTAACTGATAGTTTCCCTTCCTTGTTCTTTCTCCTTCCAAGTAATGAACGAGAGCAGCATTGTTCTACGTTGTAATTAGGCCCATTAGGGTTTAAGGAGGCCTCTGGGGGCTGGCCAGGAAGCCCTAACAGTTATATGCCTTTGTTTCCCTAGAAAAATGTGGTGCAAGGTCCAGACAACACGCTCAGAAATGTCCTTCTGGGACACGCTCTATTAATAACCTGGGGACAAGTTATAGATTGTTATAAATTGACTAAGAGTTTTTCCTGCCTTTTAATAGAGACACAGATTTTGAATTGTTGAAATGAATCTTCTTTGGGAAATATCATAGCATTCCTGTACCATAGTTTTCTGATCTGTAAAACCGAAATATGCATTGTATCTGCCCTGTACAGTTGTTGTGAGTTAATATGTGTAGGGGGCTTTAAACTGCCTGGTGTGTGGAGAATGTTAAAGAATTCCAGTTGGTTCTGTTTGTGTCGGAATATCCTTTCTGTAACCCAACTATATTAAGCAGTTTTTGGAAACTGACGTGCTTAGTATTTTAACTAGTAGGTGGTGCATTTTTGAAAAAATATTTAAACTTGTTTGTTATTGGGAAAGTAATATGTACAGTCATGCACCACATAGCGACATTTCAGTCAACGACAGACCACAGATAGGACGGTGGTCCCATAAGGTTAGTACCGTACAGCCCAGGGGTGCAGTAGGCCGTACCATCTAGGTTTGTGTAAGTGCGCTCTGTGATGTTCACACAGTGATGAAATCGCCTAACAACACATTTCTCAGGACATATCGCCATCCTTAAGCGATGCATGACTGTATTTATGGTTAAAAAACATCAGTGTCAAAAGATATAAAATGAAGAGTTAAAGTCCCACGACCCTATATTGATCCTTGGTTTGTTTTTTAAGTACTTTAAAAAGTATGCAGTGGCGTACACAGTCACCTCTGCCCTTCTAAATTTCACTTTTACATCTGTTTTTTCTTTAGTGGACTGAATTTAGTGGAATAAAAGATTATCATAAGAGAGGAAGTATGTGCAACATCCTTTTTTCTAATGCTATCCTGGAATATAAACTCTATGAAGCTTTAAAGTTCATCATGCTGTATCAGGTCACCGAAGTTTATGAACAAATGAAGACGAAAAAGGTCATTCCCAGTCTTTTTCGACTGCTGTTTTCCCGGGAAACATCGTCTGATCCTTTGAGCTTCATGATGAATCACCTGAATTCTGTAGGCGACACATGTGGCCTAGAGCAGGTAAATGGAGCAGAAGAGTCTTGTGTTTGATGAAGGACGATACTGGCAAGACTTGAACACTTAGGCGTTTGGTGTTGAGTTTCAGCCCTGATAAAACCGACTGCAAAGAGGTGGTGGGTTGGTATTACTGTCCCTCAAGTGAGGCACAGAAGAGCAGGACATCTCCCTGCTCCCTGCTGGTTGCTGTGTGTCGTCCAGCCCTCTGGCCAGGGAGCACTAGAGCTGGGCACATCTCTGACCTTTCAGACCGCTTCTCAGATGGGAACAGATTCTCCCGCAGCAGAGGTTAACCAGGAGAAAGTACAGCTGGAACGTGAGATAATGTTTGGGAAACCATTCGGTTACTTACTGCAGATAAATAGAAATTACTGAAATTTTAAAGATCCAGACAGTGCTTTTATATCGCCATAGAAAAGGGATTTGGTTTGGTTTTGCTTTCTTAGGAGGTACACAAAATTATCTGACATTTTTATAAAAATTGATTTAAAATTATATAAAACCAGTTGGAAGGCTGTAATTTTTACTGTGAGCATTCCTTCACTTTTTTTTTTCTGCTTTATCTCCCCAAACCACCCCCCACCCCGTACACAGTTGTATATCTTAGTTGTATGTCCTTCTAGTTGTGTTCACTTTTTATCAGTTTCTTTTCCAAACAGCTTTTCTCTGTGATTTCTTCACGCTAGTCTACAGAGATGTTCCCCCGCTCGTCCCCTGCCTTCCACGTAACGGACATTTGTTCCCAACTCTGTGCGCACTCAGTGGTTCATGTGTGGGTCTGTAAACAAGTGCCTTATTTCGCAGGCTGCAGCAGAAGACTCTCCCTCCACTGGTGGGAGGGCAGGAATTTGGAAATGTGTATTTGTGACCTCTCTTTCATCTCTTCCCCAGATTGATATGTTTATACTTGGATACTCCCTCGAAGTAAAGATAAAAGTGTTCAGACTGTTCAAGTTTAACTCCAGAGACTTTGAAGTTTGCTACCCAGAGGAGCCGCTCAGAGAGTGGCCAGAGATCTCCCTGCTGACCGAGAATGACCGCCACTACCACATTCCCGTCTTCTAAGTCTGGCGCTGCTCTCCCAGTGACAGTGGTCACGCTTGCAAGTCATGTTTCTTGCAGACAAAGCAAGTGTTGCCGCCATGGAAGGAATTAGGACCTTCTCCGGAATGAAGGGCACGCTGGACGGCTGTGCTCCGACAATGCGCGCATGGCTTTCCTGTGTTTCCCAGTCGTTTCCTCGGAAGCAGCTGCACTCGTGTGTCTGTGGGTTGGTGGTTTGACCTTTCACGAGGGCTCTGGTCACTTCATACACGGTGGGCCTTCAAGTGCATGAAGAAGATTAATTTGGACAAGAACAGGAAAAAAATGAGAAGCAAGCAAGTTGGGAGAAAAGACTACCCTTGAAAGAAAGAATTTCTTTGTCTCTAACATTTTCATTCTTCATTAAGAATATGGTCTTTGGCTGATGTTGGATCTTCATAAACATGGCTTTATTTTGTGAGAAATCTCTATGGTATACTGATTTTCCAGAACCACTTGAGTAACGATAAAATTATGTTAGTGTGTGTGTATATATATCTATATGCATATGTAGATATATACACACATATGTGTACATGTACAGTTTTATATATAAACACATACAAATAACCACTACTTTGTAATGTTATACAAATTGTTTTAAAGATTTTATTTTTTCCTTCTTCTCCCCAAAGCCCCCTGGTACATAGTTGTATATTCTTAGTTGTGGGTCCTTCTAGTTGTGGCACGTGGGATACCGCCTCAGTGTGGCCTGATGAGCGGTGCCATGTCTGTGCCCAGGATTTGAACCGGTGAAACACTGGGCCGCCACAGCAGAGTGCACGAACTTAACCACTTGGCCACGAGGCCAGCCCACGTACAAATTGTTTTATATCTCTTTACATTTTTTTGTTACTGTTGCATCTGGCCAGTTTAATATGTTTTATATAGATAAAGATAAATTCTGTAGATTAAGGCAATTGAATGACATTGAATGGTCAGGAAAATATTAAACTTGGTGTATTTGCATGTATGTTTAATGTGTGGTAGGCGGAATGATACCCCTGCCACCCCCCAAAGACGTCTGCATCCTAATCCCCAGAGCCTGTGAATATGTTGGGTTAAATGGCAAATGCGGAAAAGGTTGCAGGTGGAATTAAGGTACTCATCCTGTGACCTTGAATTTGGGAGAGTAGTCTGGGTTCTCCAGGTGGGCCCCATATAATCACAAGGGTCCTTGAAAGGGCAAGAAGGAATTGGAAGAGCGTTGGAGTCAGAGGGAAATGTCAAATACAGAAGAACAGTCAGAGAGAGATGCAGCATTTCTGGCTTTGAAAATGGAGGAAGGAGCTCCAACCATGAATGTGGGCAGCCTCTGGAAGCTAGCAAAGGCCAGGGACCACATTCTCCCGTGGACCCTCTAGAAAAGTGCACGGCCCCACCCGCACGGTGATTTTAGCCCTGTGAGACCCAAGTCAGACCTCTCACCCACAGAACTGTAAGATAGTAAATTTGTGGTGTTTAAGTTGCTAAGTTTGTAGTAATGTGTGACAGCAGCAATAGACTACTAATATACTCTGGCTAACTAATTTTTCGTCATCTTTATTTTGGAAATACTTCTCTAGTTTATTTTGGTAATCTTAATTTTGGAGGTACTTTGCTAGTCTGTTGGGAATTTCAATAAAATACCAAAATAACTTCTACACTGTTGGCTAATGATATACTACTTCAAAGTTACTTCACGTGTTTGATGCTAATGTTTTCCCACATTTTCATATTCTTTCTACTGTCAATAAAAAAGAGGTGTGTTAAATGCTGTAGTGGATGAAAATAACACTCAGATCCTTTTGTAATGGGGGTGACCACCTGGATGCCCTACATAAGCTAGACATCTGGTAGTGCGTTGTGTTGTGCCTGCTTCATTTTGTTTTCTGGTTGAAGAGTTGGAGAGTAATGAGCTCAGACAAGCATCCTTGTGTTACTTTGATAGACACAAAACGCGAGTTCTTAATTGATCTCAACAGCCTTTTCCTGCTTGGAAGCCTCTGTGGTTTTGCATAACCCCTGTCATTTAATTGACGCTGGTGGAAGGTATCCCCTTGTTGTACTGTGACCAAGAAAGCATCAGCTCCTCCCTTTGTGTTCACAAGCAGACGTGATGATAGCCTGCTCATGGAATTTCTGCTCCTGACTTCCGGCTCCAGTTGAGCTGTCCAGGTACCTACCTGGCGTTTGTGTATTCCCAACCTCCTTGATCTCCTTACGCATTATTTCCACGTCAATCCAGGACTGAAAGGAAAACTTTTCCACAGGGATTGGCGGCCTATAGCTCTGTGACATACCAGCACGTTTTGTTTATCCTTGACCGTGTTAGGGAACAGGGCAGGATGGGGCAAATTCTTTAAATGGAGGGGCAAGACCAAATTGTGAAAAAAGCACATTTCAATACAATGAGTAAAAAGTAAAGAAGACCTTTAAATAGTTGCCATGTTTTGGGAAGGCAACAAAACAGAAGATTTTTTTTTTTCTTTTTTTAGTATTGGTACCTGAGCTAACAACTGTTGCCAGTCTTTTTTTTTTTTTTTTTGCTTTTTCTCCCCAAATATCTCCCCCGTACATAGTTGTATATTTTAGTTGTGGGTCCTTCTAGTTGTGGCATGTGGGACGCTGTCTCAACATGGCCTGATGAGTGGTGTCATGTCCACGCCCAGGATCCAAACTGGTGAGAAACCCTGGGCTGCTGAAGCAGAGCACGTGAACTTAACTACTCGGCCATGGGGCCAGCCCCAAAACAAGTTTTAAGGTAGATATTATTTTTAAGGGAGGGTGTTTTTGTTTAGTTTTTAATTCAGTTGTATAATGAATGAAACAAACTACATATGAATTAGCACCACGTTTAAATGCCAACAATAAATTGGAGGTGCGTTTCCTGTGTGATGACAGTTAAAGTCTTTCTAAACTTACATGTTTTAAATGATGAGAGAATTATAGCAAAAATGGAAACAGATGCCCTTGTTCTGATTTTAGAATAAGTTTCTCTCGTAAATTTTGGCCATGTGAAGGGTTGTATGCATATTAGTACAAGACTGACTTTTCTTAATTTAGTAAAATGTATCTTACACGACACAAAATTTACCACTTTAACCGTTTTTAAATGTACAGTTCAGTGGCATTAAGTACATTCACATTGTGCAACCATCGCCACCATCTATGCTCAGAACTTGTTTATCTTCAAGACTGACTCTTGATAAGGAGGCAAGTTTAATTCCCTCAACCTGGTACCTGGATTTCTTTTACTTTTCACATCATCTTTATACCACGCCCTTCTGATCTTAGTATTTCCTCCAGGTTTAAAAGATCCTCAGTGTAGAAGTCCAAGGTAAGGGAGGTTTCGATGACCAAATGGTTCAGGCAAGTCATATTAGTTCATCTCCAAAGTAAAGAAAGAACCATGGGTGGCTTCTGGTTTCATCCTAGGAACACTATCGTTTGAAAAGTCCCCCAAGAAACTATTAATTCAGGGCCTCCCTGGTGACTTGAATTTCTTGGCTGTGGGCCTTTCCAGTCTTGAACCAAAGTAATTTCCACCCGTGGGGTGACCCGGGAAAAGCTCCAGGGCCTTCTCTAGTGTGCAGGAGAGCCCCAGACCGAGCTAGTGTGGGATCAGCTCAGATCAGGGGGCATTCACGTTAATTTTCCAAGGACTTTCCTGCAAATGAATTTTGGATGGAAATGCTTATTACATATCAAATGATTTTCTCATATTAGTGAGATCAAAGAAAGAATTTTAATTTTGTCCAAGGTGGTCTGGGGAGGAAAAAAAATCTAACTTCTGATACTCTGAAAATGTTGGGAATTTCACATTAAAGAACAAATGTTTTTTAATTGATAACTAACCTGATATGTGAAAACCTATAGAAATATGAATAAGGGGTGACTAATTCAGAATTAGTATCAGTTTTCTCTTAAATGGCAAGTTCCTATGGCTGTGTGATTCTTTTTACAAGAATGTCTTTCACACTGCTTAAGACTAGTTACTGTGTAAAATTTAAAAATCTATACTTTTATGGATCTAAAACTGTAACAGTCCACTGGGTTGCTTGTCGTAAGTTGAACATTGTTTCATTTCCTCAGTATTACTATATTTAGGTATACTTTATAGGCATTCAGTTTCCTTCCAGTCCTATTTGTGTCACAATGTTTGTTTTATAGTCAGACACAAAATTAAGTGGTTCCAAATTGTACAATCACTTCTATGTTATTTATTCAAAATAGTTGGGTCTTCCCTTAATCCACTTTGGGTTTAATCCTGTCATACTCCTGTAGGCCAAGAAAATGAAAGCTTATCTGGATTACACTTATGCTTAATATCAACATGGTTTGTAAGTAATGGAAAAACCACTCACTCACGTATTCAACAGGCCTGGGACCAAAGTGCTCTGTGCAACAGCCAGGAGTGTGTGCCGTGTGTGTTTGCCCTTGGAGGTCAGAGAACGTGTCTGAGGAAACAAGAACCCTGTGTGGAACAAGTGTGGTTCAAAACCAGTGTGGATGCGTGGACTACATGTGGGATGTTAAAGTTATATTCCTAGAAGTAGGAACGTCTGGAAAAAATACCATTCTCTGCTTAAAAAACAAATTTCTGTATATAGTCGATCTCTTGTTCCTTAAAGTCAATGCCATCAGGTCTTAGATTGTTAACTCATTTTGCTGCCACCAGTGTCACTTATTTGTAGTGATTCTTGGAAAGCTTAGTCAAGAGAATTTCCTAAAATTTAAAAAAAGTGTGCTTAAAATATTTTCAACTTAGTCTAGGTGGGTTGTAAAACTCATTTCTGTACAAGTAGTTTATTTAAACTAGGAATGTGTTCTAAGAATCTTTCCTGAAGTACAGAAATATTTTTTCTGTTGAAATAGCCTATTTGTAAGCAAAGTAAATTTTCTTGTGCCTAACTTAGAAAACCTCGGACGGAATGTCTAAACAGAAGCAACGAGAGGTCGGTGGTTACAACTGCGTGTCCGCGTAGCAGTTTACAAGCTTGTTTGGCTCGCCGGTAAGTTTGAAAAGGCGGAGTGAGGGTCAGAGCAATAAGACTAGAGTGCTTTCCAGACATCACCCCTTATCAGACATCAACACGTTTATGAGGACAAACACAAAAGCCTGGAACTTTCCTGGCCCCACTTCTTGTTCTCACTGCCATCCCCAAAAGCAGAATCTGGGAAACAGCTTGGGAACTGCCGCCAGTCCCTGTCCAGGCTCGGTTTCTGTCCGCTGCTCAGCTCAGGATGTATACAGACTTCCTTCGGGTGCTGGCTTCTCTGTTGGCTGCACTTCCTGGGAAGGACCAGGGCTAGGTGAAGAGAAGCAGCTGGTGCAAACTGACTGATGCCTGGGGCGAAGGCCTGAAAAGCTGCTTGAATGTTCTGGAGCTTTCAGTATATGATTCCCAGTAGACATGTTTATGACTCCCTTAAATAAAAAAAGGAGCAGAGATGAGGTGATGCATGGTAAAAATGATGTTTGTTATAAAATATTAATATCATTGTAGGTAAACCGGAAAGATAAATATTTATCTCTCTCTTATCAGAAGCTACCTTTAGCTATAGTGAAACGTGCTGGATAGATTAAAAGAAAAAATCACCACTGATGCGTTTTCGATCTATGTTTAATTCATTAATCAGCAAATGGTAAATGAGAAAAGTGAATTTTTCCACTTGTTTTTATTTCACAAGGTAATAATGGAACACTTCAATCTGCTTGTGAGACCAGTTATTTCAGTCTTTGCCTCTCTGGCTGTCCCTCCTGTAAGTCTTTTTAAGTGCAAGCAAATTGAAAGATACTCTATCTACCGTACAGGAAAGGAAATGCCACATGATTCTCTTTATAGAGCAGGGAGTAAAGTGGATTTTTCCCTTTGAAAATTGTGGCAGAGCAGTATTTTTAAAACTATCCATAGCGACAGACAAGTTTTTAAAATTTCCAATCTTTTGCAGATGGGCACTTTTGTAAAATGTAATAAAAATGTTGCACTGAGATGGAATTGCTACAAAAGTTTCTAAACACTTATGCTCATTGTATGTATTCTTGCAGACTGGCAACAAAGAGTTCGTAATGTGACACTGGTCTGTAGGACACACTTTAGTAGCACTGAAATACGAGTTTCAGGCAAGAATCAGTAGATTCTGATGTTATTTATCCGGGGATTTGGGATTTTGCCCAGAGTAAGAGGGTAGTGTTTTTGTTTTGTTTTGCTATTGCTGGTCCAACCAAGGCCACTACATTGAGCTGTGTGGTGTGCGCTTTGCTCAGGGCACCTGACTGAGAGGTGAATAGGGGCTGGGGTCTCCCCTACAAGTGCTGGCCCCAGAGGAAGGGTTGTCAAGCGGTGTCTTTTTCTACCAACAAGTCTCAGTCCACTGGCCAAGTCCTGCACCACTGGGGCCCCTTCTCCTAACTTGCATAAAGGCCTGCTTGGCAGAGGTCCTTGGATCGGCTTTGAGACAGTCCCACTTTGCAGTAGGATGCTACCTTTTTTTTTTTTAAAGATTTTATTTTTTCCTTTTTCTCCCCAAAGCCCCCCGGTACATAGTCGTATATTCTTCGTTGTGTGTCCTTCTAGTTGTGGCATGTGGGATGCTGCCTCAGCGTGGTTTGATGAGCAGTGCCATGTCCGCGCCCAGGATTCGAACCAAGGAAACACTGGGCCGCCTGCTGCGGAGTGCGCGAACTTAACCACTCGGCCACGGGGCCAGCCCCGGGATGCTACTTTTTTGAGAAGGCTTTCATAGGTTTCCACATTCTCTTCGCAGAAATCAGCAAGAACCTCATTCTGATTTCAGTTCTTTGTGCTTAAAAATCTTCACCACATTTCATTTCTTCCCTGGAGTTCAAGCTCATGTAGGAAGGGATGTGGGTTTTATATCATTGTGACTAGAACAGTGCTCATGCAAATATCAAATGAATTCCACATTGCAAGTTGATAACTGAGAGCCAAGCTGTTACTTCTTAAAGAAACAAAGAATCTAATCTGATACAGTCGGGTGCTGCTTAAGGAGGGGGTACATTCTGAGAAATGTGTTAGGCAATTTCGTCGTGTGCGAACATCATAGCACATACTTACATAAACCTGAATGGTATAGCCTACTACTCACCTAGGCTATGGGGTACTAATTTTACAGGACCACTGTCATAGATGCAGTCCGTTGTTGACTGAAGCATCGTTATGTGGTGCCAGCATGTAGTGTGATTATTTTCCCCTGAAATTTCTTTTTATTGATCCAGGACTTGAAGAGAGCAAGTTTTTAGATGTAGTCCTGGGGAGAGAAGCTTCCTGAAGTTAATGATACCCTGACATATTCATCCAGTCAGGGTGACCTATGAATGACCACAACAGACATTGGAGATCAAACCAAGTTTTCCTAACATTTTAGCTCTAACAAGGTTAAAATTAGCCAAGGACATTGAGTTCACCCAGAAACGGGTTCTTAAACAAATATGGCTCATGAAAGGATGTTATTTAATGGGGTCATGGACTCCTAAGAATGAGCATAACCTTGAGATGTCCAAGGAATGCATATACCACGTTCCACTAGCCGTGGAGGAGGCCTGGCCCCGACCCCGGCTCTGCAGAGCCTCCTTGCAGGTTGCAGCCAGCCTCGTAGGGTGAGGCTGGTGTAGCAAACAGGAAACAAGAGCATGGGCAGCCTGAATCCCTAAAGCCATGGCAGGCACACCTGAGTCCATCGCAGATATTTATCGAAGTCAGAAACAGAAAGACGTGCCCAAGGTGCACATCTGAACTCAGGACAAATGAAGGCCTGGAAGCTTATCACCGACACAGAGGAAAATACCTTTGGCAGCAAGTGGGATAGGAGGGAGGTCTTAAACAACAGGCGGCATGTGGTGGTCTCTTCTCCACCAGACACATCCGTCATTCATTGGTCCCTGACGGCCTTCACTCCTCTGAGAGACAAACCCTCTGCTGGGCCTTTGCAGGCCTCCTAGACAGTGGGCTGATGAGGAGGCACAGGCTAACGTCTACAGCAAGGAAGAGCTTGGAGCACATCCACGAATTCCAATTCTGTGTGGGTTTTATTGTGAATGACAAAGGTTTACAAGTTTAAGTTGCTATTTTATGGTTAGTATGAATTATTGCCTGAGCCTAAGTCAGTCTTGCCAGAAATGCAAGAAATATGAGCTTCTAACATTCTTTGGGTTCTGTTCAAGCAGTTTAGGTTGTGAGGACAGAAAACCACTTGAGTGAGTTTGCTAGGGCGAATCCCAGAGAGCGACAGGGCAGGAAGAACAGCCAGTCCTCCTGGAAGTTGCCTGGGACCCAGAGAGCCAAGAATTAAGGTTTCAAGCTGTGTCTCTCACAGTCCACGTGAGAGAGAGTCTCATTGCTCAAGATTTCCTGGCCTCACTTGGCACATGTCCTCTCTCTCTCTCTCTCCCCCGCCTCCTCTTTTTGACTCTCTCCACCTCTATCCCCCACTTTTCATCCTCCTGGCACATAAGGCTGCTCCTACCATGAAGGAAACTCCCTCTTAGTTCACCAGTTCGAATTTCTGAGAAGGAGAATCTGATTGGCTCAGCCCACCTAAGGCCCTTGAACCACGTGTCCAACTCTATCCTGTCATCTGTGGCCAGGGCATGGGATGGGGTGCCTACAGCACAGATTCAAAGTTTCTGGGAGGCAGGCATGAGAAAGATGTGCCTCAAACCGTATCTGATACGTGTGGAGATTTTCACAGCTCAGGAGTACGCAAGAGCGACTTTCAGTGACCGAAGAAGAATCTAGTTCAGATCACCACATACTTAAGATTGGTAATCCTCCTAGCATCCTTACTGACAGAAAAATTAACCAGTTCATTGGAGAGGATCAAAGACAACAGCAGGGTGGCACCAAAGTGTTAGGGTAGCAGTCATACAAGGTGGCCCTCACGAAGCAGTTTTCTCAGTGGTCAGGGCAGAGGATAGAAAAAACAAGTTACAGGTGCCAGAGTAATTCCCTTTGTGTGTAGGTTTGTGGCTATTGACCTCTTTAAATAGCTGAACAGACACACATGCTGTTTTTAAAACGCAGACCCTGTGAGCTTTCCTACAGCGTCTGATGGAAAGTGGATTATACTTCGTTCTCTAAACCCCACCTAGCTGCGTTGTCAGCCACACTTTTAGCCTGCAATTGGTGAGCCCTGTAAAGCATTGTGGCTCCACTACTTGAACCCTTGAACTTCATGTTGCAAAGGTTGCATTTGGCATTGTCTGCTTCCTCCAGGTTCCGTGAGACTTCCTTAATTTGTTGTTCTCTTTGTGCCATGGGTCATAAATTCTTACCGGCAATGGAAATTGGCTCCTCCACTCTTCAGCATAAGCACGAAGGTCAAATCTGATTGTCTGGAACCTCATGCAACAGTTCCATCACATGTTAGTTTTATGTTTACTGTAATGAGATATTGTTTTTCCTATGCCTATTATGACTTCTATAGGATATTATTTGTTAAGATACAGCCTGGGGCCAAGGAACAGAGCGCCCAGAACTTCAGGAGGGTAAACTTGTTGGCTGTTCTCTTGGATCAAATTGTGTTTGTAGTTTTCTAGAAATCTTCAGAGGACCTCATGGTGGATATCAGAAAAGATAGTTTAGTATAGTAAATGGATAATCCACTGAATCTACTTGTGGACCAACCTGTGTTGGAGACATTAAGCTTACCTACATTTCAAAGGTTAACAATGCATCTAAACTAAGCCAAGAGCAGAATTTTGGCTTAAAAAAATAAATACAGAGAAGAGGAAATATTTCTTACAAGCTATTGATCAGCAAGACCTAGTGGAATGGGTAAACGTGTTGAACAATGCTATAAAAATCACAATAACAAAAGCAGTCAGTCTTGAAGCTTCTTTCTAATGACTTCAGTCACCATGTTGAATATCCACGTGGGAAGAAGCAGGCACCTTATCAAATATGGTACCGTTGGTGCTACTACGTCATGTTTGGTGCTGTACCCATAGTTACTCACTATTACCTATAGTTACTTACTCCAGCTCAGGAAAAGAAGTAAATAAATATGGTAAAATAATTTCAAATGATTCCAAAGCCATCTTCCTCTCTTTACTCCTAAACTACCTCCAGGTAACGAGATTTTCAAAGCTGATTATTGTGTTGAACAAGGGGCAGTGGTAGAAAATTGTAACCAAAGGCATTGTCAGATGGATGAAACAAAATAGGCTTCTTCAGTTATGAACTGGAAAGGAACCTCTCCACATAAAACCAATTAAGAGGTTTATAAAGTTCAGGAATGTAAGCAAAGACATATTATGAGGGACAATTGCTTCAAAACTGTAACAATGCCTCCAAGTTCCTGTATGGAGGCTGATGGTCCTAGGGAGGTGCATAGTTAGATTAACGTAATCTTTAGTGCCTTGGTATCCCAACAGGGACCAGAAAGTTCAGCATCATCCATGTGTTAGGCCATAAAACTGTCAAATCCTTGTATAGAGAGAGAATCAAGTATCACACTGAATTGCTGACCTTGTGATTAATGATCCACTCTATCTGACAGCTACTTTTCTTTATAGAAGCATTCTGTTTCTCGGCATCCAGCCATGCATTTGGTCCTTTCATGCAACTGCAGCCAACCTCACATTCCACAGTCCCTCCCAGCAACTCTTTGGGCTCAAGCTTTACCATAGTAGAGAAAGGGTTTTATGAATCTCTTGCCGAGGTCAAGCCAGGGAACTTCCACATCCTCCCTTGAAGAGAACCAGCTTCCAAAATAACTGTTCAAGAGACTCAGAGGGTCACACTTTAGTAGTAAACTAACCCAAAATAGAATCTACTCCAGACCTACCCTTAAAGAGTTTAGAAAAAAGCAAAAGAAGGATCAAATCAATCTGATCTTCCAGTAATTTAACTGCCCTCCAGAATAAAGCTAACACGCTTTAAAGGAAGATAGCAAAGTTCGGATATTCAATAACCTAACAACTGAATGTTCAGCATCCAGCAAAAAATTGCCAGACATGCCAAGAAGCAGGAAAATGTGACCGACCCATAGCCAGGAGGAAAAAGAAAGAGTCCACAGAAAAGACTCACCCATGACAGAGGTGACGGACTCAGTATACAAAGACTTTGAAATAGCTATTACAAATATTCTCACTGTGTTTAAGGATCTTTAAAATAGCATGAATATAAATCAGGAGACATATTGAAGACACAAAAAAGAACAAAATAGGAACTTCTAAAGATGAAAAACAAAATATCTTAAATGAAAAAACACGCTGGATGGGATTAATTGCAGTTTAGACATGGAAAACGAAAATATCTGTGAACTTGAAGATGTAGCAATAGAAACTATTCAATCTGAAACTCAGAGAGAAAAAAGATGGAAAAAATAAATGAGGCCTCAGTGACCCAGAGGTATATCAAGTGGTTTATTACATGTGTAATTGGAGTCCTTGAAAAGCATACGGTTGTTGGGGGAGGGGGGAGATAGAGAAATATTTGAAGAAATAAGGGCTGAAAAAAATTCTAGATTTAATAAAAACTGTGAACCCACAAATCCAAGAACCTCAGTGAACCCCAAGCAGGATATACACACAAGCATAAAAAAAATCACATCAAATCGTGTCATAATCAAATTGCTGAAAACAGTTGTAAAGAGAAAAATCTTTTTTTTTTTTTTAAGATTGGCACTGAGCTAACATCTGTTGCCAATATATTTTTTTCTTCTTGTTCTTCTCCCCAAAGCCACCCAGTACATAGTTGTATATTCTAGTTGTGGGTCCTTCTAGTTCTGGCATGTGGGATGCTGCCTCAGCATGGCCTGATGAGCGGTGCCAAGTCTACGTCCAGAATCCAAACCGGTGAAACCCTGGGCCACCAAAGCGGAGTGCGCGAACTTAACCACTAGGCCACCGGGACAGCCCCAACAGAAACATCTTAAATCAGCCAGAGAAAAGGGACATGATGTACAGAGGAACACAGATATGAATGAGAGAGATTTCTTTTCAGAAATGATGCAAGTCAGTAAACAATGGTATGACATCTTTAAATTGCAAAATGAAAAAAAATAGTTAACATAGAATTCTATATCCAGGAAAAATCTCCTTTAAAAATCTCACCTTAGGGGTTGGCCCCGTGGCCGAGTGGTTGAGTTCACGCGCTCCGCTGCAGGAGGCCCAGTGTTTCGTTGGTTCGAATCCTGGGTGCGGACATGGCACTGCTCATCAAACCACGCTGAGGCAGCGTCCCACATGCCACAACTAGAAGGACCCACAGCGAAGAATATACAACTATGTACCGGGGGGCTTTGGGGAGAAAAAGGAAAAAAATAAAATCTTAAAAAAAAAAACTCACCTTAAAGTGAAATAAGGACTTTTAAGATAAACAAAAGCTAAGACACTTTGTCTTTTAACGTCACTATAGGTAATGCTAAAGGAAATTATTTAGGCAGAAGAAAAATAAAACTAGATGGAAACTTAGATATACACCAAGGAATGAAGAGCACAAGAAATTGTAAATATGTGGGCAAGTATGAAAGTATTTTATTCTCAATTTAAAATTTCTTCTAGGGGCCAGCCCAGTGGTGCAGCAGTTAAGTTTGCGTGCTCTGCTTCGGCGGCCCAGGCTTTGTGCTGGCAGATCCCGGGTGCAGACCTACCCACCACTTATCAAGCCATGCTGTGACAGTAGTCCCACATATAAAGTAGAGGAAGATGAGCACAGATGTTAGCTTAGGGCCAAGCTTCCTCAGCAAAGAGAGGAGGATTGGCGGCAGATCTTAGCTCAGGGCTAATCTTCCTCAAAAAAAAAATTTCTTCTAAAAGTAGTTGACTATATAAAGCAAAAATAGCAAATGTGTTTTGGAGTTCGTAACTTATGCAGAAATAAAATGTATGACAATAATAGCACAAAGGATGGAAGGAGAAAGTAGAAGTAAACCGTTGTAAGGTTATTACATAACATTCAAATATTGTCATTCAAAGTAGACTTGGTAAGTTAACGATATATATTATAAACATTTGACGACCACTAAAAACTAAAATGTGGAATATAACTAATAAACCAATAGCAGGAAATAAGAAAGAAAATGAACAGAGAACAGATGGAATGATTAGAAACTAAATAGCAAGATGGTCAATTTAATCCAACCATTAAATGTAAATAGTTATAAATCCTCCAATTAAAAAGAATGAATTAGATCCAGCCAACTGGAGGGAATTTCATGATGTGTCCTGAAGTGGAAAAAGTAACATGCAGGGTTGTGTATAAAGTATGACTCAATTTGATTCAATGCTTAGGAAGCAACTAAAACCTCAGCACACCTACGTCTCTTGACTGATTGATAGATAGAGAGATAGATGATGGAGATACGTGATGGTTTGAGACTGGAGAAAGTGTGGAAGAATAAATATTGAGCTATTAGCATTGTTTATCTATGGGTAGTGGGAGGAGGAGGTGAGGAAAAAATAAAAGGAGAAAGCAAAATGGAAGCATACGTATGACAAAATGTCGACAGTGTTAAATATAATCTATGACAGTATTGTTGATAATAAAAATGAGTTCTGAACGTAGACGAGGACCAGAAGGAGACATGAACAAATGAAAACAGTGAATTGACTTAGGATGGGATTGTGGTTAATTTTATCCTTAGATTCTAGAACTTTGATATAGTTTCTATAACAAAATATTAAAATTAAAAACCAAAAATATGAGGTCTGAAAATACATAAAATTATGACCCAAGTTACTTCTTTTTTAAAGATTTTTTTTTTCCTTTTTCTCTCCAAAGCCCCCTGGTACATAGTTGTGTATTTTTAGTTGTGGGTGCTTCTAGTTGTGGCATGTGGGACGCTGCCTCAGCATGGCTTGATGAGCAGTGCCATGTCCTTGCCCAGGATCCAAGCAGGCAAAACCCTGGGCCACCAAAGCGGAGAGCTCAAACTTAACCACTTTGCCATGGGGCTGGCCCGCAAGTTACTTTTATATAGTATTTTATAGTGTTCTTTGAATCTTTAAAATTTTGTGAAGGGAAAGCAAAGAGTTTTTGTGCAATAATTCTCCCAAGACAGTTACAGCCCAGTAAATGCTTTAGCATTTTATCGGGTATTAGCACACATCACAGGCTGTTGTGAGTAGTCACGAAACATGGAAAGAGACTCCACAGAAATGAGAAATGAGTTGGTGAGGGTCTTTCACTGACTTTGGCTGACTTAAAGAAAATTGTCAGGAAGACAAGAAAATTAGTGTTGGAATTGAGGCAGCTCCAGCAGGGAGAAAGCAGGAACCCCAGGGATGGTCCACAGCAGGAGCAGTCCACTCAGGTTCCTTCCACTGAAATGAAGGAATTCCAGTCTTACTTCAAACTTACATCACTAGCTCAAGTGTCAAAATCCCAGAAGAGAGCTCTGGACTCATCATGTGCCTGCTCTCTGGATACACCAGGACCTACTGGGAAGTGCTCAGGACCCCTTAGGATCTTGGTAGCAGGAGGGCTGGTTCCTGTAATCACAGTTCCCCCAAGGTTGCATGCACGTAGAGAGGAAAAGCTATTTCCAAAAAGAATTCAAGGTGTTTGTAGAAAGGGTTGATTGACATTGGGTGACCGAAACATCTCTCTCTTGGTACTGGAAAATGGAATAGGAACCACAGGGAGAAATGTGTACAGGATTGAGTGTCACACCCAGAATATAGAGTCTGCCTGCCACATGTAACCCAACTACATTCTAAGTCTGGGGTCCAAAGTGAGGAGGGCACGGTTTGCAAAGGCTTTTTGCTATGTATTTGCAGAAATTGAATTTATGGTCCTAAACCCAATATAATAGACACAATATGGCTTACCTTTAGCATGAAAGAAGTTGATATAGTAGTTTATGTTGTTGGCTTATTTTTAGGTATTTATAGGTATTATATAATTTTTTTTCAATACAGATTTCAAGTTTCTCATCTCAAGTGTTCCCATAAGAATATATTAATTATTTTTACAGGTTTCTGATAGGGCTCTAAAACTGACCAGAAAGAAAATACATTAACAAATTTGGGAAAGAAGATGTTCTAAATATAATAAATGTTGCTGAGTGATATGAAATGATATGGTGCATTTGAGGCTTGGAGAAGAACATAGGCAGATGGGCAAGTTGGGGAAATCATTAAGGGAAAGAAGCAGACTGTTGAGATTCTGGGCATCACAAAAGGAAAAATAAGCCCTTTCAGATGGGCTTATTGTTGGAGAAAGCAACAAATTCATCACTGAAGGAAAAGGTAAGGATTAAATGAAGGAATTATTATGGAATGGAAATGGGAAGCTTTTGCTTTTTGAAAGATGTGGACTCAAGATCCATCTCCAAGCTTCTCAGAATGTTAGGGGATGTTGTTTGTGCCTGTTCAGAACGGTGTGCTTTCTTTTCTCAGGAAGAGAAGTACTATTTATGACTTCTGTGTTAATGAACCCCAGGGCTCCTACGGAAATGTGCTCTGACCTCTGACACAATATTTTTACTTAAGCCAGAGCAAAGGAAATAATGCACATTGAGAGTTCAAATGGCTGCCTTCCACCCTGTTCCCTTTAAAAATCAATAATTATTTTCTATGTTATTTTTTCTTCTTAGGGAAGCAGCATGTGGCTTTATGGAATTTGGCAGAGTTAAACATCCTGTGCTAGTTATTTTGTTATTTAAATATGAGTAAGATTGGTAAATGGCAACTGAAGTTGAACCATTTGAGTGAGAATGAGAGTGATGAAGAACAGTGAAATAGAATCATACATGTTTAGTCAGATCTTCGCAGATTATCTTGTCCACCTCCCCCACCGCAATTACACAAATGAAAACAGGAGTTTACATGATTTGATGCAATTTTGCTCTTCAAACATTTGTGGGACTTTTCTACATAATTTCTTTTTTTGAAGTGTTAAATCTTACAGAATTCCTTTCAAAGTGTTATATGGGGTTAGAATTAACACCCACCTTACAGGTAAATTCTGTTATAACGGGATTGATCACGTAGAAATAGGTGTTGGGGACATGTATCTGCAATTATGTGCTGAAGCTCATCTTCGGACTCAGTTTAGAAAGGTGAGGGATTAGATACATAACTTTTAATCCATTCCTCATCCTTAGAAATGGGCCCATTTCCAGGCCAGATCCAGGGTTATGTTTTAGAAATTTGCGCCATCTAATGCATGCTTAAGAAGATGATTCTTGCCGTGAAGACACTTAACAGAATTAATCTTAAGCTTGAGCATATCCAGGGCACTAGTCTTGGCTTCCAGTGTCATGGGACATTATGTGCTCCCAGAATAAAATAAATTACTTGATAATCCAGCAGGATAACTTGTTCAAGAATTCGGTAATAAAAATACCTTTCATGAATACAAGTCATACGAGTTATTCACAAATATTGTCTTAGTTTATCATGCATGTGTAATTAATCACAAGTTTTGGATAAGGAAATGAAGCTAATAGAGGCAAGTGACTTGTCTAAGATCTCATGCTGAGTGAGTGCCTGCCACATAACAATCAATCAATATATTTTGCTAAAGGATTAATGTAGTGTAGCAGATCTTTTGTCTCCTCGTCAA
Organism: Equus przewalskii; assembly: GCF_037783145.1. NCBI lineage: Eukaryota > Metazoa > Chordata > Mammalia > Perissodactyla > Equidae > Equus > Equus przewalskii. Next base: position 45,399,580 of record NC_091850.1, on the reverse strand, counting down.
GCGCTCACAAAATGCACTTATAAAGACAATCATGGCTGCTATAACATACAGCGGTGTTGAAAAGAAAAAAAGCGTGACAGAAATGTCACTTTTAGAAAACTTGCGGGGACTAGAGTAGCCTTTTTTACCCACCTCCGAGGAACCGGCCGTCGCAAGGGAGCTGTCCCTGGTGCTGAACCTGTCATGCTGGGTCAGAGGACGGCCTTCATCCATTTGGTACGTATTTTCTACTGTGTGTCTTTTACCAATGACAATACTATTAATAACAATCACATTTATAAAACACTTTTTCCTTTTTAATATTTTAAGGACTATTTTTTAAATTATAGCTTTTTTGAGTTATTTACATACCATTAAATTCACTTTTTCAAAGTGTATGATTCAGCAGATTCCAGTATATACATAAAGAAATAATTGTAAAATTATTACTACTATGTAATTTTAGAACATTTTTATTACTGAAAAGATACGCCAATCTCCTCTTCCTCCAGCAGCCAAGAATCTACTTCATGTCTCTACAGATTTGCCTATTCTGGACTTTCATATAAAGGGAATCAGGCCAAATGTTACCTTTTGTGACTGGTTTCTTTCATGGAGCATAATGTTTTCAAGGATTATCCATGTTGTAATAAGTATCAGTACTGCATTACTTTTTATTAACAAACAATAATCTGTTGTATGGTACACCACATTTTATTCATCTATTCATCAGTCAATGAACATTTAAATTGCTCATACTTTTTGGCAATGCTACTATGAACATCTGTGCACAAGTTTTTTATGTGAACATATGCTTTCAATTCTCTTGGGTACATTCTTAGAAGTGGAATTTTCGGGTTATATGATCTTTTTAATATTTTGAGGAACTGCCAAACATTTTTCCAAAGCAGCTGCATTATTTTACATTCCCACCAGCAATGTATGAGGATTCCAATTTCTCTATATCCTTGCCAACATTTGTTATTGTCTATCTTCTTGACTTTAGTCAGCCTAGTGAGTATGAAATTGTATCTCATTGTGGTTTTGACTTGCACTCGCATTTCCCTAATAACTAAATATGTTGAGCATCTTTTCATGTACTTACTGGCCATTTATTATCTTCTTTGGAGAAATGTCTATTAAAATATTTTGCCCATTTTTAAAACGTTGTTTGCTTTTTCTTTTTATTGTTCAGGTGAAAGAGTTCTTTACATATTGTGGATACAAGTCCCTTATCAAATATATCATTTGCAAATATTTTCTTTCACTCTGGGTTGTCTTTTCACTTTCTTTTTTCTTTTTAAAGATTTTATTTTTCCTTTTTCTTCCCAAAGCACCCCTGGTGCATAGTTGTATATAGTTTTTTAGTTGTGAGTCCTTCTAGTTGTGGCATGTGGGACGCCACCTCAGCATGGCTTGATGAGTGGTGCCATGTCTGTGCCCAGGATCCGAACCGGCAAAACCCTGGGCTGCCGAAGTGGAGCACGCGAACTTAACCACTCAGCCACGGGGCTGGCCCCTCTTTTCACTTTCTTGATGGTATAAAGGACTATTTTCAACACAGTGATTCTCTGATTCTTCCCAGGCCTTCCCTCTCCAGGGATTTTTTAATAGACTATAATAAGAATTCCAACATTTATGCTCTGAGTAGCTCGTTATGAAGCAGGGAACTCATTTACAATATAATTGTTGGAAAATATCATATGAAAGAAAAGTTTTAGTGGTTCTCTGGGAAAAGATTTGTTTGTGAAGCTGGTTGATGCAGGATATGTGACATCTGCTTCCTGCAGGAGAAGAGGCATGCCTCATATGCTATACTTTTCTCATTATCCTGAGCCTACTTTCCCCTCAATAAAGCAAACTGCTTGAAAATTATAGCCAGAAAAAAAAGGAAATGGAAGTATAGAATTGTTTTCTATCCTAAAAAGCATTAAGTTCTTGTTTTCAAATTTGGTTCTTTGGCAAGAAAATATATTCCTTTTACACAATCAAAGGGAGGTTAAACTATTTTTAAATTGGAAAACATTACCTTCTACAAGAGTTTTCCCCCCCGCTTAGTGGAAAGCAGACTAAGAAAAAGAATCCAGTGAGTTAACTGAGATCAGTTTTATGCTGTTAAAAAGTTCCAAATGTGGTATTTATCCAACACCTGCATTGAGTTGAAAAAATGTCTTCTAACTGTCATTGCCCTGAGCTGAAAATGTATCTTCCCTATTTTGGCAGTTCTCCACCATGTGCTTAAGTTAAGGGAATGTTCTTCCCCCTGCTAAAATCAATAATTGCCATCAATATAATTGAAGAATCATTCAAAGACTTAAAGCTTAATCTATTCATAAGAGTAAATGATATTCATATTTATTTTTAAATGCTTATTTTTTTGGACAGTAAAGAGAATGATCGAATAGTTTCACTTACAAATATCTGAAATACTCATTTAATTTAGATAGCTTTCAATGTGTTTCACCTTAGCATTTTAAAGTCACAACAGCTAGGGTCATCTGAAATACTTTTTATAGTTTATCCAAGTAATTCCTGTGTAGATTTACTTTTAAAAATAAATATGTAGTGAGAGTCAGAAGACCTGGATTCTATTTTCCATGTCACTGTGATCTCTAGAAGGTGGTGAACCACTGCTTTAATTTCCTGCTGCTTTTGAGGATGCTACACAAATGATTTAGTAAAACTGGCTTTGAACTTTTCTCTGTTGATGTCACCAGAATTACAGTAAAGCGAGAGTTTTGTCTTGTTTTGCTTTGGGTTTTTTTGTTGTTGGTTTGTTTGTTTTTTAACCATTGTTCAGTACTGGGTTATGGAGAATTCACAATCTCCCACAGAAACCCTGATATAAGAGCCCCCTCAGTCAAGTCACCACTTCAGTCATTTCCCTGCCCTACATAATGTCAGAGAGACGAGAGCATTACGGGGGAGCAGTCATTTGAATTTTAAAAGAATGACTTGGATGGAAGTATGGAAAATGGAATGAGATGGAGGAGAGACATCAGAGCTAAGAAGACCAAAGAGAGGGCTTAGTGACCAGTTGGACATAGGAGGCAAAGAAAGGAGAGATATTTAATATAACTAGGCCTTTTCTAATAACCTATGTAAAATGTCATATCCTGTCATTCACTACACCTTTACTCTGCTCTATTTTTCTCTCCATAGAACTTGACATTAACACATACACACACACACACATACACGTATGCATATGTTAGCTGTTGTCTATTTAACTAGTAGAATATAAGATTCATGAGGAAAGGGAAGTCGCCATGTTTACTGTTGTATTCCCAGTGCCTACCACAAATATACTTTTGAAGGGATGAATGAGGTGACTCACTTAAGAGAAGAAGTAGATTGCAATATCATTAACTAAGATAGGAAATATAGAAGGCAAGGCAGGTTTGTGAGAATTGGTGATGGATTTGTTTTAAGGCATGATGATTTTGAGGTGTCACCGTGAATATATGGTCTGGAACTTGGCAGGGAAGATAGGACATTTGGAAATCATGGGTGCTTAGGTATTGGTAAAAGAATGAATTTCTAATGAAGGAGACATGATATACTGTGTGTGGATCTCAGAATTTTGTATGACTTCTGTCCATCAGAACTGTCTTCTTCATTCTCTGCCTCTGCTTAACGGGATTTGTAGGTGATGCTTTACAGCTGTTAAGGCCATCCGGAATGCTGTTCCTGCGACCACATCTAGTTCACACCTGCCTGGCTATCTCTGTCTACTCTGTGAATGACTCCAGTTTACTTAGGATGACAATTTATATATACATTTTCAATCCTTTGGATAGTTTTACTTTATCTGCTGAGTATGTCTGTTCTTTCATAAGTCACTTGAAATACCTACTCCCTAAACACAACACACATCCATACACACACACATCCATGCCAAATCATGTGATAAACCATGAGACTAACAATGAATACAACAGGAATAAGTAATTTGAAAACTCACAACAGATTAAACAGAAATGAAGATGTTCCACAGTTCAATATTTAAGACTATTTAACAGGCAGCCATGATGTTCGTTGTCATAGTGTCAACTAGTAGAGCTCATATATTTTTGTTCTTTAAAATAACAAGGGCAGAATGCCCTTGCAATAAGCATAATTTATGCCAGCTCCCTTATCAAAGCATTTCCCAATGTCACTTTTAGTTAAAAATTACCTGGTCGAGATAAGATAGCTGTCAATTTGACTGCCATTATGAATGTATCTGGAGTTCTCACACTTTTCACAGTCAGTTGATAGGTTTCATATGTTTCATTAGAAAAATAAACTATAGTATAATTCACTCCATTGATTTTTAAGCAAATCTGAGTAATACAGTGTATTAAGTAGCATTGAGAGTTGGATACAGTGAATATCAAACATACTATTTGTTATTGACTAAGACTATTTATTATAGGCTAAGACTCACCTGTCAAGGTTCAAACTGGATGAATTATATTATTCTGTTATTAAGCATTTTCATTATATTTTATTTAAAATGTAATCATTGACTATATGACTATCAAAATGTACTTTCCCAACGACTTTCATAGGTTATGCTTTCAGGAAGTGTTGCCACTTTGGGATAGCCACCTCTATACTTAGAGCAGAAGTAGTTCTGAACCTTCTACAAATGTCAAATGATTACTGTATCAGATACCTTCTGACGGCCTCCTTCCTTCTAGAGGCACCGCTCACCTCCTAGACGGTGTCCCCTCCACCACTTTTGATGCATTTGTCAGGCTGGCTGAAGTCTGAGTTGAAGGCCCAGCCTTGATGTCTAACATGCTGTGTCACTCCCCTACTTCCAGGTTTGAATGAAATGCTACATCATGCCAAATGGAATCTAGCCTCCTGAGTGGCCACTGAAGGGCTTGATGATGCCACCCAGCAATGTGAGTGAGTTAGCTTTCCGTGGAGTGAAACTTGACCAGTACGAAATAGGAGATGGGGGGGGGGGGGTAGCGTCTTCCTCCCATGGGATACTCTGAGATGCAATTTTTTCTTGCAGCCCTCTGGGGGAGTACAATGTGCCAAGCATTGACTGGCCTTCCTTTTTTTTGATGTTTTTTAAAGAAGTGGTAGCCAGCATGATAACACATTACATCACTTTGCTTCCCCTCTTTTCTTGCCTCAGTTCTCTTTTTCCTCATACTCATTGTCTTGGGTTTTCACCTCCTGTTATGGACAGAATTGTGTGCCCCCCCCCCCCAAATTCATGAGTTTTGAAGCCCTACCCCCAATGTGACTGTATTTGGAGATAGGGCCTTTAGGAAGATAATTAAGGTTAAATGAGGTTATAGGGATGGGACCCTAATCCAACAGAGTTGATGGTCTTATGAGATGAGGAAGAGACACGAGAGAGCTCTCTCCCTCTCCACATGTGCACAGAGGAAAGGCCACGTGAGGACATAGTGAGAAGGAAGCCATCTGCAAACCAGGAAGAGAGCTTTCACCAGAAACCAATCCTGAGAGCACCTTGATCCTGGACGTCCAGCCTCCAGAACTGTGAGAAAATAAATTTCTATTGTTTGAGCCACTCAGCCTTGGTATTTTGTTATGGCTGCCTAGCAGACTAATATATCTCCCAAATCAAGTATGATGTTTTGCTTTCTTGAGGAGGTTTATCAAGACTATGACTATAAAAAACTGTAGAGGACACTCTTAAGTTAAACTTTTAATCAATAAACTTCCTTTTCATGTGCAAACTTCAGACGATCAAAAACTTGTCTGTACAGTGTGAATCAAGATTGTCGAGGTCAGCATTCTCAACGTGTGGTCTGAGGACGCTTTCAGTGGATCTGGGAGGTCAACATCAATTGTTAAAATACTAAACCATGATTTGCCTTTTCATGCTTAATCTCTCACAAATATATTGCGGAATTTTCCAAAGGGTGATATTGCAGCTGTCTGAATGCAGAAGTGGATCCAAAAATCCAGCCTCATTCTGTTAAGCCAGACATTAAAGAGATTTGTAAAAATTGAAACAATGCTCCTCTTGTCACCATTTTCTGGGTTTTGGAAAACATAGTTATTTTTCATTAAGATGTTTTTATGCTAATATATAATGGGTTTATTATTTTAAAAGAATTAGTGCATATTTTAAAAAAATTTCTCAATTTTAACATCTAAAACAGTGAATATCAATACATAAGACCCACATAAACAAAAGCCCACTGAGGTCCTATTTTAAAATGTAGGTTTTATTATTATTCAGGTATGGTTAGGCCAACAGACCAGGAGACAACTGTCATTGAAAGGATAGTTTGCTCCCAAGAGAAGGGGGCATGCCATGCCACACGGGGCCACACGGGGAAGCACCACAGTCTGTCAGGAGGCGGAAGGAGTGAGGGGAAAGTGTGGGTGAAAGCCTTATTGTGGTTTTCCTAGAAGGCAATAGGCAAAGCAGGCTAAGCAGGTTTAGGATTGGCTAGTCTGAATAATTTCAGCAGGCTCCAGGGTGTAGGGGCTGTCCCTGGGTTGTCTGGTATCCGGTCCAGGGGCAATTAGGACAGGGGAATGTTGGCCTGAGGGTGAAAGCCCTATGAGAGCCTAATAAAGGGTGTGGTTGTGGGGTTGGGGCTGTGGACTGGTTAGTTTGCATGTGAAAGGTGGACTCACAGGGAATTTGGCTGCTGTCTCTAAGAATTAGCTGGCCCTAGGAGGGGCAGTCTCTCCTGGGCTAGCAAGGTTCGATATGCCAGAGCACCAAGAATACAGAAAAAATAGTGAATACAGGTCCTTAATAGTTTTTAGGAGTGTAAAGAGTGTAGGGATGTTCAGAGATCTAAAAGTTTGAGAACTGCTGGGCGAGGTATGCACAATAACAAAGAAACCCAAAATCTCAATGTCTTAACACAGCAAAGAGGTAGGGATTTTGCTCATGCAAAGTCTTCACACTTTTCAAAGGCAGCAAAGAATATTTTAACATTAAAAAAATAGGCTGTAACGTCAGAACAAAAGAATATCATTTAAATTTAATGACCTTAGCTTAATGAGAAACTCCCCAAGTTATCCTTATATTTTGTGCTTTTTCTGCGAATTAGTGAACTTTCATCTCTACTTAGGAAGAGCTCAGGGACTCGTGCTTGGAAATTTCCATTGTCTAGATGATCATGATGGAAATGATGTGAAGGGAAGGAAAGAGTTTGGTTTGTTTACATGCTGAGAAAAAGGACCTAGTAGAGAAGGGGAGAGGTTGAAGATATTGGAAGGGGCACTTGATGGAAATCCTGGAGGAGGTGAGAGGATGAGGGAGGGAAAGGTCTGAAATAGGAGGATAGACAGACAGACATCTCTTCCTCAGAAACTGATCGGAAAGGAAGAAATGGTGCCCTTGAAGATAAGTGAGTGGGGGAAGGAGGGAAGCTGAGAGAGCCCATCCTTAATGCCACTGATTTTCTCTGTGAATCACAGGCAAGTTCTTTCCTAAAAATGAGGAGAGCAGGGAATGATGAAGGTTTAGCTGGTCCATTGCAGGTTTGGGGAAGGGAGTGGACCAAGAACAAACAGAGGTAGTGGTGCTAAACAGAAGGCCCAGTTGAGTTTAGACCTTAATAGTAACAGCATGAAACACATGGTAGCCTGACTTTTCTAACTGTGCTTTTTAACCCTGGGGCTGAACAGAGGAGGGGTTGGGGTGAGTGGAGGGTACTGAAGTTTATTGACAGGCTGCGTAGGACGATGGTTATGAACATGGCCTTTGAAGCCAGATGGCCTGGGTTCGAATCCTGACTCTGTCACTTTCTTTCCTATTTAGTAAAATGGGGCCAATAATAGTCTTGAGGTATTGTTTTAACGTGGGCAGTAATGGTTTCGTGGAGTTGTTTTGAGGACTAAATATATGATCTGGATTTTCCGTCCACACCCTCCGCTGGGGGTTAAGGGCCCCACCTTGGTTTCATGGTTTCATGCTTAGGTGAGTGTTGGACGCTTGACTAGGGACAAACCCAGCTCCTTTCCACTCCCGCCCATTTCCTTTGAGGGCATGCCCTGCTCAGGCTCCTCTTTCGTGGCCCTCACGATCTTCTCTGATTTTGGTGGATGAGTAAGAGGCAGCTACATCTGGCTCTCTCCTGTTCTATTTCCAAATTATATTTTGACATAATCTCTAAGCCCTACTTTCCTCAGGTCTTTAGTTTTGCATCTCAATTACCTATTTTAGAGGTAATCTACACCCTGCCTCTATTTGCATTTTTACTCTCATAACCCTAGTCTACGCATTTATCCACTTGCCCTCCAGATAGATACCACTATATCACAGGGAAAGGTCATAAGCATGAAATATGCAAGAGATAAAAGCATAAAAATATATTTCAAAACATCTCTTTTCACCTATTACCTCTCTTAGTTCTCCCATGAGTAGATGTCCCCATCCCCCTAAAACACCCAAGGCTGATGCTCAGAGGGGTTAATAACATGCTCAGGGTTACAGGGTTGCTTATTGCTAGAGCAGTAACTCACGTCTATGCCTGTGCTTTGCCACCTCAGTGCTCTGCACTGCCTCACAGGGCTGCACTGGTCCTGCTGGGGGCCTGAGGGATGGTGGCGCTGGAGGACCAGGTGATAAGGGAGGTGTAGGTGTTGATGGAGAGTAGCTACTTACTGTAAACAGCACAGGCAAGAAGAGAAAGAGGGGCTGTGTGTGCAGAGGTGGGGGCTGATCAACAGGGAGAGAAGAAAGAAGGGAAGGAGCTAGAAGTCACACTGAAATTGATGAGCAAGTGGAGAGGGGAAAGGAGAGGTGACTTTTGACAGAGTGGGATGTGGAGTTGACGATTTTAAGGGGGTTTACTTTCAGATGATGACAGGGTTTAGGGTGCAGCCATGGGACTGAGTTGCTGCAGAGAAGTTGAACACCATTGGTGTGGAGGACGCTAAGAACTGAGTTTCAGTTGTTTGAGTGAATGTTGAAATGAACAGATCTGGTATCAGAGTCCTTTAAGAATGTTTGAGAGTGATGTTGGAGTTGATAACAAGTAGGCAGGGGCCAGGGTAGCAGAGGCGCAGAGCTGGCACAAGGCAGGAGCCTCCCAGGAAGAGGAGGGCTGCAGAAGTGGGAAGAACCTTGGTTTTCAATTGTAGCTCATGGCACTTCTCATACGCTACTTTGTAGGGGCCTCCCAGCAATCCGAGGACATGCATATAGGGCAGGAAATTGACTTTTTCCAAGAAAACCAGCTGTTGAGTGCCAGCCTTGGGACTCAGATCAAGGCTCCTGACTTGATTCATGCTGGCTGTAGTTTGCTATGAGAGCCTTGTTCTTCTGCATACTATTCACAGTAGGAGATCAAGCTCTTAGAAAGAAAACTTAAAGATTCTATGCAGAAAAGGAACAACATTTCTCTAAGTTTTCTTCGCCCCAGACTCTGCTGAAAATCTTCAGGCTGTAAATGGAAGGGAGGAGCTGCTGGGCTGTCCAGAACTGGTCCAGGAGAGGCTCTTATGGTGCCACCTAGTGTCCAAGATTGCACCTATCTACTAAGCTTTGGCTATAAGTGTTCTGAAAAATAATTTATTTAAGGAAATTGCAAGTAACTGACTAATTCTGCAACAGAATATCTATTAAACCATCTAATATTTTTCTCTCCCTACCAGGTGGATTTCTTAGCCTGGCCTCTTGACTACCCTCGGGCTAGACCAATTCAGTGAATTACTTCATTCCACAGATCAGAAATCATGAGCTAGTGAAGTCCAAGGGTGTCTTAAAATTAACGCTTTCTGTAAGGTCTTGGATCACCTGCTATAGCGAAAAAATCACTAAGCTAAAAAAAAAATCTCTAGGCTTGGTGCCAGAAGTGTCTGAGGCATCCAGGTCTTGACTCCTGGGAGAGTGTGTTCCAAAGGTGCTTCATAAACTGTAAAGTGTTAAGTGAAGGTATTAGATATGGCTATTATTTCTCAAGCACTATTCTAGTCTCTTGACACACCTCCCTTCTAATCCTCATCACATATCTATAAGATAAGAGTTACTATCTAGATTTTCCATCTGAAGAGACTGAGGCTCAGAAAGGTTAAACGACTTGCCCAAGGTCATATAGCTGGTTTTCTCTTTGCTGTACTATACTGCACAGTACAACTGATATAAGGAATCAATATTAAATCATTCAACAAACATTTATTCATGATCATTAGTACCATTCATTGGGTTAGGAACAAGGCATATAAAGGTTTATGAGTGTTATGTTACAGTTTGTGTCCAACTAAAATCCATATGTTGAAGCCCTAATCCCTAATGTGATGGTATTTGGAGATAGGGCCTTTGTGAAAGCAATTAAAGTTAAATGAGGTCATAGGGAAGGGTCCTGATCCAATTAGGGTTAGTGTCCTTAGAAGAAGAGGAAGAGAGACCAGAGCTAGCCCCCTACCCCCAATCCCCACCTCTCTCCACCACCCGCGTGCACAATGAGAAGGCAGCTACCTGCAAGCCAGGAAGAGAGCTCTCACCAGAAACTGACCTTGCTGGCACTCTGCCATTGCCAATCTTCCTCTTTTTGCTTGAGGAAGATTCACCCTGAGCTAACATCTGTGCCCGTCTTCCTCTATTTTGCATGTGGGTTGCTACCACAGCATGGGCACCAACGAGTGGTGTAGGTCTGCACCCAGGAACCAAACCCAGGCTGCCGAAGGAGAGCGCACCAAACTCAACCACGAGGCCACAGGGCCAGCCCCTGATCTCAGACTTTCAGTTCCCAGAATTGTGAGAAAATAAATTTCTGTTGCATGGTATTTTGTTTGGCAGCCCAGCCCAAGCTAACTAAGACAATGAATAGCTACTTCCCACATGTGCTTTCAGCTTCGCTAGGGAAATCGATAGTTACAATACAACCTGCTGGGATAGATGTAAGAACACCTCGTATTTCTAAACAATTGCTTTACAAAGAATCCTGACAGTTGGTGAGACTGGCAGTAACAGGCTACCACAGATGCCAGACAGCAGCTCTAAACCCAAATACCTTTCAGGGAGACAGTCTCTTACTCACAGGTACCTCATAACTGATAAACATGGACTTGCTCACAGAACTCCAAGTGCCTTCTCTAAATGGCAGATGGAATGGGGTTGCAGAGCCAGGGGCTGAATGTGGCTCCAGCTCAGGTTCAAGAACAGAACTTCTGGTCTTCAGCTGCCGCAGCTATAAAAGGAAGGGGTTTTGACTAGTTGCCATCTAAGGCAGTCATCTGAATATTTTTGCTCACTTGCTCCCGTAAAAGAGTTTTGAAAAACTGTGAAACTGTTTCCACATTTGAAAGGTGACATCTAAAATTTTCCATTAGAAATTTAGTTTTAGGGCTGGCCCCGTGGCCGAGTGGTTAAGTTCGTGCGCTCTGACGCAGCAGCCTAGGGTTTTGCTGGTTCGGATCCTGGGCACGGACGTGGCACCGCTCGTCAGGCCACGTTGAGGCGGCGTCCCACATGCCACAACTAGAAGGACCTGCAACTAAGATATACAACTATGTACAGGGGGGATTTGGGGAGATAAAGCAGAAAAGAAAAAAAAGGAAGATTAGCAACAATTGTTAGCTCAGGTGCCAATCTTTAAAAAAAGAAATTTAGTTTTAAAGGATGTGATTTCCATGTATTATAAATAAATATTGACATTTTAAAATAAAATCATCACATGACAAGTTTCCAATAGAATCTAAATAACATATTTATTAGAACTTCACTATCATTCATAAAAAAAGACTGCAATTTTACATCATTCCTTTTTCTCATTGAAATCTCATTTTCACTCCATTCCCAGAATTTTATTTAATGCAGGATATTTTTATGTTTGAAAATCTTTTATTATTTCAAATTATTTGAAAGTTTCATTTATTGTCATAATTATTAGTAGTAAGAACTTGATTGAAACAATATATTATAAATTTTGATAATTATTACACATACTTAGTAAAATCTTACTGGATATATCTCTTTTAAAATCTATTGATGAATATTATTGCTAGAAAGGGACAAGATTTAATCTCAATTCTATTCCTATTTTTGGGTTTTACAGATATAAACACTGAGAAACACTGTTCCCATAAACAAATGAAAACGGAGTTTTGTTATAACAAAATCATTCAATTCTTTCAACTTCTGAACTGTGTGCCAAAAATTGTCACAGTAATCTCTCATTAAATATTATTTTAAATCATCAGGTAAAAAATTTAGATTCTCCTTCAAATTTGTTGAAAGTGGAGAATTAGAAATTAACTGAATTACAAAAGTGTTGATTATCCAGTCAATAAGACTCAATCACTTCTCGTTTCTGGAAAGTCCCTAGGACAAGCATCTCACAAACACTCATTCTAACATAGAGTGCCAAGTAAGGCAGAGAGCCTTGCCAAGAGTTTGTCACCTGGATGACATAAGATGTAACCAATATTTCTCCCTGCTACTCTGCTTTGTTCTCTGGAGCCTTCCTCAGGAGCAATGCTTTCTTTGATTGAGGCTATCATCACTCTTATAACCGCACTCTACAATTTATGAATTAACATATTGGCCAAAATAATTTAAATACCAAAATACCCCCTCTAAGAGAAGAAAAGGAAGGACACAAAGCCTAAATGCAAAGTTTTGGTGCCTTATGTTGGAGGCTTCTCCAAAAGCAATATTTAAATTCTTCCCTTTTTTCGATGTTCTAGAACAGCACCACCCGATAGAAATATAATGTGAGCCACATACGCAATTTAAAATTTTCTAGTACCATATTAAAAAACCAAAAAGAAACAGGTGAAATTAATATTACATACAATGCAATATTTCCAAAATAGTATCATTTCAACATTCAATCCATATGAAAAATTAAAAATGAGACATTTTACATTCATTTTGTTTTTTTTGGTATTAAGTCCTTGAAAGCCTGTTGTGTTTTGTACAGCAGATCTTAATTCTGACCAGCTGTGTTTCAGGTGCTCAATACCCATGTGACTAGTGGCTACTGTATTTAGCACAATCCTGAGGCACACACTGTAGTAGGATTTGGGATGGATGAGAGAGAGTTTTCCACGTGTAAGAATATGGTGAACATGAAGGCAGTGGTTGGAAAGGAGAACAGACCCATCCATGCCCCCATACAGCTGTGAAAGGTGTCTTTTACCCCAGGACCTCTGCTGCACAACTGTATGAAATGGCTCTGGTGTACCCCAAGAGATGGAGGTACCTCAGTTTGAAGATCATTATTTTAAGTGGATTCTGGATGCCAAGATCTTGAGAATGATGCAATGAGGATAAAATTATATATCCTTATCTTCTGAAGAAGACCTAGTCAACTATCCTTCTAAAATTCTAGACCAAGCAAAAAGAAACATTAATGAGACAAAATATTAGCAGAAGATCCAGAAAGCCCTTGTTACTTAGTCAGCAATATCCTGGTATGATTTTTTAAGGTAAGGTTGACAACCTACCTTATCACAAGTAGAGAGTTTTGGGTAATAGTAGGGTGATGCCTTCCTCTCTGACTATGATGGAGAGAACCTGGGATTATATGAGTATCATCAACCTAACATCAGATTCCTTGAGGAGGTGAAGGGTTCCTATGTTATGACAAAGAAGAGACAAAGAATCTCTTCCTTACTTTTATTTTCTTAGGAAACTTCTACAATGTCACCCTCTAGCTCTCTCTAAGTTCCAGTGTGCAGTATGAAAGATGGGCTTCCTTTCCAAAGGACCCAGATGCTTGTCCTAAAAGGTAAGTGTAAGTACTTTCTGATGCTCTTAGTCTGCTTGGGCTGCCATGACAAAATATCACAGACTGGGTGGCTTAAACAACGTAAATTTATTTCTTACAGTTCTGGAGGCTGGAAGTCTTAGATCAGGGCGCTAGTGAGGTTGAGATCTGGTGAGAGCTCTCTTTGGGTTTGCAGGCTGCTGATTTCTCCTTGTATCCTCACCTGGCAGAGAGAAGAGAAGGGTAGCAAACTTTCTGGTGACACTTACAAGGGCACTAGTCTCATTCATGAGGGCTCTACCCTCCTGACCTCATCTGCTCTTAAGTACCTCCCAATGGCCCCATCTCCTAATACCATCCTTTTGGGGAGTAGAGTTTCAACATGAACTTTAGAGGGACACAAACATTCAAGTCATATCACCAAGTATAGGAACATTGGGGGTTAGGGGTTCAACATATGAATTTGAGGGCATACAATTTAGTCCACAGCAGATATTAGGGTACTAAGGTATGGGATTCCATTTCAGAAGCTCTCCAAATAAATTAAGATTATCATCTGCCTGGATGAATTCTTTAGGATGAAACTCTGTTTAGCTGGAGGCAAGTGACTGGTTTAATATTTTCCAGAATTCCAAGTCTTTGTATAACATCACTCTCTGTTATCTTCTTCTGTATGAAATAGTTTCATTTTCGTGATAAAATAAATTTCATTATGACTCATACTTCTCCCAAGAAAAACTCTTGGGGACAGTTTTGGGGGTTTCCAGGTAAACTAATATTATTGCAGGATATTTTTTCTAATTAAATATTTCCCCTATTTTTTTCTCTATAAAGTTATTTCTTCTGGTCTCAGAACTGCAAAGACACAGTAGGTTTCCTCCCCACCTCATCCTGTTTAAAAATAATGAGCATTCCACAGTCAAGAGGCATGCTGGATAAAGGGGTCTTTCAAATAAACACTTGGGTATTCCTAGAGTAGTTAATTACTAAGTGAAACTAGCAATACTTCCTTCCAGGCTTGAGTAAGTACATGAACCTGTGAAACTAGAATAAACTAAAAAGTACCTTTCCTGTGAATACTTTAGAAATTGCTGTGCAGAATACACTTGAAATCTATTTTTTATTGCTGTGACATTGGGAAATTCCATAGAGTACAAATGTAGGGTGTTTCGACTTTGCTGTGAAATATGGGTTTATGGTATTAAAAAGGGGGCTACGCATTCAACTTGTACTAAGTTCCTTAAAGAGAATTCAAAAAATCAATCAGTCAAGCAAACAAACAAACAAACAAAATAAACACTGCATGGCTCAGCAGTGCTCTTCATACCAGTCACAGCAAGTAAGGGCTGGAGCGTTCAAAGAAAGGAACTCAGAGTCTTTCATGCATTAACTTTTCTAGGCAAGGCCACTGAAGATGCAGTTACATTAATCTGAGGTGATTCAAAATGTAAGTTACTAAGACATACAAATTACAATATCATCACGTAACTTTTAGTTATCTGATTTAGGAATGTTTGATTCTAAGGGGAAGCTGGAAACTAACTGGAATTGTCTCTAGCAACATTATCATATAGGCTTTTGCCTAATCTTATAGATTTGTTTGATTGTTTTTTATTCATCCTCACATAAGAATAGGCTAATTATTGTAATCATATCACAGTACATGGGCTTACTTCTCACAACTCCCTCTGAGAAACTCTAATTTAGTTTTTGACTTATTTAGTTTAACACACATGCTCTCTAATAATTTAGTTTTATAATATCAATTAAAAAATTTATCACATCCCCAATATACACATATATAATAAAAATGCACATATGTATCTCTGTTTTTTATGTACTACATATACTATAAAACATATACACAACAGAAATTTTAAAAAGATTAAAGATGAAATAAACATTTAAATTAAAAATTTTCTACTAAAGTACAATGTGACTAGATATCCACATCATTTTGAAAAGTCTTGTTTTAACTCTTTGTGATATGGTGACTTGAGTTTGATTTTCTTCTAATAAAATCGATTTTATTTTTTCAATAGTTTTAGATTTACAGAAAAATGGAGAAGGTAGTACAGAGTTCCTGTAAACCTTGCATCCAATTTCCCCTCCTGCTTACATCTTACATTAGTATGGTACATTTATTACAATTAATGAACCAATATTAATACATTATTATTAACTAAAGTCCATGGTTTATGCAGACTTCCTTTAACATAATGTCTTTTTCGCTTCCAGGATCCCATCCAGGACATCATAGTGTTGTCATGGCTCCTTAAGCTCCTCTTGACTGTGATGGTTTCTCAGACTTTTCTTGTTTTGATGACCTTGACAGTTTTGAAGAGCACTAGCCAAGGATTTTGTAGGATGCTCCTCTAATGGAATTTATAATTTGTCTGATGTTTTTCTCATAATTATATTGGGGTTATGGGCTTTTGGGAGATCACAGAAGTGCAGCGGTGTTTGCATCGTATCAAGTTTACAACCTAGCCACATGATCTATCACTGGGCTCAGGTCACACGTTAACTTGGTGGCCTATTGGTAAGCGTTCAGTCTCTGCTAAGGGCTAGTAGCAAGCTAAATGCTGTTTCTCAAAAGGAGAGTAGTTATTCACAGAGGATGGCAGGGCTTTATGCCAAACTCCTAAGGGTTTGCCTTGTGATTCACTTATGGGTGCTTGCCAAAGACTTCAAATAACATCACTATCTGCCACTGACACTTCAAGCACCCTTGGATCTGCTGGATCATAGGGACCAAGTGGCAGATCAACTTGCACAGCAGCCTGGATCTGTTGTAGAGCCTTCTCTTCTCTTCTCTCCCTAGGGGTTGTGCCTCTTTTTTTGGTGGTAAGAGGGGCCAGATGTAACAACTTACCCTTTAACTTCGAAGTGATATCTTGATATATCCCACACCACTCGACCCCTAGGAATTTTGCTGGGGTAGAAGGTCTTTGAATTTTGGGGGATATATTTCCCATCCTCTGACACACAAATATCTTACCAATACCTGTACAGTAATTGCTACTTCCTGCCTACCAGGACCAATCAGCAAATCATCAATGTGATAGACCAGCATGATGTTCTGGGGAAGGAGGAGGGAGAAGGCTAGGTGACTAAATCATGACATAGGGCTGAAGAGCTGATATATCCCTGTGATAAAACAGTGAAGGTGTATGGCTGGTCTTGCCAGTTGAATCAAACTCTTTCTGGTGGTCTTTTTCAACAGGTATAGAGGTAAAAAGCATTTGCCAGATCAATAGCTGCAGACCAGATACTAGGAAACGTGTGGTTTGCTCAAGTAATGAAACCACATCTGGAACAGCAGTGCAACTGCAATCACCACATTATCAGGTTTATGAAAATCCACTGTCATTCTCCAAGATCCATCTGTCTTCTGCACATGCCAGATAGGTGAGTTGAAAAAGGATGTGGTGGGTATCACAACCTCTACAACTTTCAAGTACGTGATGCTAATCTTTGGTGCTAATCTTTGCAATCCCTCCGAGAATACGATGCTGCTCTTGGTTTACATTTTTATAGGTGGAAACAGTTCTAGTGGTTTCCACTTGGCCTTTCCTACTATAACAGCCTTCTCTCTATAGGTCAGGGGACCAATGTGGGGATTCTTCTAGTTGCTGAGCATGTCTACCTTAATTATGCATTCTAGAACTGGGGAAATAACCACAGGATGTGTTTGGAGACCCACTGGGCGTAATGTGAGATCAACCTGAGCTAAAATTCCATTCATCACTTGACCTCCACAAGCCCCTACTCTGATAGGTAAACACAATGATGTTTTGGGTTTCCACGAATTAATGTCGGGTCACTGCCATTGTCTACTAATTTCCCCAAAGTCTGGTTATTTCCTTTCCCCGAGTGCACAGTCACTCTGGTAGATGGCAAGAGGACCCTTTGGGGAAGGCTGGGATAAAGATTAACAATATACACTTTTGGCAATGTAGCAGGGTCTTTCCTTGAGAAGACCTGACCTCCTTTTCATACATAGTTCTAAATGTGTAAACTGGCTCAAATCTGGGAATCGATTGAGGGGCTGTGACTTTCCATTTTGGTGATGCAAGTTAGGGCTTGAGTCATAGACCTAGAACTCTTCTGCTTATGCAGACCAAGTAATAATTTAGTAGACTGTCCATTTATTTCTTCTCTAAGGAGACCATGATCAACTAGCCAATTCCATAGGTCTCTCCGAGTCAGACAATTCTGATTACTGCTCTGGCTCAGCCGTGCATTACAGTAACCACATCCACCTAACTTTTGGTAATTAAGTGCCACCCTTTGGTCCCTACCCCCCTGAGATCCCATTATCCCAGTTGCATTTAGGAGTCTATTTGATGGGAAAAGTTTCCATTGTAAGATACATCTGACTACAGAGAAAAGCAATTGTAGAGCTCTTCAAGGATGCTAGGGCTCCCCCACAAATTTATTTCCAACATTTATGTCCTCTGGACCCTCCTGGGGTGGGTGAATAGGTCTTATGTGATAGATCCATGCTAACATTCCAATCTCCCCAAGTCTTTGGATACCTTCCTCTACAGTATCCTAGGCAGTTTTGGGACTTCATTTAGTGTAGGGACTTTTGGGTGGAAGGAAGTCAAGTGATCACCAGAGCTTTTGCTCAGGTTCTTCTCACAGTGGGCCCATTGAGTCCCCAAACCGATCCTATGGTTGTTTTCCCAATTCCACATGCGTAACAGGAAAAGACATACCCACCAACTAATGAAACAAACTATTAAGCTTTTCCCAACCCCTTGAGGTAAAATGTTGTATCTAGAATATCTGCTTAATGAGAATTTTATTCTCTCGGTTCTGGAGGTTAGATATCTGAAATTAATTTGTCAGAATGGCCATGCTTCTTCTGAGAGCTCTTTGGAATAATCTTTCCTTGTCTTTTCCTAGCTACCAGTGGCTCCTGGCATTTCTTGGCTTATAGTTAGACCACTCCAATCTCTGCCTCCATCTTCACATGCCCTTAGTTCACTTGTGTCTATATGTCTCTGCATCCTCTCCTCTTATAAGGACACCAGTCATGAGATTTATGGCCCACTGTAATCCAGCATGAGCTCATCTTAAATGATTACCTCTGCAAAGAACTTATTTCCAAATAAGGTCACGCTGAAGTTCCAGGTGGACATGAATTTTGGGGGGACCCACTATAATCCCACATGCTTAATATCCATAAGAAGTATAACTTGTATATTCTTTTGTATGATCTGAATTTTTTTTAGCATGTGTATTTACTACTTTTTCAAATAAAATTAAATGGAAAAAAACTCCCCATAGTTCCTTGCCTTAAAATGCAAATATTCCTTCCATCCAGTTTCTCCCTTTGATGCCCATTACTATTTAGTCTCCCTATGCTGGTCTCCTTTGGACTCTTGTCCTTTTCCTATCTTCTAACTACGGACAAGGTGATCTTTCAGAATAATCTTCTCCTTCCAATCGTTCAATGAGCATCAAGCACAAGCTCCCTAGTTAGCCAAAGGTGGCTTTTCATGATCTGGTCTCCAGCATCCTTCTTCCAGTTTCATCTTTCAGTAAAATCCCCTGCTACCTTCCTGTTCTGCCCCTGAACTACTTGCAGGTCTCTCAACGGTCGATGTCATTCCCTTCCTCCATACCTTGGTCCTGCAAGCTTTGCTTGAGTAAAGGCCCTTGCACCCATGACTGCTGCTCATCTTTAGATCTACTCTTTTATTCTCTCCCCAGAGAGGAAACATGTTGCCTTCTGATCTTTGAAGTATGTTAATATTTTGCCTTTGCTCTTGTTCCTCTCACATCAAATTTCCTATTTGAAAGAAGACAGTCCAAGAACACACACTGCCGCTGTCGAGTAGAAGCAGTTGGCCCTTCTCACCCTGCCGGAGGGGAGGGACCATAACTCCCAACCCTGGAGCCACAAGCCTGAGCCCACACGGAAGGTCAGAGCCCCCGGGCTTGGGGGCGGGGGGCGCGGAGGGGCGGGTGGTGACGGAACTGCCCCTCGGGGAAAGCCAGGCAAACCGCACACCACTCAGCCTGCCCACATCCCTGGAGTGAAGCTCGAGGAAACCCCTGCGGGGTGGAGTGGAGGGCGACGCTCGCAAGCCCAGAGAGACACTGCCAGGCGCCCAGACACGTTGGCGCCCTTCACAGCCCAGGCGGGCCTTCCCGCTCCCGCTCTCCGAGGACGCGTACCACCGCTCTTTCAGGGTTTCCCCTCCTTCTACCCACCCAGCCTGCCGGAGACTTCTGTAGAGGGAAGAGCGTGCCGGCGGCACGTGGAAGCAGAGCATGCGCAGTGGCAGCGCCGCGCTGTCCGCTCCCCTGGCCGGCGGCTCAGTCCGCGCAGGCGCAGGCGGAGGGGCCGCGGACTCCCCGCCCTCCCGGGCCCTGCCCCCTCGCCGCGGGTCAGAGGCCGCGAGGCGGGCGGCGGTGACGCGCGCGGAAGCGCTCTGGGTACCCTCGGAAGCCGGCTGGCAGCAGAGCGGCGGCGGCGGCCACAGCCGGGCGCCCCGACTGGAGGGGCCCCGGGTCCCCCAGAGGCGGCTGAACCTCTGCGGCGGGGGACCATGCCGCAGCCCGTCGCGTGGCCGGGCGCGAGCTGCGCTGAGAAGCCGGCGCGGGAGGCAGGGGCGGCGTCTCCGGGCCCCGCAAGAGCCGCGGCGCGGGAGGGCGGGAAGGCGGCGGCCGCCGGGCAGCCGCGGGCCGCGATGCGGTGCCCGGCCGAGCAGTGAGTCGCGGGGCGCGGGCCTGGCGCGGCGGGGGCGGGCGGGGGCGCTGCGCTCGGTCCCCGCGGGCGGGCTGGGGGTGGGGTGGGCTGGGCAGTAGCCGCCGAGGGCCCGGCACCCTCGGTTCTCAGGAAGGTCTTCGGCGGCCGGGAGGAATTTGGAGACTCCTGTATCCAGTGTCCGAGTACAGCTGTTTTTCCGGGGGGCCCCTCTTACAATTCGGGTCGCCCAGTGTCCCCCCACCCCCAACTTTTGACATCTCCATAGCTCTGAAGTTAAAGCTGCCGAAACTTGAGAAACAAACTCGAAAGGCGTGTTGTTTTATAATTCACTCCTGGTAGATCTTTTCTCCAAGCTGGTGCGGGAGGAAATAAGGTTGTCCCTGTCACAGCCGCAGGAAAACTGAGCCACGCGACATGTTTGTTCTTGGAGGGCAAGTCGCCGCTTGATGAGCGTCCCACTTGTTGGACAGACTTTGGACGGAGTCCGACCCCGTTCTCTTTTGCCCTTTAACGGCTTAGCTAGATATCCCCACCCCCGTTTATTTTTAAGTAAGAAAGCCAGTTAGATCAGTTAGATCTAACTGGTTAGATCAGTTTCTTACCAAACTGTAAAGAAAGGGCATAAATCGGAAGCGTTTCTAGTTTCTGCAAGGGTCTGGGGGTAGAGGTGGAAGCAGGATAAAAACTTGAGGGCTGAAACTCTTCTACACTTTCAAGTTCTAGTCACATATAATTGCCTTTGGAATTCCGAAATTGAGGAAAACACTCAGATAACTAAGTTTGACAGATAGCTTATTTGGCCCGAAAGCTGAATTTTAAAGAGTGTTGAAATGCACCTTTTTTTTTTTTTTTTTTTGCGTTTCCTAAAAAGGGGTCCTTGACTGGCCTGTTATGCAAATAGTGTAGTATTTTAATAACTATCATTTGCATAGTTCTTTACCGTGGGCTTTGACATTCTCATTTATTGAGTTATTGAGTTATTGGGTTAAAGGCTGCTGGGGAAAATTTGGAGTAGGAAGTCTGACACTGCTGCCCCCGGGAGTGAGTCAGGTAATCTAGGTGAGTGAAGCTGACCGGAAGTAAACCCTGAGTTCCTGGAGAGTGGGTACTTCTCTCTTGGGGGCAGGGTCTAGCTAAGTTCCAACCTATAGATGCTGGATTTTCTGTATTTAAGCAATCCAGATATCCTGACTTTTGTATGAAATGTCCTGATTTTTAAATAGTAGCATTTTATTTAATTTATTTTTTTGGTGAGAAGATTCACTCTGAGCTAACATCTTTTGCCAATCCTACTGTTTTTTTTTCGCTTGAGTAACATTAGCCCTTAGCTAACATCTGTACCAGTCGTCTTCTATTTTGTATGTGGGATGCCTCCACAGCGTGGCTGATGAGTGGAATAGGTCTGTACCCGGATCCGAATCTGGAAACCTGGGCTGCTGAAGCAGAGCACGCAGAACTTTAACCACTTGGCCACCCAGCTGGCCCCTATTTTATTCTTTACTTGAAACCACTGTGCAGGCCCACATGTGAGCTGATGTGACCAGTGGCTGCAATTTTGCTCCTTAGGTTCAAGACCGATCTCAGTCTCGGCAGTGGGGTCTTTTGCCTCTGCCCCTCCACAGCCCATGCTGGTTCCTAACTGCTGCTGCCAGCTTGTCTGCTGCTACCTCTCTCGGGCCCTGGTGGTCAGAGCTGTGGTCCTGCCTAGTGGGCCTGGCCCTCAGATGCTGCTCCTCAGCCTCGGCATGAGCAGTTTCATGCCCCCTGGGAGATGCAGAAACTTTGAAGCCAGAGCCATGTTCCCCAAAGTACCCATAGTTAGTTGGCAAGTTTTTCTGCTGGATGTGGTTCCCAGAGTCTGAGCACCTGGCGAAGTGGGTCATGGTGTAGAAGGAGCACTCTTTCCTGATGAAAAGGTCTCGTGGCATGGGTACGTCTTCTCTCTACTGTCAGTAGAATTACAGACTTAGAGTTGAAAGGAATCTAAAACCAGCCTGGGTTTGTCATTATATACATTAGGGAACTGAGTTGCAGATTCATAGGTGCAGCTTGGTCAGGGAGGCACAGGGAGTAGGTTTCAGGCCAGGTTCCCTGCCTGGGTCAGAACTTCCGCCATCTCTTTCTCGCTGCCTCAGCAAACCCAGCCAGAGGGATGTGATTTATAATGATGGCAAACTTCAGATTTTTTTTTTCTGGAATAGATGTTCCAGTTTGCGGTTTATTAAGCAGCTTAATTTCTTTTTCTTCCTGTTTTTGTTGTCTTTGATGATTTCATTCTCCTTTAACTCTTGTAAGAGAACAAGGAGGGGTGAGGGAAGGGAGGTCACTTAACTTGAGATGTCACCTTCTGAACATCACATCTTATGTTTGGGGCTTTCTTGCCTATCATGTGGGCAGTAGGGCTATTTCTCTTTGCTCTGTGATGTTTCCTTAAGGGTTAGAGAGATGTACTGCATCATATAAACATTGCTTATTATATGGTTTGCAATATAATATGTGCACATCAGTTCTTACGTGGTGATATATGCAGCCTCATAGTTGGGTGTAGATTTAAATAGTGTAATGTCTGAATTAGGACCTAATAGTTTTTAAGTCCTGTGTTTTTCTGTCATTGGAGCCAAGTCCCTTCTTCCCACCCAAAGAATTGGGTTTGTCCTGCAGAGGAATTGAGTAAAATATTTGCACCTGGAAATACGAAACACTATAAAACTGCAGATATTTTGAGATATCCTGCAGAGTCATTTTTAATACTTTGCCTGGACAGTAATTATGAATGCACATCATAGCGCAACTTTTGCAGCCGTTATACATCGGGGATGTGAGTCTTTGGAGGGTGCAGTGAATAGGGGAAGGGATGGCTCATTTCCTAGGCAGTACTGTAGGATACTCATTCCTTTTGACTGAGCTCGCTGCATTTCTCAAGGGAGAGAAATAGTGGGGAAGAAAGACAAAAACCACATGTATAAGCTGCTTTCTAAATCTCCTTCTTCCCTCATCTCTTTCCTCCCTTCCTTTCTCCCTCCTTTCCTCCCTCCCTCCTTCTCTCCCTCTCGTCCTCCCCCCCACCCCCAGCTCATCCTTCCTTTAGCTCATCTGAGAGCTGTGGTTGGCTGGCATCCCCTGGACAGGCCCTAGGGATGGCTCACAAGATGACTTAGGACCCGTTTGAAGAAGTCTTAGGTCAGACCAGATTTAGTGACTGTTTTTAAAACTTTGTCCCTGCTCCTATCAGCAGGTCTCCTCTGCTCTATCCCTTGCTCACCCTGCCCCTGCTTTTGAAACGTATGCTGTGTCCACTCTTGCCCTTAGCTAAGCTAATCTGCGCTGCAGTTCTTGAGGACCAAGATGGTCCTGGGACACGGTTTCTGCTTAGGGAGTTGAGAAGTGAGACTACTCCCTGGCCCTTCCCTGTCTGCCTTATGGTGGGATAGGGTTTCAGTGTGGGATCCATAGGCTCTGTTGGATGGATCATATGTCTGTGAACCCCTTTGAAACTGAAGGCAAAATATTATGTATATTTGTGTTTTTCTGGATTGAGGTTCTGATGAAAGCTGTGGGTTCTCAAAAGGGCTTTGAACAACAACAGATTGTTAAGCCATTGTTCTTGGATGTGCTCAATATACTATTGAGTGAATGTGTTTTCCCACCCACCTCCTACCTTAGCAGCTCCTGGGGGGGATGTTTGGTGGGGTAACAGCCACTCCCTCCTGCTGCTTCCCCCACCTGGATATAGAGCCTGCTTCACGTCCAGAGCTGGGATGTCTGAGAATCAAACCTCACTGTCGAGGGGGTCTGGATTGTCCCCAGATACCTCTGGAAGTCACGTGGAGTAGCATGAGCCAGTCACGGAAAGTCCACTTGCAGAAGGGAGGCGGAATTTTGGCCTGGGTGCCGGTACTTTCCCGCATTTGATGTGTTGTTCACCCATCTCTGCAACTGCTCAGGGGTGGAGAAAGACTGGGTTGAGTGGTCTTTGCTTTTCCTGTGCCTGTGTGGGAAGGTGCCTTGGTGTCACAGTGGTTAACACTGTCTCACCAACACTGCCTGGGCCATTAGTCTTCTAGAACAGGGCAAGTGAAGCACGAGCTGCAGCGTTCATGTCCAGAGAGCTAGACAAAGTCATAGTCAGTGTAGCTTTTTTAGACAACTGAGAAGAACTTGGTGCAAAGGTTCATAATGGTGAGTGATTAAAATGCTGTCTAGTTAACTGCATATACGTCAGCATTGACTTATTTTATATTTCATGTTTACTTGTATCATAAATTGAAAAATTGGCTTCACAGAAATGTCTTCTGCTTCACTGAGGTCTGTATTTTTAGCTCATAGCTTTTGTTCTTGGGAATAGTACAATTTTGTCTATATGTAGTAAGCGTTTTTTAATTAGGCTTTCAAAAATGTATTGGTATGCAGGTCTTTGAACAGAACAAGAGGAAAGTTATAATTTAGTATGCAATATCATGTAACTTAGTGATGTATATTGCCTTAATATTAAGAATAAAATGCATCATTCCTAGCTTAGTAGACAGTAGTGAACTTGAAAATAATATTATGGTGCTAAACTAAGAATTTTCTAAGTAGGAATTATTGGCATTTTGGTTTTAAAATTTAACTCTACTTTGTAATTGACTGTGACTCATGTACCATGGTCCCCAAGAAATCGAGTCACATTTAAGACTTTGTCTTACTTTTCTTTACTACTTTTCTAGTTATCTGTATGTTTTCTAGAGGGAAGCTTTTTGCTGTGGTGATCATTTGAGTGTTTGGGCTTCAGTGGCCTCTTTTGTGCCAAATGGTGGGTACTCCCGCTCTCACTCCACCTTGACACACACAAAAGATTGCTAAATTTCTGGAACAGTTCAGCATCGATGATTTTATCTTATCATATTATGTCCCTTTTCCTTTCATTATCTTGTCTTCCCGTAACAAAAATTGAAACCTTTAGCTATTTCAGATTCCCAACTTTAAATATAATTTTATTTTGTTGTTAGTTTCAGCTTTAATATTTTGATACTTTAAAAAGTTCAAGCAAGAGTCTATTGAGTGAAGTATTTTCTTGAATAAAATTATTTTTATTTTTCTTGCTTTCACACATCTCTTTCTCTTTTCAGTTGATTGTCCTTATGTCAGACGAATATTTCATTTTGGCTGTTAAATATCTGCTTTTCTGACCATATTGATTGAGCTTTATTGCTTAAACTTGAAACTTATCCTCTTTCCAAGGAAATACAGCGTTAGGATCATTTTTAAGGTGATGTTTAAAGACCATAATAGAGTTTCCTTGGTGGCCTTGGAAAGTTAGCAAATGTCTTTGGTTACGTGTCCTTGGTAGCCATGGAAGTTAGTGAACGTTTGTGCACAGGACCCGAATGAAACTGGGTTGCGGCTAAAAGAATTTGAATGTGCTCTGGGCCCCCCAGTCATCGATTTCTGCTTTGTTTCTTTGATGTATTTTGAATCACTGCTTTTTATTTCCAATATTCTCACTTTCTGTTTCTGTCTTCCCTTTGAGTTTAGTTCTGCTGTTGATTTCTTTCCATTCCTCTCCTGCCGGCCTCTGTGAGAATTTGTATTTGCAGCTGGACTGAGAGATGCTCATTGAGGAAACCTTGTCTGGGCACTGGTGGTGTGGTTGCACTTTGGTTATTTTGTAGATAAAAAAGGAAGAGGACGAAAGTGGAGCCAAATGTGCATGCAGCATAGCCACAGAATGCACGTGAAGTCGAATTTTTAACGACAAACAGATTCATAGTCTGTTCGAACTAAGAACTGGTAGAGGAGCCAGGACGATCCTATAGATGTTGTCCAGTCTTTTCATGTTGAGGATGAGAAAATAGGCTAAGACTAGGGAAGCGGGCGGCCTGAAGAAGTGCTTCTGATAAGCTGTTATGAAACTGATTCACTTACATGCCTGTTCTATAGGATCTGAGTTTCTCTCCTGTTTGATAAAGTCAGGAATGAGGCCAAGAGATATCATTAAATTAGTGAAAGAAGAACTAACACATTTAGTCACTTTTTATTTTAGGTGTTTGATGTGTTGTTCCTGCGAGTCTGGTTGCTGTTTGCTTTTAATTCTGGCCCAGGCTTCGTGGGTGACATCACACCTTTTACTTGAAATCTCACTGGAGCAGAGCACATGGAAAGTACCTTTTCCCTAATATGTCCCCTCAACTCCACAGCATTCAAAAAATAGGCACCCACACACTGTCACCTTTATTTAGGGAAAAAAAAGGAAGAAAAAATTATCATCGGGCGAATTGTTTATTAATAGTCTGCACCAATGGATATAGTATGAGAATTAATAAGAATAGCTAACTTTTTTGAGTGCCAGGTGTTAACGTGCATCTGTTTTCACAAGAATCTTTTGAGGTGAGTACTCTTACTGTCCTTTTTACAGGTGGTTAAATTTAGGCACTGAGAGGTGTAGTTACTTTAGTTCCATGGTCATATGTACAGCAAATAAGGCTGGGGTGGGGAGTGGTTACACCCTGACATTTGAACTCCGGGGTTCCACGCCAGCCATGGCCCTCTATAGCAGGGTGTCTTGGGCAGTGAGCCATTCAGGCAGAGGGAGTAGGGAAAGCCAGTCACAGGGGTAAAAGTGCAGGCTAGTGTTGATCAAGTGTTTGGACTGGTGTGGGTGTGTGTAGGGAGATTGTGGGATGTGGGCTAGAGTGGTGGGCTAGGTCCAGATTGGACTTCCCTGCTATTTTGGGATCCATTCAATGGGGTAGGGCAGGTGGGTATGTTAGATTCCCACCTCGGTTTGTGTCTCAGCACATCCCTTCTTCATCTATCTCACTAGCCCTCTCCCCGATTCCTCTTTTCCCCCGGCTGTGCTAGGCCATGTACTTGGAGTGGGGGTGCTAAGGGAATTGGGAATGGGAGTATCTCAGTCATTCACTTAATTCCGTATTTTTTTACTGACCTTATTAACTCCTCCGTTCTGTGTTCTGTTGTGCCTGGAGCCTCCCTTCTTGTGTGAGGTGGGGGTGTGCTGTCATGGGGAGGGAGGGAGTATAGGGAATTGAGAGTCTGATTACTCCTTATGTGTACGTCAGCCAGTTTTCTCGTTTTCAGCTCTGGGTAACTCCTGTACCCTCTGAGGTAGTAGGCACCTCCAGTTCCCAAGCCTTTCTGGGGTTGTGCTGGCTTCCCTTCCGGCAGATGCCCCCCACCGGCTTTCCTGTCCTCCATTGTTTACTTTTGGACTGTTTGGGCTTTCCTATGTCTTGTAGTTTCAGCGAAGATAGAGTTGGCATTTCTGTTTCCCATCATTGTCATGTTGCGGTGTATCTTGAGGTATCTTAAAACCAGAAGTCCTGTTCTCTATCCTTGTCTAGCATCCAGTGATGTTTGCTCCTTTTCTAGTACTTAGTAGGCTCTTGTTAGTTCACTAAATGAGACTGGAGACTCTTTAGAACTATTATAGAAGTACCATGTCAGTGGTTGTGGCAGCAGTTGAAGTATGTGGGTCAGTGGGGATGTGCTCACCAGAACATGAGTGGCTGCTGGAATACGGGGTCAGGGAGCGGGAGGAGCCTCGAGGAGACTTGTTAGCTTTGAAGACTTAAAATAATTAATGCTCTCCTATCCTTGTTTTTAGGGTAGCTGATGTAAAAATTTGCTTGCAACAAACTAAAGTTGGTAGTTGACCTGTGCTCCCGTATAAATACTTTTATTAGCACTATGTCTATTCTTGGGACTTGCTAGAATCATGTCAGGGCTTCACTGATACCATACTAAGATGCTTACATATGTAGTTGAGGCATTAATAGATGTTAAAACTGAAATGGCTTCGTGCCATGTAGCAAGTGGAGTATGTAAAATGTCTCATTTAAAGTAAGAAACTCTGAAGTGGAATGATAGAAAGTGAGCATCTAAGATATAAGACCCATATTTTATCAGATTTTCATCATGCAATATGAAAAAAATCAAACTTTTAGTGTCCTGTAAATTTTTTAAGCAGCTGCATATTGTGATAGGAGGGAAAATGTCAGTGCAACAAATTTTTGAAATGTCTAATTTGGTGTGATTTCAGCGAGGAGGACATGTATCGTGACGCGGATGAAATAGAAAAGGAGAAAGAATTACTTATACATGAAAGAGGGTCATCAGGTATGTTCAGAATTGTTTTATTTATGGAGTTCTTACTGTTTATATTGAAAATGTGGTTAAATTGGTATATCCATTTCATAAAGTCATTGAGATGTACTTCCTAGGAAACATTCTTATGCATGTGGTCTTACCTACATTTGCTCATTCATTTTGCTGAAGTACGTCTGGGGAAGACTGTTTCCTAAGGGTTTTAAAATTTAAATGCGCTAGTCTCCCTGCATTCTTTACCTTCATGTCATTTTTGCAGATGTGAGAATTATTTAATCTCTTGACACCACCGTCTCTCAGTTCTCGATTTTCTTATGTTCTTACGAAGGAGAGTTTGGACTAAAATGCATTTTTCTTTTCAAGTGGAAGGACTTACTGAGAAGTTGGCTGTGTGTCTTTGCATGCAGATGGCCATGTGAATTTGATTGAGGGAGAACAATCATGGGGTCAATAGTGCTAATTCTCTCATCGTTTCCTGATTTTGTGTCCATGTTTCTGCTCAGTCATGCCTGCTCTTCTCACTTCCACCAGGACCCATCGTGGGGGGCAAGGCATTACTCCATTCTCCTGCCTGCGGCTGGCTGGCAAAGCTGTGTGGGGAGGTGCCTCCTTACTTCCCTGGCTAGCCTCGTCCAGGAGCTGAGTGGGGATGCTCCAATTTGGGGATATGCCATAGATGATTCACAAGTGGCATTTTCTCTCTCATTACCCATGTAATGCGCATGTTCTACTGGTTTGTTTTGAGAACTAGCTTCTATTACTTTATGATTAACAAGAGTACTATCATACGTGTAATTAGGAACAAATGATACTGAGTGGGGCTTTTGATAATAACTTTCGAGTCTTCCTCACAAGGAATTGGAGGAACTCTTTCTTTGGTAGCCATAGGAGATGTTCTTTGTAGTGGTCCGATCAAGTGTGTTCCTGGGCCACACTGTTCCAGTCCTCCATAACACTTCAGAGGATGCGCTGTCTCTCCTGCTGCATTACTGCTGAGGTTGCACAGAATTCACTCAGGATGCAGTTCTTATTGGTCATATTCCTGAGGAGAAGGTGCTTCTTCGGCAGTTGCGGATGCCTGCTGCGTTTGTAGAGCCCTTTTGCTCCCCCTCTCACCCTGCAGGCTCTCTGTTGGGATTCCTCTGTCTGCCAGTGTAGCCCTCTGCAGGCGTTTTAGCTTTTCAGTGGGCCTTGTCACTTCCAGCTTTCATCTGAGGTTAAGATGAATCCCTCACACTCCTGCTTGCATCTCAGTCCTTCTGAGTTCGTTGCCCTTCCTGAAATAACATCCTTCGGAAGTGCCTCTTTAAGGGGCGGAACTTCCAGGTGGGAAGCTGTTTGTTTGAAAATTTCTTTATCTCACTTTCTTTCTTGGATAACTCCAGATGAATACTTGTTTTCTCTAATCTTTTTGAAGATTTGTTCCAGTGTCTTCTGATTTCTGGTGGAGTTGAACCTACTGCAGTCAGACCAATCCTCAGTGGATAATCTGTCTTTTCCCTCTGTCTTCTCTTTGTCTTCAATGTTCTGGAGTTTCTCCCGGTGTCTCTTAAGTATGGATTTGTTTTTTTTATTTTTGTGTTTTTTTGAGGAAGATTAGCCCTGAGCGTTAAAACTGCTGCCCATCCTTCTCTTTTAACTGAGGAAGACTGGCCCTGAGCTAACATCTGTGCCCATCTTCTTCTACTTTATATGTAGGATGCCTGCCATACCATGGCTTGCCAGCTGGT
Source organism: Equus przewalskii (assembly GCF_037783145.1). Lineage (NCBI taxonomy): Eukaryota > Metazoa > Chordata > Mammalia > Perissodactyla > Equidae > Equus > Equus przewalskii. The sequence continues at coordinate 45,369,386 of NC_091850.1, read as the reverse complement.
GCCATGTTTGCACCCAGGATCTGAACCTGCGAACCGCTGGCCGCTGAAGTGGAACGTGCGAACCTAACTTCTGTGCCACCGGGCCGGCCCCAGATGTTTTTTAAAAAACGTATTGCTTGAGATTTTTTTTTCAAATTCTTGGATGCCTAGTTTTGATCAATTTGGGAGAATTCTCAGCCATTGTCTTTTTGAAAATTGCCTTTTTCCTAGTCTCTCTATTTACTCCTTCTACCCTCTGAGTAGCTGTTTGCTGGCTCTCATTCATGTCAGCCAGGGCTCTCAGTTACTCATCCTTTCATACATATTTTTTATCTTGTAGTCTCTGTTGCATTCTGAACAATTTCTTCACATCTATTTTTCTCTTTCTTTTTTGGAAAAGTCCTGTTTTCCCTCCAAATTTGCTATTCTTTTTTGATAGTTTATTGTTCTTTGCTCATGTTTTGTATTCCTTCTTTTAAGTATTTTAAACATACTCTTCTGGGTCTGATAATTTCATTCCCTGAAAATCCTGGCAGGTCTGATTATACCATTGCTATTTTTCTTATTTCTTGTTTCTTCAAAATCTGAATTGTAAGCTCAGCTTTTGTGTATCTGTGTGGGGCTTGTGCAGTCTGGCTCGACTGTGAGAGAATTTGGCCTTGTTTCTGCCAGGCACCCGGGGCGTCACATACTTTGGGCCACTTTATGTTCATTTCTAGACGTAAGTTTCCAGGGTCTTGTGGCTAGTCTGAATGCATGCCCTGTCCGTGTCTGACAGCTGGCCTGTGGTTATGAAATCTCAGGGGTGACTTCCTCTCCCCACAAGCCAGAGCCCAGACCAAGGCAGAAAGTTTTCTCATGCTTTCTCTTTGTTAGAGAAAAGGGGTTTTTCACTGAGCCCAGAGGTCAGCAAACTGTGGCTCCCTGGCCAAATTTGACACTTCACCTGGTTTGTAAATAAAGTTTTACTGAAACTTCCTTGTTTACGTATCGTCCATGGTGGCTTTCATGCATGGTAAAGTTGAGTAGTTGTGACAGAAACCTCATGGTCTTCAAAGCCTATCTCACTTACTCTCTGGCCTATTACAGAAAAAGTTCACGATTCTTGCCCCAGCCCATCCTCTGATTGAGAGTCCCAGCTCTCTGGAGGGGGTTCGCTTTTAACTTCCCATCTTCCGAGAGTCTGAATCCTTGTCTTTGTCACCACATGGTGGTTAAGGACCAGATCGCTTGGTGATTTTAGTTCCTCCTTACCACTCTGGTTTCCAGCTTTCCTGTTCGGGTTTTGTTTTTTTTTGCCATTAGAAATGTTCTTTCCTGGAAACAATAATCAGAGTCTATGTCATTTGCCATTAAACAAAGAAAGAACCTATTGTGTCTTCTAAGCTGCTTGAGGTCAGGCACTGCCTGGCCTGCGCCTCCAGCTCCTGGCCTAGGGGATGGCGAGCAATGGCAGTTGGAGCCCTCCGTCCAAAGAATAGCAGCAGGATGGGAAGTAAAGCATCATTTTGATGCCAGCAGCTGTGCAAGTCCCCACTTCCCCACCCTCATGGTCTCGCTCAGGCCTCTGATTGAGCACAGGTTGTGGCCTGTGGCTTGGTCTCTTGGCCAGGTGAGGCCCCCTGCCTCCTACCCTTAGTCAGGGTGTGGGCCTGCCCTGCCCTGTCCAAGGGCCAGGTCTTATCTTGGTGTGTGTAGGACTGAGGACTGGAATGCGGAGTGCAAGCGAGGAGAGCAGGAACTTTAACCAGGGAGGCCCTTCCTGAGCTGGAAGCGTGCTCTGCCTGGTGGGAGAACATGGCACAATAAATGTCCTCCACTCTGGACGTTTGTAGTTCCTTATGCTTTGTGGGGAGGTGAGTGGAAAGGCAGAGACAAGGGAACTCTTCCCTCCACTAAGTAGACTGTCAAAAAGTGTTTGTTGAATTTAAGCAGTGATGAGGCTTTATTTGACGATTGGCTGTACAGCATTGGTATTTTTGGTCTCTGAATATTAGGCTTCAGGGATCTGTTTCTTTCTTTCTTTTTTTTTTTTGGTGAGGAAGACTGGCCTTGAATTAACATCTGTTGCCTATCTTCCTCTTTTTGCTTGAGGAAGATTGTCACTGAGCTAACATCTGTGCCAGTCTTCCTCTATTCTGTATGTAGGACACCACCTCAGCATGGCTTGATGATTGATACGTAGGTCCACACCTGGGATCTGAACCTGCGAACCCCAGGCTGCCTAAGCTGAGTGCATGAACTTAACCACTACGCCATCTGGGCAGCCCCCCTGTTTCACTTTTAAGCCATTCCTGGCTTATGCTGCAGATAAATGTGTCTGTGTTATTTGTATATGTGTTATTTTCCCTTTTATATATAAGGTTTATTTTCTTTATAAAAGGCTTCATGGTGAGATATTAAAAAATAGTTCTGTTTTGCATTAAAAAAAGAATTGATTTACTAGACTGCAAGAAGGGCTTAGGGACTCCTCTTGTGCTCCTTGGTCAATCATTCCGGCATCCATCACACCCTGGCCCGGGAATGCCTGTTGTCTTTTCCTCTCCAGTAGTCTGTAAACCCACTGAGCACAGAATCTGAGTCTTTGATGCGTTCGTATCCCCAGCTCCCAGCTAAATGCTTGACACATATTAGACACTCAGCAGATATTGAATTGAGCTGATTCTAACTTTTTTTTTTTAAAAGACTGGCACCTGAGCTAACAACTGTTGCCAATCTTCTTTTTTTAATTTATTTTCTTATTTTCTGCTTTTTCTTCCCAAATCCCCCCAGTACATAGTTGTATATATTTTAGTTGTGGGTTCTTCTAGTTGTGGCATGTGGGACACTGCGTCAGCGTGGCCTAATGAGCAGTGCCATGTCCGCACCCAGGATCGGAACTGGTGAAACCCTGGACTGCCAAAGCGGAGCGCACGAACTCAAGCACTCCGCCACGGGGCTGGCCCCCTGATTATAACATTTTTATTTTATGTACAACTTCCTTCAGAGTAAATATGTTGTAAGGTACTTCTGTGTTTATATCCTAATTCCTTTGCTAATGTTTACTTCTTCAATAATTTAAAAAGGAAGTCAAAATATGCCTGAGAATTTCCCCCTTTCTTCCTGAAACAGACAGACAGACATACACATGTGCGTGCATATGTGATATCACAAAGTCAACTCCAGACCTCATATGTTAAGCACAGAAAATCTAAAGGCCGTTCTTTTACTGTGATTTGATCATAAGTTGTATTTTTTTTTTTTTTTAAAGATTTTATTTTTTCCTTTTTCTCCCCAAAGCCCCCCGGTACATAGTTGTGTATTATTCGTTGTGGGTTCTTCTAGTTGTGGCCTGTGGGACGCTGCCTCAGCGTGGTCTGATGAGCAGTGCCATGTCCGCGCCCAGGATTCGAACTAACGAAACACTGGGCCGCCTGCTGCGGAGTGCGCGAACTTAACCACTTAGCCACGGGGCCAGCCCCTCATAAGTTGTATTTTTAATTTTGGGGGATGTGTCATTAGAGTCAAATGAGGTCTGTTGTCCAACTTACATTGAGAGCTCTGTTTCTGGCTTATTATCAACAACTTATAGCTTTTTGGGATCAGGGCAGGATATAAATAAAAAGACAATTAAATATAGTTTTTGTTATAGAGGTGTTATCTCTATAACGGATGTAAAAAACAAATGACACAACAGACGTATTTTCTCGTAGCTCAGACTGTTGCATCTTTAATTGATTAGAACAGTATTCATGGATGTCTGTGGCAGTGCAGTCGCAGGTGCTGAGAACACAGCCAAGAAATAAAGCAAGCTCCTGCCCTCAAGGAGCTCATGCTTCACTCTGTGTGTAGGAGGCTGTGTGTGTGTTGGAGAGCATGGGGGTAGAAAAAGGAATATGTCAGGTGTTCATCAGTGCCAAGGAGAAAAACAAACAGTATAAAGGAAATAGAGTGAAGGGGTGTGTGTGACATTATGATGGAGGGGTGTCAGAGGTGAGCAGAGATTTGTCTGGAGTGAGGGAGCAGGTACCTGAGGAAGAGCCAGGTGTGTTGAAGGAGTGCAGAGGAGGGTGCAGGTGAGGCAGGAGCCATCAGTGAGGGAGTTGTGGGAGCTGAGGCCAGAGAGACAGTGAGGGGCCAAGGCAGGGGGCCCTCGCAGGTTGTAAAAATATCTATTCCACTCTGAGTGAGATGGGAGGCCCCTGGAGCTCTGAGAGCCTGGAAGTGATGGGTATTGTCTGACTTACGTTTTAAATGCATCACTCTGGCTGCATGTGGAGAATGGTCAGTAGGGTGTGGTGACAAGGGAGACCCATCAGGAGACCTTTCTTGATTGTCTAGGAGCGAGGTGATGGTGGTCTGGACCAGGTGGTAGGCAGTCGGGGGAGATCCTGGATTTTTTTGGAATGAGGTGAGAAAGACAGTAACTCCCAAGTAAAGCAGTATTGTTATTCTGATTATGCTTTGTTTCATCACTACCTCCCCTTTTTTTGTTCTTTAACAGAACTCAGATTAAGTGTAGCTCCTGAAATGGATATCATGGACTACTGCAAAAAAGAATGGAGGGGAAATACACAAAAAGCAACATGTATGAAAAAGGTATGATGCCTAGATGCACATATTTCAAGTTTTTCAAATAGTCTATAAGTAACTGTTAAGTAATTATTTAATATATTCTTTTATGATTTTAGATGTTAAGTTAACTTTTAGACTATGTAAATATTGGTGTTCTAATTTTAGAGCTGAGGAAACAGGCTCTAGATATAAGGGACTTACTTCGTCACAGTGTTAATATAGAATCAGCATCAGTTGTATAATGAGCTGATTTCTTTGAAAAACACATAAATGACTTTGTGCCATTTAGAGCTGGGCCAGCCATTTGTAGTCCTTTTGGGGTCTTTTGGGAATGCCCTTCTGGCCTGGTGAGGTAAAAGCCTCAGAAGTCATACCTCCTGCTGTCCCCACCTGCGTTTGGTTTCCTACCCTCCAGTCCTAGGGGCCTGACCCCTCCTGCACTCCGTATGTGGAGGGATCTGGAACTGCTCCCTTCATTTCACAGGTCCCAGGAGCTGCCCCTTCCCAGTCCCATTGCATAGATTGGTGACCCTAAGTATTCTCAACGCCGTGGGATGTTGGGGATTCCCATGATGTCCTGTTGTGACTGCGATGGGGCTGGGTCACTGCTCAGGTCAGACTCCTTGACCCACTCCCACCGCACAGCTTGTTGAGCAGCATACCATTGGTTCCCTCTTGAATGTACCATGAATTCAACATTTCCTTAGTGGTTTGAACCATGTGAAATTGCTACTATTTGACTATTTCTAAGCTACAAAAATGGCAGTTTCAACCTAACGCTTCCACCACCTCTTGTAACCTCTGGGTTATATCCTTTGCTCATTTTCCTCTTGGGATTGTTTACATTATGAATTTGAATGCACTTCTTGTATATTAGAGATATTGCCCTGCCACATTTGATAGAACTATCTTTCTAAATTTTTTGTTTAGAACTGTATTGTTGGGGATTTAAAGTTCTTAAATATTTGAATACACTTGTTCTTTTCCTCAGAGCTTGTTTTTGTAAAAAATACTGTGCATCCTTCAGCAGACCCCTCAGCTTCCTGTGCCCACCCTGAGATGAGCTGACTTTACTCAGATTGTAGCTGCCACTTTTAAAGCTCTGAGAGCAAACGTCAGCTCTGCTGTCTGCAGGTCTGGACTGCAGACTCTCTGTGGCTCAGGCTCTTGTTGGAGAACTCAGTCATGAAATAGCTGGGACTCTCGATTTCCTGCTAGAGGTTAAGAATGTTTAGGTTTGTGAGGCTGTCTGCTGAATGTGGCCACTCAGATTATTTGACAACTTCCAGCCCTGTGTCAAGATAACCAGAAGGCCAGATATTTGCCCCGTGTTTTCTCATCTTCTCCAGAAGTGCTTTCACTGATAATTTTATTTTATGACCTCACAATCTTTAAAGGACCTAACAGTTTATACCTTAAGGTCCGTAACTCAAGGTATCTGTGAAGTTATCCAAATGTCCCATACTTTGGAACTCTTGCTGAAGTCACTCCTCTGTGATTTTAGTTCAAGGGAAAGATTTGACCCTGTAGTTGGACTTTTCTGTGACCAAATAATCAAAAGTGCATCAGTTAGAAAAGCATCACATCAGGACCCATAGCCATAATTAGAGCATCTTGGAGCTTGGTAACAGCTTGGATCTCAGTTCTTTTTTGGTCCTTGTTTGTCTAAGTGTCTATTTTTGTTTTGGATATTCTTTTGGAAGTAAGTGTGTATAAATCCGAATTAAAAAGTTTGATTCACCTCTGAAATAGCACGAGTAATTTCTGCATTTGCTAAGGGGCAGTTGCTGTTGAACTAGTCCCTGTGAGAATTCGGGGGTGGAAGGGGTCCACCACAGGAAAGAGGTGCACATTTGTAGGCCTGAGTCTGCTTGATGGGCCCTCATGTGTTGTGTTGGTTGGACCATTAAATAAAAATGTGACTCAAAATTTTATTATTGGAAAGAAGTACTTTCATATCCGCTTAGAATGTCATCCTGTGACAACTAATAATGAGGGTCCAGTGCTTGGACACAGGATGACTATAAATGTCCACCCCACGATGAGAGTGATGGCCTTTCCTGGGTGTAAGTGCAGGGTAGGGAGCAGGGTTTCGAGTGACTGTCAAGGAGGAGTATGATGAGCAAAAGGACCCATAGGAGTCGGGTGAGTGAGATGGGGGAAGCAGTGAAGTCCAGACCAAGGCCTGAGCAGTGTCCAGCCAGAGAAATTAGGCATGTGGGCTGCCTGCGGACCAGGTCACTAGGATGTTATGGTGTCCTTTTTTGGGTTGTGCTTCAAAATGCTCCATTTGGATGGCTGTTTTTGAGTGACTGAGCATGTCACTGAACATTTTCATTTCCTCGTTTCACTTCCAGACTGAATAAGAATGACACTTAAATCCACTTTTTGGAAAAGTCTAGCAGAATTATCCAGACTCCTCCTAGCATGTAGACTTTATTATATACCATGGAAAGTTGGGATTTTGGGATATTTTTTAAAAATATGGAGATGCAAACTTAGTGTATCTCTCTTTTCTTATCTCTTCATTAAGCACTTTAGGATCAGTTTAAACACAGATTTAACTCTTTAGAATGTTTATCAGTAAATGAATCTTACAACAATTGCTGAGAAAGGAATATATAACTCCAGCTTTGGGGGTGGCTGATGTTTTAATGATACTGGGTGTATTATTTTATATGCTCTAGTGTGTTGTGTCTGTTCCATATACTGATATTTGGTATAATACTTCTGTATTCCATAGTATTTGTATTTTAACATTCGTTAATTTCTTTTGATTATTAAAAAAGGAATTACAGTATCTTATGTGAGGGACAGTCAGTCTTGTTTCTATTCTTCCGGTGGTCAGGGGCATGTTTTTTCCCCAAGAAGAAAACTCTCTTCACTATCCTAAGTCAGTAATGACCATTTTGAATTCTTTGATGCTTTCACCTAGGGCTATGAGGAGGTGTCTCAGAAATTCACCTCGATACGGCGAGTCCGTGGAGATAATTACTGTGCGCTGAGGGCCACACTCTTCCAGGCCATGAGCCAGCCAGCGGCGCTGCCCCCCTGGCTGCAGGACCCAGAGCTCACGCTGGTACGCTGCTGCTGCAGGTTTGAGTCCGCACCGTTTCCACTCGTTTCTGTGAGGAAGACTTCCCTTTCCTGTCTCTGCTGTGTGCTGGTACAGTCTGCTGTATGATGTCAGTATGTGGGTTTATTTGGTTTTGTGTGGTTGGGATGATTTTGCATAGTACAGTGACCAAAAATGATTGTTATTTCCCTGAAAAGGAACATGATAAAATTTATTTGAACAATTCAGCTGAATTAGAGAGCAGGTTGTTAGTTTGTAAAAAGTACTTAGGAGCAGCGTGACTTCAGTTTTGGTGTCTGTATTAAGTGGGCTGTGTGTTGTACTGTCTGAGAACCTGCTGGGGTTGTGGAATGCACATTCTGTAGTTCCAGCTCCAAATCAAGAAACTAGCACCCTGTGCGTAGTGTTAGGAGGATTGGCTTAGGAGACAGCTGAACAGCAACACCAGAAGAAAGGTGACTAGTGTCACCCTGGGAGAGGCTTCCTGGGGAGGTGAGGGTCAGGGCCTGTGTCCCATGTGTGGCCCTCATTAGTGTTTTAAATCTGCAGTGTGCTAGTGCCACCCCAGGAAGTCACGAATCTGTGTGTCGTGTGTCCACGACATGCATCAGATGAGGTTGGATGATAGAATTTCCCAAAAGAGTTTGGTGGACAGGAATGATTGAGCAGAACTGACAGTATGACAGTAATTGGAAGAAAATCGGAAGTCCTGTGCTTATATTTATAAAAAAGCAAAAAAGGAAAAACAAAACCCAAAGTGCCAGCTGTGGGAGATCTGCCTTACCAGCAACTTATGAGGAAAAAAAAAAGACATCAGGATTTTAGGTAATTGCAAGCCCTGTATGAGCCCGCGTGACATGTGGTGGCTGGCGGTGCTAACGAAGCCCTGTTTCAAAAGGAATGCTGCTGAAACTCAGGCAGTGACAGTCCTGTCTTGAGCTGGGCTCATCAGATCCCGTCTTGAGGACCGAGTGCAGCTCTGTGCCTGTATCCTCAGTGCAGAGGGGAGGGTGACCAAGATGATTCATCTGTTTTGGGAACAGTTGAAGGAGCCGAGGTATTTGTTTACAATAGGGAGACTTTTAGAGGAGACTGGTTGCCAGCTAAGCTAGTTAGAGGTCCGAGTGGATGAGGGCTCACACGCCCTTAAAGGGCAAAACCAGGACCCGTGGGTGGAGGATGCTAGCTGTCTGTCCTGTGATTGTCCGTTTTATAAACCGACATAAAGTTAGTGTACCTGTATAAACTGTCTAAATGATAGCTATGAAAGAGATTTTCTTCTAAGCAAAAATGTCATCTTAAGCAGATTTCTCAGTATTAATTTATTTTTTTAATATAGAGGCAAAGAAATTGATACACTAGGCTGCTTTTTTCTTTGCAAATCATGGCATTTATTAGTAGTGAAATATTTCAGAATTATTGATCAGTCGACAGAAGCGTGTCTCTGGATCCAGGACTCTGCTAGAAAAAGCAAACATGAGTGATTTTCACTTGGTTGGCTTTTTACTTTTACTTCTGTGTTTGACAACCATACCTTAATTTATAGATTGTGACATAAAATCCTCCTCAATTTTAGGCTGAGTTTTCCGTTAAGCCTTTTCCTTTAAGGGGCTATTTAGGTTTAGGGACTTAATTGACATAATGAATTTGAAATTTTATACTTTCCAAGGAATTCTGGTGCAAGTAGTGTTCTACATAATTAAGCGTATAAAATGTATGCCATGAGAGTAAAGCACAACGTCCTTTTTATTTTACCAGCAGGACACCTTTGGTAAGATCATCTGCTGTAACAAAAATAGTCTAGGTTGATTGTGCTGGGTTTCTGATCATTATTGGAATATGGTGCATGTATGAGCTATGGGGCTTTAAGGTCTTAAATTTCATTTGAGCCATGTGAAAACAGTTTTTAAATTCTCTTTCCAATTTCTTCCCTTTTTTGTGTCCCCTTTTTTGTGTCTATCAGCTAAAAATATAGTTTTTCTCTTGGGAGCATAATCTAATTAGTTGGTCACAATGGTATTATTTTTGTCATCTAAGCTTTATTGAATGCCAAGAGACCACGTCAAAGAGAAAAAGCTCATCATACCTGTCTGTGAGTTTAGTATTTAAGTTTATTAAACTTTGGTTCTGTTAAATATGGACTGAAGAAGTGACTTCATTCTTTTCTTGCTTTCATCCAACTGGAAGACTTGTCCTTGTGTTGACTTGCCAGATCCCACCAACTGACCTTGGTTTGATGAGTTTCTTTTCACTACCTGTTCTATTGTGTCACTTCTGAGGCTTGAGCCAGTGACAGGTGCAGCACGTGTTTCTGATTTGAGGTGCTGGCGCAGGAAGGGGCACACAGATTGGTTGGTTGTGCTTGCCCACGCTGTCTTTTCACTGCCTCCCAGTTGTCCCTCACGCCTTTCTGTGGATGCCTTTCCGTTCCTCTTCTCCCTCCACTAGTCTTCCCTCGGAACGTCTGCTCTGGCTGGGGCCTCGTTGAGTGAGCAAGTGGGTGGCGCAGTGTGACTGGAAGAAGTCGGGATGGAACCAGGTGTGCAGACAGAGGGGTGGTGAGGCCGGCAGAGGCTAGCAGTGCGTCTGATAGTGGTGGGGTGCCTGGGCCACCTCACCTGGGAAGTGAGTCCCTCCGTCTCCAGATACTACTTGTGTAACTATAATAAGTAAACATTTTAATACTTGTTTGTTAACATACATGCTTAAGACAGGCGGATCAAGTGATACTTAAATAACTATTGCTGCAAAACAAGAAAACCTTACAGGAGTTTTGGTATGAAACTCAGTGTGCCCACTTTCTACCTGTCTTCCTGATATATCAGAGTATCTTGTATCCTGTCGTATTAAGTAAAACTCTGCTTGCTGTTAGAACTTGGTATAAATTATTTGTGTTAAAAATGGGGTAGGCTTGCCATTAAAAATACTTGGACCAGACCCACAATAGCTTTTTGACAATGGATGTGTCTCAGGTTACCTTGCTCCTTGTCTTTCTGAAATGTTGAGGGTCTCTTCTGACCACTACCTCGTGTCCAATGACAGTCCTATGTCCTGGTCAGTTCATGGCACAAACATCCTTGGTTACTGTGTCCATGGGGCTTTTAAAAGCCCTGAGAGCACTGACCACTTCTGGGGACACAAAAAGGCTGGTCTCAGCAGGCAGGTGGAGGGTGTCTAGTCTCAGCATTATTAGGGTCTCCTGAATTGCACAGGCTCTAGAGTAGCCCCCCTCTTCAGCTGTGGGGATCGCACAGGTCCTGGGACATCTAAGTTTGTGTGTGAACCTGTAGACCCAGAACCAGCCTCAGCCCAAGGCCTGCAGGCCCCATGCTGTGTGAAACTAGTCCCTTGACCTCAGTTTGCATTTCATCAAGAATTGGGGTGAGCCCAGAGAAGCCGTATTTTGTTACTGAGGGACATGCACATTTTAGCTAGCTGTACCTGCTTCCATTTGCAGATTGAGAGATGTTCTCTGTAGCATTTGCCGTGTTCCCTCTCTCCTAGAACATACTTGGTTTCAGGATATGAAAGGCACCCAGGAGAATTAGACTCAGAGGCCCTCTCTTTAATCTGAACTCAGTGGAAGAGAGCCGAGACTGCTTTCTGCCGGTGCTCAGCTCCTCTGGCCTTGCTCTGTTCCCAGTCTGGGAGATTGAGCTTTGCCCTCACTGTCCCTCTGGCACTTCAGCCTCCCTTCACCTGCTGTTGCCCTGCCTGGGCTCCTTGTGTGTGGTTCCTGCTTCTGCCCAGGTCCCAGTCACAGTGTTTGACTGCAGTCAGATCATCTGACCCTGGCCCCAACCTTGGAGGTCCCTTGGTCTGGTAGTGCTTAAACTTGGACAGTGCCTGGGTCCCCGAAAGGTGGTGTCCTTCAAGGCAGGGGTCCTTTGGTTTCCCAGCTCGCTAAGTTTTAAAATGTCTCTGAATGGATGGGGCCCATGACAGTGTTTGCTTAGAGTGTGATAGACTGTATCAAAACTCATTTTATGAGTTAGTTTTTGGATTGGCATACTTTTGTTATTTTGCTATCCCTTAATCTTGCTGGTGATTTCAAGAATTATAGAGACTAGCAGATAAAATGCACTGCTTTTACAGTTCAGTCACAGATGAAATTATACCTAAGCTAATTACCTACTTTATTCTTAGATATTTCCCATCATTGTTTCTTGTTTACATCTTGTTTCTTGCTCATATCCCCCTTATTCTAACAGAAGTCCAGTCCCTGCGTGCTTAGTAGAAAAGAAAGGCTATTGCTATGTGTTCTGAGTTATGACCCCTGGAAGCATTGAAAGTTATATTCACTTTTTTCTTATGAGTAAATAATTCCAACTCTATTATTCTTTCCTCATAGTTTCTTTTTCACACCTAGTTTTTTGGATTCTCTCTCGAGGCTCTCCACATCTTCCAGAAGTATACATCCCTGAGCTGGATAATTATCCTAGCAACAGTTTGGCCAATACATGGAAGGAACAAGGAAACAGACTTTTATTTAGATTTCCCTCTGTTTGGTGAGACCTTTGGGGTCTCCTGAGTCAGTCACTTGGGTGTTGTGCCTGCCTTTCAGACACCTGCACACAATGTCCCATGGTGCTCAGCTGCCCTTCACCCAGGTTCCCAGCTCACATGTGGGGAGCCACTGTTTTCTGCTCAGTTGCCCTCTTTGTGCCCAGTTGTGATTTCAGCTTGTGGCCACTTGAGGGCATTTTAGGTTCTCATGATAAACCTGAGAACCTAATTGAAAGTTTGCAGCAGAACTGGCCACATGTTGCTGAAATGCAGGACAGTGTGGTCATGGAGCTGGGCAGCTCTTGAAAAGGAGGTCATTTGTCGTCATCATAAGATGAGGAGAACCCACCCTCCCCGCCCAGTGAGTGAGTGTAGATCGCCACCACTGTGGGCAGCTGAAGAGGAATTCCCATCCCTATTGTGGTTTTGTTTTTTGCAGAGATAAAACCACCTTCGTTTCACGTGATTGCTGTAGATTGAGAAGGTAAAACTAGAATTACCGTTCAGGAAAGAGTCTTAGATTCCAGGAGAACATACGGCCTCATTTAAAACTGTATTTATGATTGTTAAGCTCAGGTGCCACGTAGGAGGTTGTAGGAATTAATTATTCTTTAATGATCTTCTGACTTGGAGGTAAACTTTTTTTTCCTTTCTAAATTTTATAGCTGTGAAGTGACATGCTTGTGCCCAGCCTAATTATATGGATTTTCTCCTGACACACCCAAGATTCTTGGGAGAGTCTGAGTTCCTATGCTGTCATCCATCAAGTTGTGTCCCAGCTTGCCTTTCAGACTCCACATTCTGTTGATGATGAGGGGAAAGCAAAATAACAAATGCTCCAGGAAAAAACAGAAAGTAGGCAAAGTAGTAGTTCAGCTGTCACTTCTTTAATGAGCTAGGCTGACACAGCTGCCTTAGCCCCTGCTGCCCAGTCTCAGTTGTATTTTTTATCTTACTGTGTTGATTAAGCAGTTAAAGTAGATACAGTGTTATTTCTTTGAATATTAAAAGTTTGAGGATGTGTGTTAATATCAGAAATTAGGTTTTATTTTCCTAATCAGGAGAGGAGCAGGTTTTTACTGTATCCTGGACCATCTCACATGCCCCGAAGCGCCTTCCAGAGTCATGCATTCAGGAGTGGGAAGGACGCTGCCTGGGTAGTTTATGTGAAGACGCGGTGTGGATACTTCTCAGCGTACCCTGACAGTGCTGTGTAGTGTTCCTGGTGTGGTTGAAGCCCAGCAAAGCAGAGTGTGCCCTTGTAGCTCATCCCAAACCACCATTTCACCCTGGCAGCCCTCCTCAGGGTGGAACTTTCTGAGTTCCTGACCTCCAGATTGAGGTCCTCCATCCTGAACCCACACAACAGATTTGTAGGGATTAATTCTGGAAGTGCAGGTTGGTTTTGTAGGCTTCATGGCTTCTTAGAGCTTGGATCGTGTGATGCGTTTTCTGGAATGTTAACATTCTTTATTTCTCTTTTCTTATGCTCTAGTTACCAGAAAAACTCATAAGCAAGTACAACTGGATCAAGCAGTGGAAACTTGGACTGAAATTTGAGGGGAAGAGCGAGAACCTGGTTGATAAAATTAAGGAGTCCCTCACTCTGCTAAGGAAGAAGGTGTGGAACGTGTAGTTCTTCTCTCTGCTAAGTGCGAAGCTCTCACTCCTGGTTGCCCAGCAGACCACTTCTCAGTCCTCACCCAGTGGATTAGCAAATGCTCTGGGCTGGTTTTGTGGCAAAATCATTTTAAATGAGCACGACTCTTGCTGTGAGGTCTTGGGTAAAGTGGAGAATTATCAGTATGGTATATTCTTGGAGGAGGTGATGTGTTTCATGAATTGTTTTAACTTTCTTGAAAGGAAACCATAACGAGTTTCGTCTTTGTTCTAAGTCACCCTGACAAGTTTCAGGGATATCATTCAGTCCATATTTCTTAGAGTGTTATCAGTGACATGAATTCACGTTTTTTAGATTCTTCCCAATTGTGTCCCTGTTTTACAGTTCTCTCCGTATTTATTAGACTTGTTTTCTTTTCTGATGATTGCGCAGTGAGTCGGCTTAGTAACTTGTGTTGTGAAAACTCTCCTGAGGGTTTCTCTGACACAGATTGTAGGCAGAACTCTGTCTGCTGATTCTCACTGATTTGGTTATTAAAATACTCCTTTCTGTGGCTTTCCACGGTCTCCTGTGGTTTGGATGTCCTGCCTGCACACTGGCCCACACTAACCACTAGATTGCTTGCCTTGAACAGCTTGAAGCTCTCCTCACCAGGAACCCTGAGTCGAGGGCCTGTTGATTGCTCCAGGCTTTGTAGATGGAGGAGGAGGGTGGGTAAGGAGGCTTCGGACATCGGCTTTCAAGATTCCTTCTAGCGCTTCCCCCACTTGTTGATATGTTTACTTGAATATGGTCTGCCACCCCGTTTAGACTTTCAGCTCCATGAGACTGTCCTGTTCATTCCTTTACACCCAGTGCTGAGCACCAAGCCTCACACATAAGAGGCATGGGGTAAATATTTTGTTGAATGAATGAACTGAGGGCTCCGACTTCCTGGAACCTAGTTTTTATTTAGAAATGTAAAAAGTGTTTACTGGAAAATGCGCAATCAAAGGAAGACTGCCGTTAAAGACATGGGAGCAAGAGTGGGGAAGAGGGATTCTGTTGTCGTTGCCTGTTGGAGCAGAGCACAGGCTGTGTGGGGCCTGGGGGCCTGCGCTCACCCAGGCCCTGGTTAGTGGAAGGTCAAGGGCAGGGCTCCGGCCCTGTGGGAGTGAACAGGAAGGCTCTTCAGCTCAGCCGCTGGTGACGATTTCCTTTTTCTCCCTTTTAAGTTCTTGTGAAATTGCAATTTTTGCATTTTTAGGTGTGTCTGCTGTAACTAGAGCCTCATTTTTTGGAATGTTTGAGTGATTTGAATTTACAATGACATTAAAATTATTCATTGATAATCTGAGCCAGCATTATTACCACTTCCCATGTGCCAGGCTGTACACTAAAAGTTTCAGGCGTTATGTAATTCTCACAAACCACCAAGTTGTTGCCGTGGTTATCCCTGTTTTACAGATGAGGAAACTAAGGCCCAGAGCTTGCTTAATGCCCTGCAAAAACCACCACCTGCTTGGTGCTGAGGCTTTCATTCCAATCTGACTCTCTGACTCTGGAACCATGCTCTTGACTGCCAACTTGATCTACTTCTGGAAAATATGAGATGTTCTAGCTTTCAACCCAAATATTGGAGAGAATCCTGTGGTGCTGTCATTATCATTAAAACATACTCTTGAATTAAAAATTTTAATGGTTTTTCAGGGGAGCAGTAGTTACTGATTATTCATAAGGACTAGTTTTATGTTGGCATCTCTTATTCTCATTCACTTTAACTTAAAAGCACATATATTTTTAGGGTTTTCTTGTTCACTTAAGGAGTTTGCCTATGTTAGCTGAATACCTAATACTATGCTTTATTCATAATCAGAAGTCAATAAGAATTTCGTGATTGGGCTTATTTATTTGAAACGCTGTGTATTTTTGCGAGGTTAGAGGGGTAAGTTTAGTAAACTCGTAATTCAGGAGACTTCACAGTCTTCTTTGCTCGTCTTTGTTGTTGGAGGCTGGCTTGGTGTTTCTGGGTGGTATCTGCTCCTGTAAGCCCGTTCAGGGAGCAATAGTTTTAGCTCCCCATCACAGCTTCACACACAGGCCTCCTACACACACAGTAGCTCTTCCACAAGTGTTTCTGATTGATCGGTTCAATCTCCTTGCCTGGGAAGTTAGGGAGTCAAAATTTTATTCCACCGCCCCAGTGCTTCTCCTTTGCATATTGTACTTTTGTTTCAAATTAATGGGGGAAAAGCTGAATAAGGAATTTGTGTGGTCTAAAGAGCACCATTGTTTGACTGGAAACATGAATGTTCTGAGCATTGGTACGTGACTCATGGTTGCCTACTTTTGAAAATCATTTTGTGCTCATAGTATGGAAGTATACCAGGGACTTTTAGAACAAGAATTTAATTATTATGTAACTTTCTTATTGTAGTGGGCAGGCTTGGCTGAGCTGAGAACTGCTGAAGCAAGGCAGATAGCTTGTGATGAACTGTTCACAAATGAAGAGGAGGAATACAGCCTTTATGAAGCTGTAAAATTTCTAATGCTGAACAGAGCCATTGAACTATATGATGATAAAGAGAAGGGAAAGGAAGTACCATTTTTCTCTGTGCTTCTCTTTGCTCGGGACACATCAAATGACCCTGGACAGCTGCTGAGGAACCATCTAAACCAGGTGGGACACACTGGTGGCCTTGAACAGGTGAGTTGTGCCTTTGGGAGTAGATTAGCCCAAAACAGCAGCTTTAGCCATCTAACATTATCTCACAGTTTTTTTGGGTCAGAGATACAGGAGCAGCTTCATTGGGCGCTTCTGGCTCGGGGTCTCAGGAGGATGCAGTTGTATATTATTCAGGGCTCCAGTCATCTGAGGGCTTGACTGGGACTAGAGGATCCACTTCCAACGTGGCTCACTCACCTGGCTGTTGGCAGGAGGCCTCAGTCCCTCACTGGTAGTTAATAGAAGGGCTCAGTTCCTCAGGATGTGGGCCTTTCCATAGGGCTGCTTGAGTGTCCCCACCACATGGCCACTGGCTTCTCAGAGAGTGATCCAAGAAGAGAGCAAGGAGGAAGCCACAGTGCCTTTTATGGTCTAATCTTGGAAGTCATACACCATCACGTAGCCCGTCTTCTGTTTGTTAGAAGCAAGTCACTAAATCCATCCCACACTCACGGGACGAGCATTAGGTCCCACCTTTCAAGGGAGGAGTGCCAAAGAATTGTGAACCTATTTTAAAACCAACACAGTTGTCTCAGCCTGGGCTTGCTTTTGCAGACTGGTGGATGGGATCAGTACCCTTTGCCTGGTAATCCACAAATAAGTGAAGCACTTGAAAGAGTCATCTGAGGAGTCTTGTTTAATCTTGGCAGCTGTGACTATATTGGATAGCATCCTTTAAAAACAGAAATGGAGTCACCTTAGCCAGTAGAGCCCAGCCTGCTCTTGGATCCTTTACAGATATGCTAAGTTTGGAGATTTAATGCAGAGACCCAATGCAGTACTGTCCTGCGAGCCAACAGTTACTCTATCTTTAATGTATTCATTATGTTGCCCTAAAAAGCTTAAGCCTTTTTTCAGTGGAATAGCCAACCACTAAAGTAGCCTTAAGACTCTCCCTAACTTCCTGCTCCCACTGCTGACTCTTGTGCTTGCTGTTTCCTGGTATGTAGGAAAGAGCGAAAGTGATGATCACTGCTGGGTCAGGCAGGATTGGAGATAATTACCTGTACTCATAATGTGGGTTACTTATGTCTCCCGAACTGTAGCAAATACCTTGCAGAAAAAAGCTTAGTGGAGCATGGTTTGCATATTAGACTAACGTTAGTCCTTTCTGAGTCCCCACAAGGTCTGCTGTAATGGAGAGTCCACTAACACAAACAGACAACTTTATTGAGATAAAATTTGCATGCCATGAAATTTAAACCCTTTTAAAGTGTGTAACTCAATGGTTTTTAGTATGTTTACAGAGTTTTGCAGCCATCACTACAGGCTAATTTTGGACCATTCTGTCACCCTTAAAAGAAACCCCATACCCATTAGTACCCATTCCCCCTTCCCCCTAGCCCTAGGCAGCCACTAGTGTATTTTCTGTTGCTATACATGTGCCTATTCTGGACATTTGTTACAGTAAATGGAATCATATAATATGTTGCCTTTTGACTTCTTTCACTTAGCCTAATGTTTTCAAGATTCATCCATATTGCAGCATGTCCTTTTTATTGACAAATAATATTCCATTGTATGGATATATCACATTTTATTCATCCATTCATCAGTTGATGGGCATTTGGGTTGTTTCCACTTTGTAGCTATCATGAATAATCCTATGAACATTCATGTAAAAAGTTTTTTTATGGACCTGTGTTTTCAGTTCTCTTGGGTATGTACTGCAGAGTGGAATTGCTGGGTCGTATGGTAATTCTTTGTTTAAAATTTTGAGGAACTGTTTTTTAAAGCACTGTTTTACTCTCCCACCAGCAGTGTTTCAGAGTCCTATTTCTCCACATGCTTACCAACACTTCTTTTTTTTTGACGCGAAGTTCACATAACACAAAATTAACCATTTTAAAGTGTAGAACTCCATGGATTTTAGTACATTTACAGTGCTGTGTGGCCACCACCTGTATCAAGTTCCAAAACATTTTCATCACCCAAAAGATAAGACCCCTCCCCCCCCCCCTTGTTACCTGTCTTTTTGTTACAGCCATTTTAGTGGGTGTGAAGTGGGATCTCATTGTCATTTTGATTTGCATTTCCCTGATGAGTTTTCAGGTGCTCTTGGCCATTTGCATACCTCCTTTGGAGAAATATCTATTCTATTCAAATCCTTTGCTCAATTTTAAACCGGTTGTTTTCTTCATTGTTGAGTGGTAACAGTCTTTATATATTCTGGATACAAATCCCTTGTCAGCTGTATGATCCATTCTTGGTGATCTGCTTCTTCGTAAGGACCTTAGAGAAGTGGCCTGGGCTGGGCTCATGGGCAGGAAGAGAGGCTGCGGCTCAGCCGTGGTGTGCACTCCTGAGACATGCGGGATGGGGCAGGTGGTGAGCTGCATTTTTCAGTGTGGCTTCCCTCCGCAGACCCGTTTGCTCTTCCCCCAGGTTGAAATGTTCCTTCTCGCCTATGCTGTGCGCCACACCATCCAGGTGTACCGGCTCTCCAAGTACAGCACTGAAGAGTTCCTCACAGTCTACCCCACTGACCCACCCAGGGATTGGCCGGTGGTGACCCTGATCGCTGAGGATGATCGGCACTACAACATCCCCGTCAGAGTGTGTGAGGAGACGAGTCTGTGAGAGGAGCATGCCGGGACAGCCTGGCCATGTGGCCAAGGTGCGCAGGCAGCTCCTTGGCTTGGGCTTTGGGCCTGCGAGTCTCTAAGAATGAGCTGTGAGAACTCTTGGGCCCCGTGAGCCAAGCTGGACTGGGATGTTCTGAAGACTAGCTTTCGATGAGAAGAATTAACCAAGTATTTCCCCTCATCTGGGATTCAGTATGTTTCGGTGGGGGCCTTCAGAGCTCACCTCTGGGAAGGTGCAAACTACATCTTCATAAAACAAATACTTTTGTATGCGAGGAGACTCATCTTGGAGAGGAATATGTTCTTTATGTCTTACATGAAAACTTTCTCTAATTGTAGACTGACTTTCAATTTTTTTAAAGAGTAATTTTTTTTGTTTTAATGGTAATGGGTCTCTGTAGTGCCCTTCCTATGCAATCTGCTCACGTGGTGTAAATTCTGGGATGGAGTCTGTGAATGGCACAGTCATAACATCCTCTGATAGTCTCGTTGAGCAGTGGTTTGGATTTATATATTAATTAAAGGTATTCTAAGGAGATTGTCTAATAGAAGATTAAGAATTGGATCCAAAAGTGAGTTATTTAAAGGCTGGAGAAAGAACTGCAGGAGGGAGGCAGTGGCACCTGGAAATCCTTGCTCTTTGAGAACATGACGGGTGCCTGGGGTTGAGGACACAGCGGGTCTGCTGCCTGGTGCAGGTGGTGCGCTGTCAGCGGAGTGAGCGCTGCTGGCAGTTGAGCTCCAGGGTCGGGCTGTTCGTGATTCTCCACTTCTAGGGAGCCACCATTTTATGGCCAGAACAGAGCTTAGATCCACTGTGGTTTTAGAGGAGGAAACTAAAGCCAAATGACTTTCAGGCACTCATCTGAGTTCCCAGGTGGGAATTAGCTGGATCCTGGGCCCTTTTCATGCTGTGTTTTTGAGGGTGCTTCCATTGCCAAGTTCATGTAACTCGTCTGTTGGCAGGGGTGAGTAATAGCAGTGTCTAAGATTTTCATGAGTGGGTTTAAGCAGAAGCATGTATTAAAACTGAGTGCTGCAAAGGGAGCGCTGAGCTGCATCTGGCCTGGATCTAGTTTGGGAAGCCTGAGGGAGGCATTATTCCTGGCCGTGAGCTGTTGCCTGCGTTGTCACAGGCTAGGGTGGTGACTAGGGTGTGGGGACAGGGCAGCCCAGCTGAGCATGGTCTGCATTAGGGCCCATCCACGTGGGGCGCAGACTGTGGACACTGTTGGCAGGAAGCAGACGTCCCTCTGGGGCTGTATCAGCAGCACCTGGACTGGCTCAGCATTTGTGGAGGTGGTGTTAACCTGAAGTACCAAGCTTTATTTTAGAATAGTTAAAGTCTTTGTTTGGTCCAATTTAATATAGTTTATAAGCTATCTAATCTGTTTTTTTGGGAGGGGCAAACCTTTTTTGAAAATTGTTTTGCTTTCACTTAAAAATTAAAATTCTTAGCTGAAGAAGCTCAGAGGACACACAAAACTATGCAGACTGTTACATTAGTATTTTTCCCGTTGGCTGTCAGTAATAGTTGCCACGTTTTGGTAGATGTTTATTCATTAGAGTGTTTGAATCTACTTCTGCTCTAAAGGTGTGTGAATGCACTGGAGAGGCTGTGTTCTTCACTGTGAAATGCGCTGGTCCCTCAAATCAGGAGGGGCCTAGAAGCCAAATTAAAGTAGTAATAATAATGACTTCTTGTTGGCTTTGATGCTTCATTTTAGTATTTGTAACTTACAACAGGAAATGCTTACTGTTCATTCTTGAACGTTTTTTAAAGCATACTTCAAATGTTTAGGTTGTACAAGGCAGTAGGGGTCTGTGTCCTTCGGGGGTGATATTGAATCTGACTGTTGGTTCATATCCACTGTTGAATTTAATAATACTCATGATCATTTGTATTTGCATTTTGAAAATGTTCTAATATTAGTGAACTTGAACCAGACTTCTGGGCAACTTAATTATTTACATTTCATACTTTTTTCTTCTTTCTATGTATGATATTGTTAGAATGTGTGCAGAAATTGTGGTCTTAACCACCATATTGATAAAAATTCAAAAGGATGCATTTATTTTAAGTTGCTTTCTGTCCCAAGGCCTTATGAGATTTTGCTCTCAAACTTTTGTCCAGGCTTAGAGGGATCATAGCATCAGAAAAACAAAGCTCTCAAAGAAATAGTACTTGAGGAAATGTAAACGATTGGCCAACTTTAAAAATAACATTTCTTTGTTGCAACCCGTGACTTCAGTTGCTCAGAGTCCTAATTCCATTTCTCATTCCTGATCTTGGCCTGGTTGGGTGACATCAGCAGGATGGAAATTGAATTGAGACCAAAGTGGATTCAATAGGATAATCTACTTAGAGGGATCTCTAAAATGACGGTCTTCTAGAAAAAGGAAAGTAGTAGGAATACACTGTACTTATTTGTAGCCCAGAGTTTATTGCAGGAATTCAGAGGTTTTGGATCCTATGGTCTTGGCAGAAAGATGATCTTCACCTTAAGCAGGCATGACTTTTCACCTTTGAGCTCATTTAAGGTGCATTTAAACCTAAAAGAACCTACCTAATAGAAGTGCCAAAAAGGGGAAAAAAACAACCTAAAAGAATTTCCCTGTAGCAAGTTCCATGCAATTGACACTGCCCGCTCAGAACTTTTTCTGGCTCCCCTCCTCACCTGCTGAGCTCCTTCTGCATATCCAGCATCCATTGGTTTCACTCACGCACATGGAACAGTGGTGGCCGCAGTTGAGAACACGAGGCCACTGTGTGGTCTTTATGATCTAGGCGCAGGTGGGATTTGATCTGAAGTGTTTGCGGTTCCTCTTCCTTAGAATGTGGCATATCTGAAATGTTTTACATGCACAGCACAGGATTACCCTGCTTTCTTGCTACAGCCATTTGCACTTTTATTATACTGTTACATAATAAGTTAATGTCTGATGAAATTTTTCTTTGAGTAAGGAAAACAGACATTGCCTTTATATCCTTTCAGTATTCTTTTCCCTCCAATTCTAGAACTTCTCAGGTAAAATCTCAGGCCACATGAGTCTAACACCTCTGCGGAAGAAACAGTCTTTGTGGGTTTTTATGTGCTTGGTTTTTTCCTTCTCTAAGAGGCCCTGTGTTCTTCCTCCTGCCTCCCCCTCCCGCTCAGGTGCTATTTTACCTTGAGTTTGTAGTCTCCTTTTGGAAGACGGTCCAGATGACGACTGAAGTGCTGCTTCGTCTTGAATGGTAACAGCACTCCTACCATCACAGCGTATAAGTAGGACTCAAATCGACTTCTGGCTGTGTCGCCATTTTGGTGTTAAAATACAGGTTGATTATTTTCCTCTCTCTTTCTTAAGCAATACTTTGCAGGTACTCCCTCTTCGGAAGCCAGGAAGTATTTTCAGAAGCATAGACCTCCAGGGACTCTTATTTACATCTAGACATACATAAAAATAAATGCTGTTTTTTAAAGATCTATGACTACTTAACAAAACAATAAAAAGGAAGCCCTGGGTGTGTGTGAGGTGAATCTGCAATGTGTGTGAGACGCGTAGAATCCCCACATAGTTTAGCAAAGGCAGAGCACGATGTCAAGTAATTTTAATATGGCCTAAGGAACTGTAAGAAGCGAACTGAAGAAGGAACTGATTTTAGATTAAAAATGTCATTTAGAAACAAAACAACAGATGCCTAACAGACCTCCTGTGCTTAAGTTATAACAGGATAAAAATCTGAATGAGTGGAAGGACTTCTGTGCATGGATTCTGCAAATTCCTTCTACAGTTTAAGCCCCTTATTTAACAGAGGTCTAATACTGAATGCTTCACCCTTTGGGAAACCTCGTTGGTGATCTCTTCTGAGGGCTGCAGAGACCAGGGAGCCGGTGCTGAGTTGTGCAGTGAATGAAGACACAGGCAGCTGGTTATGAATGCTTGTGTAATTCAGGGGATAACTTGGAGCCATGAAAAGCACAAAAAACTGGTTTGGCTGTCCCAACGGCTGGTGGCAGTAGGGCTGAGGTAGGCTCACTCATGACCAGGAGTGGGGTGTGTGTGTATGCATGCATGTGCGTGTGTGCACACTGATCTGCAGTCACATTGTTGACGCTCTTGTGTGCTCTAGGTCCCACAGCCTGAGGCCCAGGAGCATTTGGGAGGGTGGAGGTGACCTGCCCTATTTGCGTTGTTTTCACGGTAAATTGAAATGTATTACTGGGAATGGTGGAATGGGTTAGTATGTATAATTAAACTATACGGAGTGCCCGTTAAGTCTGGAAATAGAGATATATTAAGTGTATTGAAATCTCATATTAACAAACCATTTATTATGTATGTCTCTGTTCCTAGGCCTTGTGGCCACCTGTATATTTAAATATTTTGAATGCTCATTAATAGCCAAGGCTTAATATTAATGCAGGAGAACACTGGTTGGAGTTTTATCCCTGTCTTGTGATTCCTTGGGTGTGAGTTTGGGACAGGAATGAAGTTACCAAAACATGAGTAATACAAGGCAAGGGTATGGGGCTTGAAATACCCAGTCTTGGCAGTCATTTTCCCAGTAACCGGGCGTGGTTGAGCTTAATTATGAACTTCAAAATATTTTTTGTACTTAAGAGCTTTTATATACTGAAAAATGCCTTGATATGTATTCACATAAATGGTGCTAAAATGTGGTACCCCTTACTGGACCCGCCGCAGTCCACAGTCGTGTTGGTTACTTCTGGGTATTTCCATATGGGAACTAAGCCAAATGAATGTATTAAGCGAGCTTCCTTCTCATTTTCATTGTTTTTATAAAAAGGTTTTGGAACTGTTACCCGCATTTTAGCAGCTTCTAACTCTGTGTTGTGGATTTGGAGAGGTTAACAACCCACCTTCGACCCCTGGCGACTGTTTCCCTTCCCTGTCGGCTCAGCTGTGAAGGGAGAGCAGCTGGGAACACGCGGTGTGAACCTGGTGCCGCTCGGCTTGGCTTGTTTAGCAAAGTGTCCTCTGTTTACACTGTAAAATGTCAGCATTTGTCAAAAAATGTCGCCCGCTCTGAAGAACACGCCCCCGAGGCTCCGGTCAGTTTGGGGCCTTGCTTCCCGCCTGCAGCTGCAGCTGGACCCCTGGCTCACGGGGGCGTGAGTTTCCTCTGTGACTTATTGAGTCTCTTGTTTGCACTGTCAGAGGCTGGGCGACTCGGGGCTTTGCTGTTGATCCCCTTTAGCAAACCCAGCCGTTGAGGATTGTAAAAATAAATAACTAAAAATAAACTTAGAAAATAAAAACTCAGAAGCCTGGCTGTGTTGCTGTGGTTAAATGCTTGCCTTTGAGGACTTTGGGAGATTTGAGTTCAATGTTTTAACTTTCCAGCATCCCTGACACGGCCTGTGATGCCCGATGACTTTACAGTGCTGAACCCATAGTAAGGGCTCTAACAACACCTGGGTGCATAGTTCTGGATTTTGGTCTGGATTCAATACCAGTCCCACCATCCACTCTTAGGGGGAGCTCAGCTCGTTTATCAACCTCCCTACCTCTCAGTCTTCATCTCCACCACGCAGTCTGTCTTGGGTGGTGGTGGAGGGGGGGGCGTGAAATGCAAGCCCTCATCAGAGGCTTTGGGGAAGATCCCCTAGGCCTGCTAGGCAGGGCCGCAGCTGCATCCCAGACGCAGCCTTGCCATGTGTTTGCCGAGGAGAGGCCTGCGGTGTGTGCAATGTTCTTAGGTGTTCACCAGCCATTCAGAGCGTTGGAAATGCTCCCCGAAGTGTGATAGCAGGAACGTGAGTGTACTGCCTCTGAATGAGACCACCACTGAAGGAAGTTAATAATTCGAAGATAGGGGAAGACAGTGGGTTCTCAAAGGTATTCTTGGGGATAGAGAATGAAGTTTGAGCCAGGAGAGACCTACCTTGAAGAACTGAGTCTGGGCGTCTTTCTAAAATGCTGCTGGGCTTCTGAAGCCCATTGGTTAGAAGTTGGGCATCCACCAGAGAGCAGTGCCAGGTTGGTAATGGGCGTCAGGAAGACCTTCCTGTGATAAACAGCAACAACAGACTTCCTCCTCCATTGCCCCATTCAGCTGGGTTGTGGTGCCCTCCTTGTGTCCAAGGGCAGTGTTTCTGGCATTTCTCCATGGCTTCCCCTACCTTAGGAATTGTAGAGGAAAACAGGGACCCAGGCTGTGGGTCCTAGAGAAGCCCTTAGGGATATTTTTTACAACCATCAAATGATCAAGAAAATGCCACCGCGTTATGTGTTGTAAAATGAGAGTGTATTTATATAGTACATTCCCACTCACCATCTCTGTCTTGCTTGAAACCTTCTGGGCATTCTTTCTGCAGGTTCTCTAAATCGTTTGTCTCTCCTCCCCACTCCTACCCTCACCTCTAGTCTGGCTCATTGCGAGTGGCCTGGTCATGACTTTCTGGGTCTAGAGGGTTGATTCCAGACTCTGGCCCCCAGCACAGCCCCAGAGAGGTAGACCAGGTTTGGCCCTTGGGTGGAAAAGCCCTGGGTGACGCCCTACCCCTCAGCTCCCAGGAGCCAAGTGAGATTTTCCTGCCCCTCCCTCCACGAGCCTGTAGCCCAGCCTTCTGCCCTCACAAGACGGCTGAGAGGTTTGGTGACAGTGGTGCTGCCACTTTGCGTTCACTGCTACGCTGTAGAATATTTATTACAGCCTAGGAAGGTGCCTTCCACATACTCCTCCAGCTCCATCTCCCCAAATGAAGACTAGAATGCAGTTTATGGCAGATAAAATGCTGTCATGATATCTATGCTGTGCTGTTCAAAATATCGGAGAGAATGCTGAGAAAATCAAAAGCAAACACACTACAGTGGTTGGTTTATGGATGCGGAGATCACATCCTAATTGTGTTAGGTGGTGACGAACTATGATAGAAGGTTTCAAAAAAGTCTGTAAAACCCTTGTCTAATTCACACCATTGAGTATTTCCAATTCTCACAATTATAAGTGATGCTATAATGAGCTGCCTTCTTCATGAATCTTTTTACACATCTCTAAATTGAACATTTTAAGTCTCTTGAAACATATTTGCAAACTACTCTCCAAAAAAGTTGCAGAAGTTTCATTTTCACCAACGTACTGGAGTGCCTGCTTCATTGTCCCCTAGGTGACACTGGGGGTAATTTAATTTGGAAAGAATAAAACATGGAACGAGAGAAAGACATCCAGTTTTAACTGACTTTTGATTCTAGTAATGGTGAACATTTCTCCTAGGTATTTATCGGTTGCTTGTATTTCTTTCCTGTGTTGCTTTTTCCTGTTCTTTTGCCCATGACATCAGTCTCTTTGCCTAGTTGAGTGTGTGCTTGAAACGTCTTGTCAAATTGTCCTCTGAAGAGGTCCCTTTGGTTGACATTCCCCCCGGAGAGCAGGAGTACCCTTTCCTCAGGCCTTTGCCATCACTGAGCTCTATCAAACTTTTTGATCTTTGCTGAGTTGATAGTTGGACTTTCAATTTCCATTCCTTTCCTTGAGCAGGGCTACTTCCTTTGTAGCAGTCAGTCAAGGGTCATTTTCTGGGAGCCATCTGCTGTTGTCTCTTGCCCATCTGTTACAGTTTCTAACTAGACTGTCGAGTGTCAGAATACTCTTGGTTCCTCTGTGGATTTCACAAGGCGATTTAGGGATGGGAACATCGAGAAGGGAAGGCTGACAGAGGGGCTGTCAGATGCGTGTCACACACTTTTGGTTGCAAGTGACAAGAACTGGCTCAGGTTATCTTAGTTTGTGGAGATCTTGACCTTCCGTGATGAAAAAGGGGTGATGGGTCGGCCCCAAAGCCTAGTGGTTAAGTGGTTAAGTGCACCTTCTGCCCAGCCACTTTGGTGGCCTGGAGTTTGCCGGTTCAGATCCTGGGCTTGGATCTACACACTGCTCATCAAGCCATGCTGTGGTGGCATCCCACATAGAAGAACTGGAATGACTTGCAGCTAGGATATACAACTGAACTGGGGGGCTTTGGGGAGAAAAAAAAAAAGGAAGATTGGCAACAGATGTTAGCTCAGGGCCAATGTTCCTCACAAACAAAGCACACCTTAAAAATAAAGAGGGGGTGAGATGAGAAGGCTGCAGGAAGGAGGGCCATTGTGCAGGTGACCTAGGCTCAGAGCGTGTTCATGGGGGAAGGTGTGAATGTTCCATTCATTCACCGAAGAGTGCCTGCTCTGGGCACACCCAGTTCTACACTTGTGGATGCAAGGATGAGCTGGGCTAGCCTCTCCTCTCTGTCCCTCCCTGTCCCTCCCAGGCTCTCTCCAACTCTCCCCAGCCTTCACAGAGGTCACTTGCATGTGTCACAGATGAGCTGAACTGGCATGACTTCAGGGCTAGAATCACAAAGCAGCTTTGTCTTCCCCTGTTGAAGATATAGTCAATGGGAGGAGTTCCTCCCCTGCCTCTGGATGAAAACTCAACTCAGGGCGTCCCATGACTTTTCTGAGCACCCTTGGATAGTAAAGAGAACTTACAGTCATTTGAACTTGCCAGATGCTATTCCAATTTGGAAATCGGAATATCCCATCTTGTGTAAGAATCGAAGCTATGATTAATCGCCAGCTGCCCCATCTGGCCCTAGTTGTTGCCGGGGAAGGAGGAAGGGAGGGAGGGCGGAGGGAGCACAGATCTCCCCTGGAGAGGCTGTCCTAACCTGGCCTCACTCCCTGGCCTGGCCAGGACTTCTCATTCTCTCCTTGTGTGGGTTACTTGCAAGGATCTTTGGAGACCCCCATGCCCCCCGGCTCCTGCCCCCGGCTCAGGGCCTCCCATTGGCAGTTTCCTTGATGTGCCTAACGCTCTGTCCTCTGACCCTCCCTTCCTCCTTTGCAGCTCCTGGAAATCCAGTTACCTCCGGCTTATTTCTTCTAAGCCCTGTTTACCCCTCAGGACCTAAGAGGACTCCTTGGTCAGTTTGTTGGTCTGTGTGGCCCAGGTCTGGTCCACAGGAGAGACCTGTGCACCTTCTGCCCAGCCAAACTTGGCCTGTGCCAGCCAGCCCGTCTCCCCGTCCTGCGGCTCTCTCTCCTGTCAGATTTGACAGCCATCCACCGAGTCCCCACCACTGCAAAGGCCCATTTCAAGCTCTAAGTGTCTCCTGAAGAGCACTACCACTAGGCTTAAGGTGTCGAGGGACCCACACACATGTGCACACACCCCTGAGGACGACAGGGGCTCAGTGTAGATCTCTGCAAAGAAACCATCTCTACAGATACTCTTTTTAAAATATCTACTCTTGGTCCTTTTATGCCCTGCTGGTGGGTGAGGGACGAAAGGGGTAACAAGTTTCTGAATGGGACCAGGTGTTAAGACACCTGGAGCAGGAGGCTGGGGCATCATTAGGAATCCCCATTTTTTGTTGTTACTTCTCTTTGGGTGTTAGCATCCTCTTTCTGGCTGGGCCCTTGTTTACTACATGTAGCCCAGGCTCAGCCTGGTGCACACCCAAGTAAGTGTAGGCTCCTCCTTGCAGCAACCCAACAACTAGATGAGAGGAAGGGCCAGCCTGGAAAAGCAGGGTGAGGTAGGGTGGGGAGGAGGTGGTCAGGCTGCTGGGAATGGTTGTGCAGATTGTGCCCTGCAAAACTCTAGATGTCATGCACATCATAGTCCAGGGGGCACACAGGAGCTTGGAGAAGGAAAGCCATTTTGGAGGCTTCTGTAACATGCAGGCTCTAGGTGATCAGGAGCACCTGAGGTGAGCCAGTGGGACTAAAGAGGATGCAGAGGAAGGGACAGAAGTGAGAGATACTAGGAGGGTTAGTGACTTGGGTTAGTGACTTGATTGAGGGAGAGGCGGGACATGGAGTAGGTTTCTGGGTGGGTGATAATGTGATTCTTCCCCTCAGGAGAAAGCATGGGAGGGAGTAGGGAAGAAGTGTGCAGGATGGGCCTTAAGGCCAAGGCCCCTCTGGGGCCCCTCTGAGGGCGTGTTTGGAGGTGACTGATCTGAAGCTCTGGAACAAGTCATGGCTGGAAAAGCAGCCCCGGGGATCGCCACTGTGTGTTTGGAATTGGAAACAGGCCCAGATTGGATCACTGGGGAGCATGTAGAACTGGATTCCAAAGTTAGGATCAGGCCTAGGGTGTGGGAGCCATTTTTATTCTTTTCCAAAGAAAGTGGAATTAAATAGCATTGAGCAACACAGTTGTAGGGTGAGGAAGGATGCTGAAATCTGGGTGGTGGCAGCATTTGGGGGAAAGGTGAAGAATGGAGCTGAGTTAGGACGTGGTGCTGCCAAGTGTGGGGAGACAGTGCTTTTTGTTTTTTTGGTGGGGAAGATTGTCACTGAACTAACATCTGTTGCCAATCTTCCTCTTTTTGCTCGAGGAAGATTGTCGCTGAGCTAACATCTGTGCCAGTCTTCCTCTATTTTGTATGTGGGATGCTGCCACAGCATGGCTTGATGAACAATGTGTAGGTCCACACCTGGGATCTGAACCCGTGAACTCTGGGCTGCCGAAGCAGAGCAAGTGAACTTAACCACTGTGCCACCGGGCCGGCCCCAAGAAATAGCTTTTTGACCCTGTCATGCATGAACTTGCAAGCATCTGTCCTCACAGCAGCAAGGCCCAGGGCTGGGGGAGCTGGCACAACCAGGTTTCCTCGGCCACTTGCCTTCATAGCAAGAGAGCTTTTTACATGAATCAGATGAAAGAACTTTAGGTGTGTGGTGTAATGTAAGGTTTGATAGTTATTGTATTTGTTCATGCTATTTTGGTCTTTGGATTCAAGAATTCTGAACCTAAGATAAGACTAGCCTTTATCTAGTCTTGTAATGGTCACAGATTTGTTGGCTGAGCCTAGCAGACATGCACCTCCATCTTCACGCACTGCCGTCGATGACTGGAAATCCTGATGTCGCAGTAGATTAGAACTAGAGAAGATCTCGAGCAGAGGAAGCTGATCCAGAGGAATCCATAACTTGCCTGGCTCACAGCTAATCAGCAGCAGAGACAGAATGAGGACTCACCGCTCCTGTTTTTCTTTTTTCCCTTTTGTGCAAAGACTAGTGTATTGAACTGTGAAATTAACATGGTATTTACTGGCTTGCGTTGTCCAGGTAAGAAAACTGGAGCTTCTTGGGGACAGAATTAGAAATATAAGCAATGCCAACCTTCCCTCCACCCCAGGGTTGTCTTCAATAGTGTTGAGAAAGAAAACTCAGAAGAGAGAGCGTAGTTTTCTCCATGATATTAACCTAAAAACCAGTTATCCAAGACTGTACCTAAATTACCGCTCACACGATAAACTTTTGGAAGTTTACTCCCATTGTCTCGGGGGTGTGAGTGGGTGGTTTGGGACAATTTATAGATAGGCAAAGACATAGAGGCAGATGTTTCAAAACCAGGAACCAGCTCACAGTTGACTTTAACATCCTCTTGATTGGAAGTCCTCAGCCCTCATAAGTGAAGACAAGTGTGCACACTAAAGTCCTCTGCAGTGGGTGGGGTGGGGTGGAGTGGGGCAGGGGGAGGTGGGCAGGCTGCCAGAAATGGTTGTACAGATTGTGCCCTTCAAGACTCTAGGAGGTGTCATTTACATCATAGTCCAGAGGAACACACGAGCCTGGGGAAGGGAAAACGTGTTGGAGGCTTCTGTAGCATCCAGTCCTAGGTGACAGGAGCATCTGAGCAGATGGATGCAGAGGGAGGCAGGGATGTGAGAGACACTAGGAGGGAGAACCGATGGGGGTTAGAGGGACCCCAGCGGCGGGGGATGGCGGTGCCACGCAGTAAGTTTCTGGGTGGATGATAAAGTGATTCATCTGGGATGTCAGGAGGAAGCATGACCGGGTGCAGATCTGTCCCCCCGTGGTAGGACTGCTCCCCATGGGGAGCATTAATGGAGCTTGGGCCAGCACAGCTCCACATCCTGACATTATCACCAGGCAGCAAGACATGCCATGTCTCAGGTGTTGTGGGTGGAAAGATGACCTCTGAGACTTCAAAAACGTGGTACTATTCGAGGCAGGAAAAGGGAAGCATGGTCGAGGTGGCGCTGAGATCTGGGATTTCAGCTCAAAGACATGTAGTAAAGCAGTAAAGAAGAAAACAGGCGATCCCAAGCAAGTCTGTCAAATGCTTACACCCTTGTTGATTACAGGTTTGTCATGAAACACTTTCTCCATATAATCTCTCAAAGGAGGTTAAAGAAAACGAGAGCTATCGTTCTTTGAGGTGAAGACGTTACGTTTTAAAGGAGAGTAATGCTTTTCACAAAAAGACCGATAAGAACAAGAATCTCTTAGATGTGGGCAGGAGGGGTTTTCAGGTTCTGCTGCTCTCACTTTCCTAACGCCTGTCTAAGTTCGGTATCCCCATTCTAGAAGGGCCATAGAGAAGTTCCGCTTCAGAGAAGTACTTTCAATATTACTGTAGTTACGGGAAGTAAAAATTCATTTTACTACAGAAAGTTTGAAGAAATAGGTCATATTTAAATAAGACAGGGAGTTTAGAGATATAGCCCAGTAATGAGAGGTTTTTGCTACCAAGGCAAAGGGCGAAATTTAATGTCTCGTACGTTTGACAAAAAAAGGGAAATTGTAGTCAGAATTAGGAAATCACATAATTTGGGAGGTGTAAACAGACTAATGTTTAGAAGAAGAAAATCAAGAAGCTAAAAGCAATCTCAATCGTATGCCAACTCTTTAAGCTTTACTTAAAGTAAAACTAGCATGTGAAAGCCATTTGACAATATAGGAGCACAAATCCCCCCTAAAGAAACAAAAAAGAAAAACATATATAAATGCTCTTAACAATGCAAAAACTTAACATCTATGAAATACATACACAGCACTTGTTTAAATGCAACATATATTTTCTATTGACCTCTGCAGTCAGTTTTAATCAAAGGTGCACAAATATTTTAAAGTGACTGGTTTCAACAGTTTAAATTAAACCCATAGTTTTGATGTGAGACTAAAAAGCCTGTAAACTGACAGCCACAGCACTTGTAGAATAATGACTCCCAGTAGACTTAATTTTGTTGGAAAAAAAAATTCTGGATCACTGCTAATGTTCGGATCTGAAATGAAGAATGAGGTAATTTTATATTTCCATTGCAGGAGCCTGTACTGTGTTCTAAATCCCAGATCATACGTAGAATGTAGGGCCAGGAAGGAGCCTTGGCAATAAGGGCCTAAGCCTTTCATTGTACACGTGAGGCCGGGGACGTGAGAGTGACACGGGAGGTCGTGCTGTGGGCCCCCCACCTCCAGCACAGAAGCTCTCCTTAACTGAATGAGTGTAGGCTTGTCGGTGTTGAACAGCATCTCTGCGCAGCTCTGTCAGGATTTCTGAAGCTCTGTACTAGCTCCTTGGTCATTCCAGCTTTAGATATTTGCCCTCTCAATACATCACTAAACAAACCAAACCTATCATAGACCCAAGGAGCTGTGTATTTGCCCCCACAAGCCTTGTGGATGTGGCACCCCTAGGGGTATAGTCCTGCTTGCTGGTGACAGTCCATGCTGTGGGTGCTGAGTGACTGATGTTGATGTGTACCTTGTCCCTCCTTTGACCAGCATGGTTTGAGTGTCACCTTCAGTAGCAGGTTCATCCAAACTGTGGGTCCCCCATGTTCACAGCCCCACGCTCCAGGGAACCAGAGTCCTCCTGGCCATAATCTTTCCCACTCCAAAGGCACCATTTCTTGTCCCTGGTTCATAGTTGGAGAACATCTGCCTCTAAATCTTAGAGTAACAACCAATCTCCGTATGTGGCTGAATTTCCATGAAGCCATAGGGCAAACAGTCCAACCATTGTTAGCTGGTCTCTCTTCACCTCCCCGCTTCTTTAACCTAAGGAAACTTCACTGAGACGTCTGGAGAGAGAAAGGGTTCCCGGCTCTTGTGCGCTTTTGTTTATGTATACAGATTGTAGAAGCCGATGTTGTCTTGTTAGTAAAGTGCACTTGGTTACATAACCTAACGTAAACAGACAGACCATATAAGACACTGTGTGCTGAATCTGGGTGTAGCCGACAGCCGTCTTATTATAAAAGTGCATATATCTTAGGCAGCCTATTTAGAGACCCTGGTTGACTGCAGATGAAGCAGAGAAAAAAAATTCTTCTGGAACCACTTGGACTTGGCAAAGATGATTAAAAACAATAATGACTTAGGAAGCCCACCTTTGGTTCTCTTCTTTGCAGAGGCTGCAGCAGTTAATAGTTCTAACCTCCCCTCTTGAGAAGAAAATGAAGTCTTAAATCAAGGTCTCACCATCTCCTTTTCATTATTTTTCCCTTTTGAGATCAGACAGTAATCTCTATAATTTGTTATACTTTTTCTGACTCCCTGAGCGGGGTTTGGGTTATTTTGATGACACAATACAATGTCTATCATTTTGAACATTTGTGTAGTTAGTTTTAGACATTTAGCCTTTAAAAGGGCAGGGAGGAGGGCCTTTCCGTCCGTCTGATTCTCTCTACATCCTGTTTTATGTGTGGTTAGATCAGCTGATGAGTCATGTGATGTTTTGCTGCTTCAAATGACAGAAATAGAGACTCAAAATAACCACACAGAGGAGCATCTCGAATGTTTACCAAACATGTTGCTCAAAAACACGATTTCCTATGGTTCAAATGCTTTTTATGAAAGAGCTGTGTGAGGGCCGTGTGAGAGGGTGGCTGTCCAGAGAGGGGGCGGGGCGGCTGGTTTCAGGAAGCGGCTGCAGGTCTAACATGGAGGGCTCAACACTACAAATTGCCACATCTTATAAAGCCCTGCTCATTGCAGGACTTGGAACATAAAAGGCCCCGTTTCCTGGACTGCGCATTGCTTGACTGATGAAGAGTCGTCCAAGTTCAGAGGTCAGCTCACCTGCAAAGTAAGAGGCCAGAAACCCTGGCTGCTCGGTGCATGTGCTGTCCTGGGCACTGGTCTGCTTAGAGATTTCCAGAAGTAAAAAGATTCTTAAATACAAGAAAATATTTCTCAAGGGAATGCATTTTAATTACAACAATATAAATACTTCCTATTTTGCAACACACGCTCTCACTCTCCCTCCCACTCCAGTTTGAAAAAAAAAAAATCCAGTCTTTAAATTGAGGTGTTTCTAGAAACTAAGGGTACGAAGAAAGTTGCTCTCTCCCTGCCCCTTCCTTCCAGAAGAAAAGACCCCCAAAGGACGAACAATTAAGAGCGTAGGGAGCTATGGACTTTTTTCACTTCTTACTCTCAATGTATCATTGAATAACTTCTCTGTTATTTGGGAGATGTGATTATCCCAACCCCAAGAGAGAGCCCAAAAAGGCTGCTTATGAGGACCACAGAGCTGGCCCCTGGTTGGGACGTGCCCTGGAGTCTGGAAACTCAGCCCAGCTTGATGGAGCTGGTCTAGGGTGGAGCCCCAGGGCCTCCGGCCTCCTGGACCTCCCACCCTTTGCCCCTCCCAAGCTTATTTATTGGGAGGACGCAAAGAGTGAAAAATGAAATGCATTTACTACCATAACGAAGCCTACTTGGCCCCATCCAATATATCCTAAACCAACACTACAAGTTTCCATTTCTGAGTGTACTGGCCATCCATGGAACCCACCAGCTAGTGCTAAAACACAGAACACAGACACAAACACGAGACAGAGAAGAGGACTTTTGGGACAAGACATGCTCAAGGCAGGTGGCAAGGGGACGTGCCTGGCTTCCACCCAGTGATGTAAACCAGCGGCCTTCTGTGTCTAAATTAAAGAATCCCAAACAGGTGAGGGGTTGCGGCCGACATGCCAACCTCTTGCACACGCCCTGAGCCCCGTGGCCGGCAGATCCATCCCTAGCATGATTTTTCCGGAGCAAGCCTTGCCTGGTTCTTTCTCCTCAATTCTTGGGTATCTCGCTGATGCCCAGCACCACGGAGATCCCACTAATTGGAGGCAGAGCACACGGCAGCTGCACGTTTAGAATGACCTTGCACATGCCCCTCTAAAAAGCAGAGGCCACAGAAGGAGCTCTGAGCTGGGCTTGCGCAGAGAAAACCCTCAACATAGAAAGACTGCTTTGAGCTGCCCAAACCCATTTCTCAGCATTTAAATTAAAATCATCTTTCTGCCCCTGGAGTTTCAGATTCTGTTTGTCTACAAGCAATCACTCCACATTGGGAAAGTCACGTCTGAGCTTTTCATGGTCCTTGACATGAGACTCTCGCAGGCACGGTGCCCTTCTAAATATATCTACCAGCTGAGCGACTTGCAATAAAAAAGAAACCTGTGTTGGGGGGAACGTTTCTTTGGTTGGCAAAGTCAAAGGAGCGCCCCTCCTTACTCTGAAAAGAGGGAAGGAGGAGGGTCCTCCCCCCCCCCCCCCCCCCTTTTAGCATCCTTTCCCAGCCGTGTTGGTTAGAACAGATGCAGGAGACTCTGCCAGTGACAGGTTTTCCTTTAGATGTTAAGGTGTGTTTGTTAGGCCGTGACTTAAGCAGCCCAGGTGAAGGAACTGTGTGAGGGATGGTGTGCTTCAAGGAAAGTTCTGGATTCTGGACATGTCCTGCACAATCCCAGCTCCACTGTGGTCTGGGTCTGCGTTCTCTGAAACTCTCAGGAAATACTGTGGCCCGTGAATCTTTAACACCGACGGTGTCTCTGAAGTTATAATGACATATTCTAGTTGCATAATGAAGAGTCTAGTTGGCCTTGCCCTGATTTAGAGGGATAACAATTGCCTTTTTCAATTTGCTCTTTAAGCTCCAGCCCCGCAAGTATGAAATAGTCACACGTGTTAAAAAATACTGCTGTTGTTTAATTTTCTAATCATGTACTTTAAAAAAGCTGATACAATTAGATTTTTTCCCCCATCTTCTCAGATCTGCCCCTGAAACCACCTCAAAACTATGCATCTTAATTTTCAGCACTCATATATTTGGAGGAGAAAATGCTCAGAGGAAACACGGGGGGATCTGTCCCCATGGTGGGCACACCCAAGGGTCCCTGGGTGTCCAGAAATGTGAATGCAACCTCGTGATGTTCATGGCTGACTTTCTGCCCTTACAGTCTTTTTCTATGAGGAGCAATATAATGACACAGCACTGAAAACAATAAACATAAAAACTTGCCTTTTTCTTTCTTTTTTTGCCCTTCCAGCATATAGTTCCATTCTTACTATTGTCCGCAGCGGCTGACCCATTTATACCCATTACCCATAATGAAAAATAGTTCTCTCGTCATTTACTGATCCTTACATTTATATACAAACGACAGACTGTAGAATGGCCTGCAAATAAGATACAATGTTCATCGGTACAATACGTTTCAACCTTTCAACCGCAGGTAGGATGAGCACACGAGCAATCCCTGTATTGTATTAGAGACATTTTATTGAAAATGCGAAAAATAGGAAATGTATTATAGCCTAAAATAAATTACATAACATATACAGTACATATTTATATCTTTAAAATATTTTTGTTTTTAGGTTCTTTCAGTCTAGGATTTTTACTAAATCAAGAATTTAGTGAACCGTGTCCATAATTTTTTAAAGAAAAAACCCGCTTTCCAAAACTTAGAAAAATATACTGCACTAAATGGATTTCAAATGTGTCATTTCAGGGAATATCACATAGTGACTTTGCTCTCGTTTATAAAATGTCTTGCTTTGTCGTGTGGCATGAGAGGGGAGTACCGAAGTACACTCTGGATTACCTGTACCGCATGGTTATGACTAAGAACGGCAGACCAGGTGATAAATCTACTTCAAAAGTTACGATACGGCGACCTGGCGTTAGAATGCTAGATTATGACTTAAAGCTTCAGTTCACTTTAAAAACTAAAATGTAAAGTTAGAATGCTCCATTTCACTTGCTCTAGTGCCATCTTCAGGAAAGGTGAGTGAAGAACAAGCCTTCAGGGGAAGTCATGCCGAAGGATGCTGAGGTTTGGAGATGCGCTTTTGCGACAACTTTAAAAAGTTAGCTCGAGTATGTATACAGCAGGGCATGGAAAGTGAGCGCTCGCTCAAATCTAGGAAAACGGGAGGCGAGATGAAATGCTAGCGTTCGATCGTGTCTGTGAGCTACTCCCATGGCATCTCAAAACCTTCCTACAGGAGATTCTTTCCATCCACCTGTCCAGCGCGTTCACAAATCCGTTCCTCAGTGTGAACGGCCACTTCGGGCTGCAGCCTGTCGCTGACCCACTACACGTGGGTAGGAGACAGTTTATGACTCCAGGGTGGAAGGCCACCAGGGTTACATCTCTTTGTACAGTCATGTCACCGGGAAGCTGATCAAAGAAAGCTGAGTTGATTCTTAAGAGACGCAAAGGGACCGGGTAAAGTCTGTGGCCTGCTGGGCAGTGGTGGCCGAGGGGCGATGGACAGCACAGCCTAGTCCTTTGGTTCCAAGTGGAGATTGTCCGAGGGAGGAGGAGACAACCTGGACTACGAGGCAGCGATGTCTTTTGGGATTTCATGAAGCGGGGGGCATGAAGTCAATTGTTTTGTTTGTTTTTACAAAGCAATGGCAAAGACCATTTTTTAGGTCTCCACGTCAGTGTGAGCATACCCAGTATGCCAGAGAGTTTACCTGAAACCTTTAGATCAAGGCCTCTTTCATTACCAAAACCAAAACGAAACCAAAAACGGAACAAAACACGACGGGACAGGAGATGCTGCTGAAGTGCCATCTCAATGTCCCTGCAGAGCCCAGGCGTCCCGTGCCTTATTCGTTCTCCTCTCTCATTTCCACGATGTCTGTCCCCTCCTCTGCTGGAGGTATGTCCGTCATCGCCGAGTCTTCCCCCTCAGCGGCTGTCTCGTTCTCCATCTTCTTTTTCTAGACCAAAGAAGACTCATCAGCATGGGGCTGTGACAGAGACACAGCACAGCTGGAGCCAAGAGCAGGGAGAGGTCCCGAGGGTCTCAGGGGACCCCTGCAGACTTGGGTCTTGTTTATGGTTGGGGGGACCCCACTGAGGCTGCATTCCCTTCAGTTTGTTCAGCAGATTCCCTTCAGTTTGTTACTCGGGCGCCAGCCCTGTGCCTCGCATTGTGCTAGGCACTTTGGGGGATCCCGTCTCCTGCCCGGACAACCCTCCCCGGGCCTCTGGAAGGCATGGTGGGCTGATGGAAACCTGCTCCTGCCCGAGGACACCACTTCCCTACAGCCCCTTCCAGCAGTGGCTGTGCTCTCCCCACCACTCCCCACCCACCTCCTCAGGCCATGCGCATTCCTTGGGATCTCATGTCTTCGAGTATTCCTCTCCTCTGGTCCAGCCCCAGGTTTGCTGTCATCCCCCACCACCTCCCTGCTTGTCGCCTGTCCTAATTCCTCGTGACTGCACTGCCATGTTGCCTGCCTTGCAATAACTGGCCTCTCCATGCCTTGACTTCTTCTCCTTTGGGAATCAGGTTCTCCAGCGCCACCCCCGCTGCTCATGGGCTCCCTGGAGACCTTGTCAGTATCAACACCTCAGCACCACGGACAGGCCCGCTTCAGGGATACCATCCTCCACCTCCCACCGCCGCCATCTGGCCCCTCCCTCGAGGACTCTGTCCCCACAATGCATGGACCGTCTGGTCCCCCACCCCTCTTTCATCACCTTAAATGAAAGGCTCAATAATTATAACCCCTTCCTTGCCCCTCTTTTTTTAAATCATATTTGCCAGGCAAAACCCTGACCTTGGTTAGGTCCAAATCCACCCACTTCAGTGTGCACCCCCTTCACCCCGGCCGCCACAGGTCGGGGAGCCCACAGTGGTGCACCCCAGAGATCCATCCTTGGACCCCTTTTCTTCTCTATCCCACCCACTGTCTGGTTAATCTCACTCCTCCTCTGCTGATGAACAATGTCAGATGCATCTCCTGCTCCCTGAGTATTCCTAATCTCAGAAAGAAAATAAATATAGTCCCCAATAATGAGATAACCCTGCAGGATAAACTAATTACATGCTAACTGGTATGGGGTATGTAAATACTGTGTGTGTGTGGTGGGGGGTTAGGAAAGGCTTCCTGGAGTGGGGTGGCACCTGGGGCAGAAGGGGGACAGCATTTGCAGAGGCAAAGAATGGAGAGAGGGTGTCCTGATCACCCAGCATTTTCTAGATTGGTTACCTGTTAGTGATAAAGTCTGAGTTTTTAAGGACTGAGGGGAAGAATTTAGTTGCAGGGAGAATCACCTTTATAGGGTTTTCTCACATGGTCAAAACTATTATTTAGTTTCTCCATTTTTTAATTCTCTAGAGGCAACAGTAGCAGGCAGGACTGTAGACATGTATCCTTTCACTTGTCTCCCCTGAGAAATACGACTGCCTTTGGAAGCAAGGCAGAGTGTAAGGAATAACCTACATGATAACATAATAAGGGATCCCCTTGGTATTAACCTGACTGAGTGAGGGCTGAGCAACTCTGGCTGTGAGGGTTGCTCATGCACAGAAGGGGCTGTGGAGTCATGGTGAGCAGTGTGGGTCCAGCTGAAGGACGGGATGAATGTGAGGTGTCACCACCACCGCCCCCTGCTGGGGCCCCTTAGGGAGCCACTCAGGTTTTCCCACACCTGGGAAGGGGCTTTGCAGCCATGGCAGGTGTGCGGTTCTGTCGCCACGTCTCACCTGCTTCCGATAGACGTAGCACGCTGCTATGGCGACCATGGTAGATTCTCCCACAAACCCTGCGAGGAGGGAGCCCACGCCCAGGGTGGCTCCATGTACCCTGGGGATGAGAATGCAAAGGCCATTTGTCTGTTAAAGTCACAAATAGAGTCAAAACCCAGCCAAAACCCAGGAAAGGTGCAGACAACAAAGGGACCAGACAATCTCATTCGAGATCTACTGGTAAAGGCTGCACCTAATAAATGGTCCACCTGTGTGGGGAGGGGGCCTGGACTCTGAGCCGAGTGTCTCCCATGCACCCCCAGGTCTCAGCTCAGCTCCCAGGAGACTAGGAGCTCCTGAGGACAAGGGCAACACCCTTTCTCCCTTTTAGTTTTCACCTTCCCATACCTGCCAGGCCTAGAAGGTGCTCAGTGAATATCGTGTATGGGCATGACCTTGAAAGTACTCTTCTAGAATGGGTCTCAACAGCCTCCCACCTAGTGCGTGCCCAGGCAGAGAAGCAAGACATCATTCTGCATTTCTAATTCTAGATATGCTCGAGGATCTCACAGGAAGAAGCAGATTTAAACTTTTGGACAGAGTACTCAGGTGTCAGAAGGACCCACAGCCCCAAACCCCCCGATGACATACCCCAGGTAGGGCAGGACCACGAGGCTGGTGATGAGGACGATGATGCGCAGCACAGAGCTGGGGGCCAGGACAAAGGTCTTCTTCAGGGTCATCAGCCACCCAGTGAGATGGGCCCTCACGGTGACTGAGGGGAGAGCAAAGGGCTTATCAGCAACGTCCTGCTTCTCCCCATCCTGCAGCCCCTGGGGCCCTGGGCAGCACATCAGAGGGGCAGCCGGCTGGGACCCAGGCCTTGCTGCTGCTGCTCTGGGCTTGTCACCTTATCTTCCTGCCAGGGCGCCTGGTCCCTGCTTCTGGACCTGTCCCCACCTCAGCTCCTGCCTCATCACAGCCCTTAGCATCTAGATGGCAGCTTGTGGCAGCTTCCTTTCTCCACTCTGACTGCCATCTCCCAGGGTGACTGCCATCTCCCAGGTGGCCCTGGCTTGCTCCTGGGACACTCCTGTCCACTCCCACCACCTCCACCCCCAGCCTCAAGGTCTATCATTCCTCCTAGAAGAGAAAACTCAGAGAAAGGCGATCAAGGTTGATTCTGGGTGAGGAGAAAAGCTGGACCGGAAGCCAGGTCTTTCCCACCGACAGCCTGGGGGAGGCAAGGAGACTCGAGGCGTCAGTGAAGAAAAGGGAGCTGCTCTTGTTTCACTTCCTGTATTTCCTCCCCGGACAGCAGTCATCTCCCTCTCTCCTTCCCCTCATCGTGCCCACCCCTGTGTTGATATGTGGATATTTCACAAAGACCTCTCAAAGCCTTCCCTGTCCCCGGCTCCCCATCCTGATTTGTGAACCATAGGAGGGCGGGGCAAAGGAGGGGCTCGACGGATGCGTGTGAATTACTGAGTGACTCTGCTTTTGGGAGGCACTGACGCCCTGTTAGCAGGAAGTGCCCTGAATGTTTAGATGCCATCTGACATCCAAAGGCGTTTAAAGAAGCCTGAGGCCTGGTCTTTTATCCCATGTGGCAAAGGCCTTTGGGGGGGAGGAAGTGCTTACTCCTGGGGTAAAAACTCCTGTCCATGGTGCATTTGGAGGAGAATCTGCTGTCTTCTTGGTCTAACAGTGTGCGCTGCGTGCCCCAGCGTTGAAGCATGGTATTTAAGAGGCACAGATACATGCTTGGGTTTGGCCGAGGGTGAGGGTGCACAGGGGGGTTGCTAATCTGATTGGCCCAAACCCAGCAGGCTGCAAAGACACATGGGGCCCGGTGGCTGTCTGGAAGTCCTTAGTCTGACCGGTGAGGAAGTGGAGTGGAGAGGAGATTAAAGGCGAGTCCCATCCTAGTCCTAGCTGGAGACCTCTGTGGCCTCCAGCCCCTCCTTGAGTCGAGTCTCGGGAATGAACGACACGTGCCTTAATTTCCAGCAAGTGCAGCCTTCCCTAGGTGGTGTCACTTCCAAAGCTTGGCTCCCCCAGAGTCCCCCCGACAAAGACCAGACACCACCCTGTGGCTGTGATCTTCTGTTCCTCCATTTCTGCCACAGCTGGGAAGGGGACCCCTGAGAGACCCAGCCTCCAGCAATGCTCGGTGTCTAAAAGCAGGGGTGGCTGTGGCCCGACTCAGAGACAGCATGGGGCTGGCGGGTGCGCCATTGGCCTGGCCTCGGTTGGCTCCACGGCCCATTTCTTAACCTAATTGTGGCTTTGTCGATTCTGCCTCCTCAGCTGAATGATTTAGTGGATTGTTTTGGCAATAACATTTTGAATAGGCAACAACATGCACTTGGTACAGAATGTAAAAGGTGCAAAGGGAATCCAGTACAAAGGTCCTGCTCCCAGGCCTGACCCCCAGGCCCTGGTCCTGCCTTCCAGAGGCAACCACTGTTGGTGAGTTACTTCTAGAAACAGTACGTAGACATGCAAG
Organism: Equus przewalskii; assembly: GCF_037783145.1. Classification (NCBI taxonomy): domain Eukaryota; kingdom Metazoa; phylum Chordata; class Mammalia; order Perissodactyla; family Equidae; genus Equus; species Equus przewalskii. The sequence goes on along the minus strand of NC_091850.1, from coordinate 45,327,326 downwards.
CACTTACTATGAACTTATATAAATAAACATCATATACAGATATACATATATATGTGCGATATATTTATTATAGAAAAGACCAAATAGAGATCAACTATTTGGCAGCCACCTCATTCTTGTGCAGTCTACCTCATACTACTGTATCAGTTTGGGAATTTTCAAACTGGCTTCTATTCTGGCGATGGGCATTTTCCTCTCTGGCCATCTGCCACCCGGCCTCAACTCTGCCCCGGACCCTGCTTTTCTCCATCAGTCCTTCTCCTTTGTACATCTCAAGGCTTTAGCAGTCTACTTTCTTTCTTTCTTTTTTTTTTCATTTTACTTTGAATTTACTTTAAATCAACATACCACAAAATTGACTTTTGAGTGTACAGTTCTAAGAGTTTTAGTACAGGCACAGATTGTGTAACTACCACCCCAATGAGGATACAGAACAGTCCTATTGCCCCTTAAAACTTCTCATGCTATTCCCTTGGGTCTACTTTCTTTTTGCTGTGTTTGCAACTGCTGTCCTTTAAGAAACAAATCAGGCCTGTTTGATTCGTTTCTTGAACTTAACAACCAACTGGATAGAGTCTTTGCATCTTTCTAAGCCACTGTGAAAATTTTACATTTTTCTTTGGGACATGATTGCAAACATTTCCAAAGAAAGAACATTGAATCGGGCGTGAGGGTCAACAGGAATTTTTCTTTCATTCTGTTTTTCTTTACCTGGAACCGGGAAGAAGGAGAAGATACGCAAGGGGACGACACAGAGTTCTGCGAAGGCGAAGTCCACTCCAATGATGTCTATCAAGATTTTCTCGGAAACGTTGGGGGTCCAGAACATCACAAAACAGAGCTGGGGGGAGAAAGACCGTTGGCAGGTTGTTAGGAAAAGGCATAAATGAGTGAAATGAGAAAGTCAGGTGTTACGTGACCCCGAGGAGCTAGAAGGGAGGGCAAACCTGCCCAGTCTGGTGGTGGCACACCTGTCCTCGAGCTGCCACCGCCCTGCTCTGCTCTCACTTGCCCAGCCCCAGCCCATCTGCCACGTGTGCCCCAAAGGGACCCCGGCAGTGGGGCAGATGTGGCAGTCTTCTGAGTGGGTAACTGGCCCAGGGAGACAGACCAATGTGCTCTCATGGAAGGCTTAACTAGACTGCTAAACAGCTCAGTCAGTTCAGGGTGAACATGTTTCTTAATGTAATGTTTACAGCTTGAACCAAATAATAAAAAGTGACCAGAAAGCAATTAGAGGTATGCAGAACCACACTGAATCAGCACATCTCATGAAAAAGGAAATAGTAATACTTAGATTAATTACAGGTCTAGTGAAGAGAATTAGAGACAATAGCCACAAAATTTGGAACGTTGGAAAGCAGATGAACAAGTGGTCAACTGACTAAACATACAAGAAAATGGAATCTTAAACGGACAGGGGAAAGTGGAGCCGTCTCCTGCCCTTCCCATCTGCACAGATCAGGGAAGGTGGGGGTGAAGGCTGGGCCAAAAGCAGGCTGGTGGAAAGTCTAACCAGTCAGCAATCCGTCCACAGTTCTCCTCACACAGCAGGTGACTGTGTCTCCTCGAACTGGGGAGTTTAGTCTCTGGATAAGGTAACAGTTGAGGGCAGAGTTACTGCACAGAAAACAGAGGGATTAAGGGAAGGGTGACATATCTAAGGGCCCAGCCATCTTTCTCTATTCGGCTCCCAGAACACAGGAAACCAGTTGAGTCCCCACCAGGCAGGAGACCCAGAGTGGTCTCTGAGGAATCTGACCAGCCCAAGAGAGAAGACCCAACATTCCTAAATCTAGAGGATCCTAATGAGGTGGCCCAACCCGACCAGCCATCAGTGAGGCCCCCAAGGGATAAGCCTCACCCACGTGTGCACAGCTGCCCACTGACTTCTAGTGCCCCACCTATAACAATGAGGAGACAACCAGGGATCACCAGACTTAGGGAGGCCTTTAAGATGAAGAGGCTAAAACAAACAAAGAGTGAAAAAGCTTGAAGGAAACACAGACAATGCAGAGAGAGAGAGAGAGAAAACTTTTTCCCATTGATTTCTCAGAGTGATGGCAGAAGATACCGCATCCATGAAATAAGAACTGAAGGGAAATGTTATAAAAAGACATTTAAAGGACAAGAAAGTACTTCTAGGAATTAAAAAGATTAAATCAGAAATGAAAACTTCACTAAATAACAGTAAGATAAAGTTGAGGAAATCTACAACACAGATGGAGCAGAAAGACAAAGATATGGGAAGTGTATGAGAATGGATTTAAAAACTATAAATAAAGGACCAGTCTAGGAGGTCCAACATTCAAATAATAGGAGTTCCAGAAAGAGAGAACAGTGAAAATCTGAGAGCTGAAAGATATGAGTTTTAAGACTGAAATGGTCTATCATATGGACATGGCATAGTGGATGAAAAAAGACCCAATGGGCATGGTGTTGAACAATGCTGGGGGCAGAAACAAGATTCTAAGAGCTCCCAGCTTTAGACAGCTAGAAAGCCAGCACTGAGAGATGACATGGAGCAATAGTTTAGGAGGGAAAATGATTCCTATCCTAGTACTCAAAACCAAACTGTCAATCAAGTGTGTTTAGAAAAAAACATCTTCAGATGGTCAAGGCCTCAACACTTTTTAAGATGCCATTGTGGGTATAACTCTGCCAAAGCAAGGGAGTCAGAGGAAGAGAAAGGAAGATATAGGATCGATCATGAGAAAAATGCACAGGGAATTCCTGGGATAGGAGTAAGGGGAGATCCTGGGAGGGCCAGGACAGGCCCCCTGGTCGGCTGATCCACACTGGAGCTGGTCTGAAGGCTCTGCAGGACAATACTTTGAGAAGCTGAACCAGACAGGATACCTAACGTGTTTGAACACATGAAAGAGGATTTCCGCAATGGAGGGAACATGTGGGAAAAAATTAGTGGTAAGTACACAGACGCTAAAAAAATTATAATTAAGACAATGATTAAGTCCATGGAAAATGAAACATTGTTTAAGAAAGGAAGGGAATCAGGGCTCAGCTGTGAGAGTTACCATAGTCAGAATCCATCACGAGTTGAAGAGGGGACTCCCGGAGCAGGGAAAGGAGAGAGGGCAGGTCGGGAGAGCAGCTATTATTGCTAACAATCTCAGAAAACTGACTTTTTAAACTTTGTGCGTGTGTAATTGATTAAAAAACCCCGAATTTAAAAATATAATGATACTGCTTTGGAAGAGAATGTTACAAACATGCAGTTTTATCAAATATTTCTCTCCTTCTCTTAAGATGCAAGTGACTCTTCTCTGAAATGAAAGTGCATACATTACAGAATGAATTACAGTCATGTAAAAACAGAATGCTGAAATTTTAGAATATACCATCCTTTAGGCTTTGGGTCAATTATGTTTCATGGAATTTGGCTGCTCCTATTTACTATGTCATGTTGAAATATTTTCAAAAATACCTTGGAGGATCTATTACAAATAGGTTTCACTTTATAAATGTGATGGAGCTTTTATTCTATCATATATTTTTCAGACTCTGGGAGCAGTATCCCACTGGTTTTCAAAAATGACCTGACACCAGTACTCACATCCCATCTTTGGCATGAAGGGAAAAATATTTCCTTAGCTCTAGCAACTTGGTGCTCAGAGACTTTATTAGCTAGTGGCCTGGACAAGTGGCCCTGTCATCTTTTCCCATTGCAAACCTGCCCGTTTGAAATGGTGAGGCATCACTCATGCCTACAGCCCAGGTATGGTGGCAATTTCATATTACGACTTTAGAACAGTACTGAGCGTGGCAATGGGACACAATGCATTTCCCAGACAGATCGATCATCCCTCCTTCCAAATATTTTCCATAGCAGTAAAACTAAAGAAAGAAGATAAGCAAGCACTGTCCCAAATCTGGTCTTGACTGGGGCCTTCGGACCTATGTAGGGTAAGTCATGCTGTGTTTCCTCAATGGCTGGAGTGAGATGCCTCGGCCACATTCCTCTAAAAACTGAAGCTTCCAGGAGAATCACTGGCCTGCTTATTTATTGTGTAGCCAGCGATGATCTGAATGTTGAGATATGCCTCATGCTGCCGATCTCTCTGTGCTTTGCAAAATACACTGTAAAATGGCTTTTAAATTACAACAAACCAAGGATGAGGAGAGTGTAATTGCATGTCAGACAGGATGGTGCAAGCTGGCGAAGCCAGGTAATTCTTCCCTCAGGCTTCTCCGAGTGGATAATGTTCACCTGGAGAGCTTTCCCTGCCTTGGAGGAGACGATCGGTGACCTCGGGAGGAGGGAGTCTAATCTGAGGACACAATGATAGTGAGCCGCCCAAATCATTGAGACAATTTCATAGATATCAAATCAATTAACTGGGGTGGGTGAACACAGTTATGGTCCCTTGAAAACGAAACGTTCAGTTTCGGTGGATCTCTACTAGAGCTTCCCAGGAGGGAGGCTCAATATTCCATTTCTGGAATTCCACAGTATGGTTTGCCTTGGTACCACTACACCACTCTGTTCTCTATCTGCTGTCTGTGCCAAGCAGACCCTAAATGCTCCAGGCAAGGCCACAGGCCACTGAGGAGCTCCTCCAGAGTCTTCAGCCACACACACCTAGAACCTAGACTGGGTCTTCTAGAACAACGAAACTGGAAGCTGTCAGTCTAGTCTGGGGCTTGAGCAGTCACAGGGAACGTGAGGGAAGGAATACTGTAAGTATGGAAGCTTCCTTTCTTCTTCTCCCTGAAGTCTCTGAATTCGATTCTTTGCCTTTGCCATGCTTCCAGTATGAAAATACTCCTTGCCTTGCAGCAAGTTCCGAAAAAAGTGACTATTCCTCGCATTGCCCAGAAAGGAATCCATGCAACGTAGAAGGAGGTACAGTGTTGGTTAAGAGCTGCAATACCTATTTGCAGGCTGACTTTCCCAAAGAAAAGTGCTGAGCCCTAGCATAATAATCAGACCCAATTTAACCAGTCTGTTTCAGAAAACAAGAAGCTTTAGAAGTTAAGTTAACACAGAATATGCAGGAAAAGTGTCATCTAATGAGTTCACCCAGCATAGTCTTGACTCAGAACTTGCCCTCCCAGTTGACCACAACATGCTGTGTTCTTCAAATATTTGCAGAGCCTAATGATGCTGACTTTTCCAAACCAGGACACAAACCTAATAAACTACTGACAATGAACATGATTTGTTCCTCGGAGCAGCTGCAGGGTTGGGTTTTCTACTGCAGAGCCTGCTGTCAATATTATCTCATTAGGAAGCAACTAGCAAAATAGAACCACCCACTCGGTGCCCAGATCTTGGTTTTTCTATTTATTCTCCAATAAAAGGAACCAGGGCTTCTTGGAGAAATGGCTCATTCTAGGACTAGGGCAGGAAATCTACAAGATGATCAGCCTGAAGTAATATGTCAGAGGATACAGGAGCCCAGCAGAAAGAGCTCCCAATGGCCAAAGCTGGAACAACTTGAGCTACAAAATAAATAATGTAGTATTGAATTATCACCCACAGTATACAATAAATACCCTTGAGTTCACACTGACATAAATAAACAAATAGGGAGAAATCTCTTGCATAGAATTCCAACTAATTTATGTAGATACTCCCGTCTCAGGGAGGTGGAACATGCCTCCCCACTCCTGAAGTGTGGGCTGGCCACAGTAACTTCCTGCCAAAGAGAGCACAGTATGGAAAGGGGGAAAAGTACCTTTATGGCATAGAAACCTGGCAAATATCATCTCGGCCAGGTGATCAAGGTCAACATGATCAATGATAAGGCATGTTCATGGCATTACTCTTGACAAGACGTGAGGAGAATGGTACTTTACCTATGTGGTCTTCCTCCCCCAAATCCATAAGCCCAGCCTAACCATGAGAAAAACTCAGACAAACCCAAACTGAGGGACATTCTATATAATACCTAACCAGTATTCCTTAAAACTGGCAAGACCACAAAAACAAGCGAAGTCTGAGAAACTCTCCAAGAACAGAGGTGGCAAAGGAGACAGGATGATTGACTGTAATATGTAACGTGGATGGGATTCTAGCACAGAAGCAGGACATGGGGAAAAAGCTAGTGAAATCTGAATAAACTACGGAGTTTAGTTCACAGTAATGTAACAGCATTGGTTCTGCAGTTGTGACAAATGGACCAGAGTAAAGGAAGATGTGAGTGAGGGGTGAAGGGTGTGTGGGAACTCTGCGCTATCTTCAGTGTTTCTGCAAATCTAAAATAATTCTAAAACAAAAAGGTTATTTAAAAAGAAGAAGATCCATGATCCACTCCTCTTTTATTTGACAGACTGTGATCCCTTTTTTGAGGAGCAGGCACTGATCATAAAATTTCTACTCTGAAATACTTACTTGTATTTCAAGATACATGCATCTCTAGGAGAGTATAGACCACACCAGGTAAACCTTCTGCCTTCATGATCACTGATCACGATCATTTTCTTTAATTCTATTAGCCTCTTTAGAAACTAACCATCATTGGTGCAGCCTTTTTATTCACAAGCTTAACACGCAGTTCCGGTCAGTATGTGTGCCATGGTCACCTTGCTAATGATGGTTTGGTCAGGCAGATCAATGTGTAATTAACATCTTCCTTAGAGGCAATCCGTTAAGCAGGCTTCAACTGTAGCTGTTCTGCATTGGGGGGAGTATTTAACCTTTCATTTCTAAATCCGTAGGACAATGAACTAAGTTATGGCAAAGTTTCCCCATATATTAGGATGCCCGAACAGGATGACAGTGTGCAGAAAGGATGAGGGACGCCCCACACCTTACAGAAAGAACACCCTCGGGTCTAAGTTGCTACGGTGTGAGTCAGTCAGGCTAGAAACACAGAAGGGGGTATCCTTCCCAAGACCCGCTCCCTACCCATAGAGTCAGTCCCTGACCTGCCCTGGAACAATCCGGGTCTCCTTCCCAAGAATCTGGGATTGGAATTCGAAGAAGCCAGCTGTCTCGGTCAGCATCTGAACTCAGAGAACAGGCAAACCCAGCCACAGTGAGACGGCCATCTCTGCACGTCCTGAGAGGATTCTGTTCCACAAAGGAATGTTGCCAAGAGCTCTGGTTTCGACTGAATTTCCAGAAGCTGTTGACCATGCTTTTGAGGAGCTCACAAAGCTGTCTCCATTACCCTGAATAATCAAGATCAGTAGTAAGTCAGAGATTCTAATTGTCTGTGGTTAGAAAAAGTAAAATACATAGTTGTTTCGAGTTAAAATAGTCAGCCCTGGGCGCCATTTTTAACTGGAGCTTTTACTTAGAAGAAAGGTTCAATATATGTTTAATTGGGTTTAAGTTTCCACTGGGTAAACCAGTGGTTAACCCTCAACTATACCGCATACAGGGAGGTGGTTCCGAGCTTGGCTCTGGACTGTGTGCTTGGTGAGTAAGTTAACTGACATGCTGGTGCCAGCCCCTTAGCGCATGTCGGACGGCCACACCGCTGGCATGTCTGTGGCCCATGCTAAGGGGCCTGAGACCCGCACAAAATGCAGAGTGAGTGTGACCAATCTCAGCTCTCATTATCATAAAAGGTGTCCTGGGGCCACGATAAAATGTTAATCGTGGAGTCACCTGTAAGTGGTGAGATTAGGACTGATTTTATTTTCCTCTTTGCACTTTTCCCTGTTTTCCACAAAGAGCATGTATTCTTTTTTATCAGAAAAACATTTTTTTTGACATAATTTTTTTTTTTTGCTGGAAAAATTCACCCTGTGCTAACATCTGTTGCTAATCTTCCTCTAATTGTTTTCCCCTTGTTTCCTCCCCAAAGCCCCAGGACATAGTTGTATATTCTAGTTGTAAGTCCTTCTAGTTCTATGTGAGCCACCACCACAGCACAGCTACTGACAGGCGAGTGGTGTGGTTCTGTGCCCGGGAACTGAACCCGGGCCGCCAAAGTGGAGAGCCCTGAATTTCAACAACTAGGCCATCAGGGCTGGCTCAGAAAAACATTTTAAGATAAAAAGGACCCCTGTATCTGTCTTCACAGATAAAGTCAATCTTAATACTAATGTGCTTATGACAGGGATATGAGAAGTCTTGTTTCAGAGGGAAGACCAGCTTTCAGAAGGTGGCTCACAGCTCGGTTTTCACAGCCAGTGTCTTGGGAAACTGCATCCCAAGTCACTCCATGCAGAAGGCACACTGATTTGATTTACTTGGGGGTGGAGGGGCCAAAACAAGGCAGGACACTATCAGATATTGCACAAGCCTCTGTTGCTTCAGTTTTCAGAGAGAGCTGATGTAGACCTAAGGAACACCATTCAGCCTTTTGATTCTCAGCATCAAATTACGTTGGCTCGTATGAACGTCGTGGGAAGAATTCATGGAAGGTTTTCTGGGTCATGGTCATGACTCTGGCTTTTACTCCAAGAGAGATGGGAGCCATGGGAGGTTGTAGGGGGAAGAGTGACATGGTCAGACTGCCACTCTGACAGGCTCTTCCAGTGCCGTGTGAGAACAGACTATGATGGACAAAGGCAGGAGCAGGGAGCCCCATCAGGAGCTACTGTAACTCCAGGTGAGAAATGCCCTTAGCCCAGTGGGAGGTGAGAAATGGTCAAATTTGGAGGTATTTGCTGTTAACACTAACAGGATGTGCCAAGGGACTGATGTGTGGCATGAAAGACAGAGTGACGTGAATGAGCATTCCTCTACCTTCAGGTTGGAGGCCCGGCTGCTCTCTGAGGACCCATCTGCCCTTCCTCTCCACAGTTTCTCACTCTCACTTGCTGGCTGCCACCTGAGCTAGATGGAGTCCTTTCTACCAGCCTTCCTAATGCTAACAGTGTCCTGAGAAGTCCCTACATCCTGAATGGAATGATACAGCATTCCATCAGGACTGACTCTTAGAACCCGAGTGGTTCCCAACTTGGAAGAAAAAAAGTATGCTGTTTTATGAAACTGAAACACCTAAAGCAGACATAATGTGTGAAAGTGGCCAATGAGCCCAGTTTCTGGGGATCGGCATTAAAAAGGGCAACAGGGAGCAAGCCTGTAGTAAACGCCAAGGGGAATGGGCTATTGTCCTGCAGAGCTGCTGGTCTTGGGGACTCTGCCTCATCCTCTGAAGAGCAACTGGGTGAAAAGCCACGGGAGTGGCCACGAAAACCAAGGGACAGCCCCTGAGAGGGTGATGGGAGAGGACCACGCTGTGTAGGAGAAAGTCACAGGAGGGAAAACCTTGTGAGGAAGGAGCATGAGGATTACAATAATGCAGAGTGAGGAGATGGGGGGACTTCTTATGTAAGGCCAGGCGAGCAAACATTTTAGCAGACTGAAATAATTGGAGTACAGGACATCTGTTGCTGAGAGAAACAGAGCTGGCTGTCCTGTTAAGCTAGGCAGCTCGGAAAAGCATATTACAAAATGTCTGTGTGGCACCTAAGATTCTCAGTGTGGCTTGTTGATAGTCATAATGATCACCACGCATCTATCTCAAACACTTCCGCAGGGAGTGGACACAACCATCAACTGTTACGGCACGTTCAATGGAAAAAATGAACATTTTCAGATGTAGTTTTTAAAATCAGCTTTTAAAAAAGAATATGAAAACTAAATCATCCCTGCTATCCTTGAGATTTAATGAAACTGTCCAAAACACACCCTTCATGAGAGCAACTCAGGGTCTTTCAGACCTAAGACTAAATTCTTAGGAAGGCAGCAACGGTTGAGTGAAAGAAGCCATATGCTTCAAACAGCAGAGGGCGCCATGCACCAGGCCCGCAGAGGGTGCCCGGGTGTGCGTCCAACTTCTGGCCATTCCGCCTCCCTGCATAATGTTTAATCCTTTCCTAGTCTTGCTTACCCGATTTGAAAAATATTTAGAAAGTTCCAACCCCAGCTTATGTATAGCATTTACTTCTCTTGACTGTTAGTAGTTAAATTGGAACTTGCCGGAGGCTGGGGGCAGGGGGACAGGGAGTCGCTGTTTCATTGGGACAGAGTTTCAGTTTTGCAAGATGGAATGACTTCTGTGGATGGATGGCAGTGATGGTAGCACAACGATGTGAATGTATGGAACTGTACACTTAAAAATGGTTCAGATGCTAAGTTTTATGTCAAGTGTATTTTAACACAATTTTAAAAAATTGGAACCTGCTCATAACACAATATGTTTGTTCATTTGCTAATTGTTCTAAGAATGCACGTGTGGATTTGTACTGTCATTCTCTTCCGAGGGCTTAGGTAGAGTTTGGGAGACCACTCTTAATTGTTTTCATGTCCCTTGCATTCCCCCCAAACAAACCAATCAACCCCTCAGATCTACAACGTGGATTACTGAGGGGTGACTTAAAAAGCGAATGCGGGACTACTGAAGCTTCGGGGGGAAGTGAGAAGCGAGGGCAGAGGTCCAGCGGGAAGGGACTGACTCTCGTCAATTACTTATCATACACCAAGAGCTTTCCTTAGGTTATTTCACTTAATCCTCCCAACAGTCCCGGATCGTGGCATTATTTTTTGCTCCTCCACCGAGGAGGATGCCAGGGCCTAGAGGAGCTGTGTGACCAGGTCACCGTGTTGGTAAAGGGTGTGGCCAGGATTTCAACCCTGGCCTTGGAGACTCAGAAGCCCTGCTCCCTCTATATTCCTGGGATGTCTAGAGGTGCCGAAACGGCCCTTTGGTACACAGCACATTGGCACTGTGCGGGGCGTGAAATGAGAAAGTTTTGGATTCAGTTTATTCACCTTTGGTGCTTCTGTCCTCCCCACACGCACAAGAGAGTCATTTTCTCCTCCTGGATACTGTGAACAATGAGACGGCAGTCTGGGGTGCGGGGGTGGGACAGCCCAGCAGAAACAAGCCTCAAACAGGCTGTCCTTGTTGAGACACAGGGTCAGCATGGTACCACGGCGGGAATAAGGCCTGCAGTGTCTGCTGCCCCAGTGGCTGAGTGACAGCTCATGGGTAAGTTCAGCAACAGAAGGCGAGACTGGGTCACTCTCATGAACGAACTTTTAACTCTGCAAATAGGGCCACCCAGACAAGGTCCTGTGGGATAGCAGCTTCCGTTTATCAGCTCAGATTTTGCAGCTTTGTAGCACACAACTGAAGGACTCAGACCTGACTTGCTTTACTGAGCTGAAGCTCTGAATAATGGGATGCAAGTAAGAAAGAGAAATTCTTGATGTGCTTGTCAGATGCTGAAATATGCGCTCCCACGCAGCAGCAATTGAGAAGTGATCGGCTGACCCAAGCATTGAGACCCTATGCGTTATATGTGGAGAGGAGATGGAAATGGGAGTAGAGGAACTTATCCTGAACTGCAAGAGGCAAAATTGGCCCTTAAATGATGAAAAAGGTCTCCTAACTGGGGAAATCGAGGCAGCGACAGGCAGTGCTGGACCAGACTCCACACTTGTGACTCGTAGGCAGGCATTTTCCTTTCCTGAGAGTCGACCTTTTTCTGCCAGTGGCACCTCAGACAGCTGCTCAGCCCTTGAGAGGAGCAGGCGGCGGGAGCCTGGGCGCTGGCAGGGATCAGGGGTCCCAGAAATACTGACGTTGTCAGTAAGCTCGCTGTCTTTCAAAGGAGGCGGCTGGCTCTGGGGGGGAGGGCAAGAAGCAGAGCGGAGTTCCTGTTTATATCTTTGGGATTTGTGCTTCCTGGGGACTGATCTAGTGTGAACAGCATAAACAGTTATTTTAAGATTAGCTGAACCTCACTGAGAGAGATTATCTCAGTGTGTCACAGAGAAATCCCCTGAGCGTGCAGATTTTTCTGACTTCTTCCTTCTCGGTGCTGCTGAATTTTGCTTTCTTTCCCTCTTGGGACGGTCCCTCTGAGACCAGAGGTTCTGAAGCTTTAGGACTAAAATGTTTTAAACACCAAACATCTTCACCTTAAATTCTGCAGTGGCCTCTACTTCTTCATGGCACATATTTTCCTCCTGGCCTCAGGGGCTCTGGCAGGCAAGGTGCCATGGAGACATCCAGCTCTGTTGCAATTTCACGCATGATTTCTCCAGATCACTCAGTCACCCTCTCCACTTTCCAGCAGCCTCCAGTCTAATCCCTCCCAGACAAGGCTTACCTCAGGAAGCCGGGGACCACGACAAAGGAAAGCCTCACTAGATGCAATTCTGACGGTCCAGGAGGAGACGGTCGCTCACATGTGAGAGAGTGACCATCCTCATCAAGTTGAGGGTGTACTCTGGATAAAGCCGATGTACTCATTGAATTCATGATAACCAGGGAAATGAGGAAAAAAAGGATTAAAGAAAAGAGATTTCCAAATTTGTGGAAAAAAGGCAAGTATGATCCTATAGCACCAGAAATTCTGAAAGAAGACAAAGCTCTCAAAAGAGAATTCCCCTCATAGAATCGGAACAAATGAGAGGACAGAAGGCATCTGAAGACATCATGGGAGTTCCCCGGGCTGCTTGCAGAGGAGGGCGAGTGGAAGAGAAACGGGCCTGGGTTTGGAGGTGGCATCTGTGGTCTCCCCACCTTCATCTGCCAGCCACAGGCTCCTTCTTACTGAGTTCCCGGTACACCCAGATGAAGTCTAGAAACTGCCTGAATTCAAAAGCTTGAAATCTTGTGGATGAATAAGATCAGGAAGAGGAAGCCCAAATATACTGAATGGGTGAAACTGCTATGATCAAGAGAAAGAGCTTTAAAAAAATATACTCAAAGGGCCGGCCTCATGGCCTAGTGGTTAAGTTCGGCACGCTCCACTTTGGTGGCCTGGGTTTGGTTCCCAGGCGTGGACCTACACCACTCGTTGGCAGGCATGCTGTGGCAGCATCCCACATACAAAATAGAGAAAGACTGGCACAGATGTGAGCTCAGGGCCAATTTTCCTCAAGAAAAAAAGAGGCAAGAACCACCAGGGGCCAGGGGTACATTCCAAACCCCTCCTCTGCATCTGCCTTCTCCACGAAGGAGGGTCATCCTAAAACTCAGACGGGTGAGCAAACATGGTTAAGAGGGATTTGAAGACCGAAAGTAGTAAGAGAGAGCAAACCATTTTGTTATAACTTTAAGTGTGTGGAAGGCTGAGATCACTAACATTGTCTGTAGTCAAAATACTCATAGATGTGGCGGAGAAAGCACAGAGAACTGAGGAGATGCCAGGAGCCTCGGGGTTGACAAGTATCCTGAGGATGGATTCCAGAAGGGGCCAGCCCTGACTGTCATGAGAACATGGCCAACTGGATCTTACTGGGTCCTGTGTTTCACATATTAACAGTGCCATTAGCTAATTTAAAAAGCCAATGTAAACTTAGGCTGCATTAATGAAAACTGTGAAGTCAAAACTGGACAATTCTAGTCCGTTAGACTCAGTGGAGGTCAGACCTGCTTTGGAGTTTGTGCCCCATGTTCTCAGAGGAGCACTGAGGAACCGGAACAACTTTAAGGAACAGAACCAAAACCCCCCAGGGTCTGGAAGCCAGGCTGCTACAGAGCTATAAAAGCGGGCTGCGGCTCTTTGAAGGGCTGCCATGTGCAAGAGGGATGAGAATGACTCCGCAGCAAAGAGCAGAGATGAGGATGGCCGCCTCAGCATCCCTCCATCTTTGAGAAGTTACATTCTATCTTAACCTCCCTCTCCTCTCCCCAGGAGTCCCATTCTAATGGCTTCTATAATTTTGATTCCACAGTGACCTACTGATTCTTGTAGTAATCCATCACTAGTCTGTTACTATAACAATGTGCTTTATAAATGTATTCATTCAAAAGACAATTATTGAGCACCTGTCCCGTGCCAGGCGCCATGCCAGATGCTGGGCGTACAATGGCAAACAGAGCAGAGATGATGCCCTCCCTCAGGGAGCCCCTGTCACTACAGAGTGCTATGTTGTGTTGGGAGACTCGGGGCACGGCAGGGGCAGCTAGGTGGGGGAAGGAGGCTGACAACATTTAGGTTGGTACCTGAAAGTAAGTCGGAGTCACATAAGCTGGACAGGGAGATGGTTTCAGGCAGAAGGGACAACGTGGGCAGAGGCCTGGGCCGAGAGAATGAAATGGTCCCTCAGCTCCAGGCACTTTCTGTGGTTGGGATGGAGAGTGAGAGGACACTTGATGGGCTTGTACTGCTCTTAAGGGTTTGGGTTACACTGGCACCAGAGAGCCAGCAAAGGTTCTCACATTGGCTGCACTATAAGGATTGGTTTGGAGGAGAAACGTGTGGAGACTCATGAGGGGCTGTGGTGCCAACTGAAGAGGGGGCACGTAGAAGTCTGAAATAGGGACATGATGGCAGGGAATGGAGGAGCATGAGGTCTGAGAGGTACTTAGGAGGTAGCTGAATAGAGCTTTGCTACTGAGCGGACATCAGGGTGAGAAAGAAGGCCGAGCCAAGGATGACGCCCAGGCTTCTGGCTTTGGCAACACCAGGCAGATGTCTGTGCTAGTTACTGAAATAGGGAATGGGGAGGAGAAAGAGCTTGGAGGGGGGTGCAGGTCATGAGCCCCAGTTGGGACAGGTCGAGTTGTCCATGTCTGTGGGAAATTGAGTGCATCTGTGCAGTAGGCATATGTTTAGGCCTGAAGCCCAGGAGAGAGATCTGCGTCAAAGACATTGACCTGAGAATCAGCCAAACATGGCAACGGAAGCTGTGACCCTGCAGAAAGAGGGTGTCAGGAGGGAGATGGCCAGGCGGTTAGGACAGAACGCTGAGGCACACTTGTAGTGAGGAAGAGGGACCTCCCACCAAGAAGCCTGTGCAGGAAGACTCAGAAAAGAAGAAAAAAACCCGGAGGCTGGCCCCGTGGCCGAGTGGTTCAGTTCACGTGCTCCGCTGCGGCTGCCCAGGGTTTCGCCGGTTCAGATCCTGGGTGCGGACACGGCACCGCTCATCAAGCCATGCTAAGGCAGCATCCCACATGCCACAACTAGAAGGACCCACAATTAAAAATATACCACTGTGTACTGGGGGCTTTGGGGAGAAAAAGGAAAAATAAAATCTTTGAGAAAGAAAACCAGCCGAGGATGGTGTCACAGAAGCCAAGGGAAATGATCCTCAAACACATAAGATAAGGCTGGGACGGTGCCCGCTGGAGTTGGGGCAGAGAGCCAGCAGGAACCTGGGCAAGCTCTGTAAGGAGGTAACAGGCAATGGCAGCAAGAAGGCAGATCAAAAGAATGATGTGGGGAAGAAGCCAGGCCCCTTGCTCCCTGAGAGAGGAGGCTAGGGGCCTGGAGTGGGGACGACCGGTGGGCTGTGGTGAACACAGGAAGGGGAGGGGGGTGCTCTCAGGCAATTCTCTCAAGAAGTTTGGATGCCAATGAGAGGAGAAATGTAGGGTGCCTGCCAGATAAAGACAGGATTTTTATGTTTTCTATAAGGCCAGGAGCCTTGAACATACTTATACACAGACAGGAAGGAGCAAGTCTGGAGAGGTGGATACCAGAGAGAGAAGGAGAAACTGAGGCAGTCCCTGAGTAGAAAGGAGGGATAAAGCAGTGCAGGCTGATATGCACCAAGATGCTACTCAAACACGGAGGGTGTGTGTTCACCACAGGCCACGGCCACACATGCACAGGGAGCACAGGGCTGCTGGGCTCCTAGACATTCTGCTCATGTGTAAATGTGTCCCCTCAGAGGGGCCTTCCCTGACTGTCCCGTCCAAAATGGCATCCCCCACCCTCCCGCCTTTTACTTTACTTTTCTCCAAAGCACCAGTGACTACTTGCATAATGGCCACCCAAAGCTATATTCACTCCCTAAACTCCAGAACAAGTAAATATTTATTACTGTATATGATAACAGGTGTGATTAATTCAGGATGCTGAGAGAAGATTAACTGGGGTTGTCTGGGTGGGTCCTAAATACCATCACGAGGGTCCTTATAAGAGAGATGCAAGGGGAGATTTGACACAGACTGCACAGAGCAGGAGGAGAGACCGAGACTGGAGTGATGTGGCCCAGGAAAGCCAGCAGACACCAGGAGCTGAAGAGGCAAGGGACAGATTCTCCTCGAAAGCCCCTGGAGGGAGCATGCCCTGCTGGCACCTTGATTTCAGCCCAGAGAACTGAATTTCATCTTCTGGCCTCCAGAGCTGTGAGAAAATAAACTTCTGTTGCTTTAAGCCACAGGTTTGTGGTCATTTGTTACAGCAGCCACAGGAAACTAATACGATACCCAACACCATGGCGTAGGTTTACTGCCGGCCTTCTCTATGAGATTATAAATTCCATGAGAAAAGAGGCCCTGTGTTTGTTTCACTGTGGTAGGCCCAGAACCTGGTACCTAGTGTGGCTCCAGCATTTGCTGACTGACTTCATGAATAAATATGGACGTGCTCTCTCTGGGGTGCTGTGCTATAAACTGAGAATCCCCAGGCATCATCAACCCCCTGAAAGCGTCTGTTCCATTGCCCAGGCTTTAGATAATTCTGGCAATGCACATAAGCGTGGCTTGAAGTCTTTCCTCACTGGCATTTCTAAGCTTTGGTTGGTATGTACAGCGATTGGATGTCTAGGTCAGAGGAAATATCAACTCCTCTTTCTGTGCTCCCTGCAGCCTGTGAGGAACTGACATCTCTGGATTAGCAAGACAACTGAAGGCTGGAGTGCACACTGGCTGCACTGGGATTGGAGGCTATAAAAAGGAGGGCACACGGGACATCTGAAGAGCTTTCCCAAGCCTCCGGGAGAAAAACGGTATATGCATGAGGTCCACCTATAGAAGGTATGTATAAATCTATCAAAAGACTGAGATTTTAAAACACTAAAAGAAAAAAAAGTCCCAGGGAATCCTATGCGTTTGGGGATTGCCCGATAACGAGAGCTGGCATTCTTTGCTTGCAGCATGCCAGGCACCATGCTAAGCCATTATCCCTTTGACAAGTCTTATAAGGTGGGTGTTCTTAGCATGCCTGTGTGGCAGCTGGAGAAGTGGAGGCTTACAGTTCTCAGTGACCTTCCCAAAGCCACCCTGGTGGTGAGTGGTGGAGCCAGGACTCGAACCCAGGCCCTGTGGCTTCAGGGCCTGCATCCATTAGCCTCCTGCTGTGTGGCCCTGCATTCAAGCTTGAGCTGAATCTCTTCCCTTGACCCCTTCCCCCACCTCTTAAATCAGAAACCACGAAGAGGGCAGTGAAGTGCCACGAGAGCCCCATGGCCATTCAGGGCCTCCGAACCTGTCTCCAATTCAGAGGGGGAAGCCCCAGCCTGCGTACCATGGCTCTCTGGAAGCTTCTTTGGTTTTGTTTTGGTAAGCGCCAATTCAATCTCCAGCCACATGGGTTAAGAGCCATCTCTCAGGGAGGATGGATGACAGGCCCTTGAAACCGGTTGGGCACTGGCTTCATGGCAAGGAGGTGTTCCAGGCGCCATGATTGCCACACGTGCTTTTTCTCAGCATCACATTGTGGTTCCTCCAGGCTCGCCCTGGGCTCAAAGGTACGAAAGGACCCCCAGAAGAATCTCGTGGCACAATGCAAACGTGTTTTTTTCACTGTGCCTGAACCAGTGGGCTGTCGGACCCAGAGCTGGAATGCAGTAATAAACTTTTTAAGATACAGCACGTTTTGAGCAAAGGCCATGGCTAACAGCAACTTTACTTTCCAGGTCACCTTCTGAGCCTACCTGCAGGTGCAGGAGACACCTCAGTGCTGGGAGAGGTAAACCAGGAACCACCTCCGTGGGACCAGTGGTTTCTGATTGTTTTCCTTTGTTCCTGGGTCCCCAGTGGTCTCCGGCTTCATTAAACATACAAAATGACCATTGAGCATATCAATCTGTGTTTTATGTCCTCACTGTGCTCATTTCCACACTGCTTCATCTATCTGGTGTTTCTTGAGATAATTTGCAAAAAATGAGATGTTTTGCATGGGCTTTGCTGGACTCCCGATGTTGTATCAGTGTAAGTCAAGAGGACGTCAGGAGTTTCAGGCCACCAGGAAGGTGCTCGTGTTCAGGGCCCAGAGCACCTGGGAGTGCATGAGCAGCTGCTGACACTGGAAACCCGAGAAGCCTCGGATACCACAGCCTTTGGTCCACACGTCTCACCGTGATTACCGTTGGAAGGGCGCGGACTGTGCACCTGATCAAGCTGGCGTCTGGGTGCTACACACTGCAACGTGCCCACTGGGAAAAATGCTCCCCAGACTGGTTCTGCCTTTAAGCTGAGACTAATAAAAATGATTTTTAAAAAAGCCACAGAGAATCATAGAATATAATTCCGGGAAGTCTAGGATTTAATCCCCACTGAGTTACTTTGCCATTGTGTGGAACAGCAGTCGTGACCGCCATCTCCCTCCGATAAATCCGCTTTTGCACCAGAAGAGCCTGGGGTGGAGCCTGGGAACCACATCTTCGATATGAGACTGTGGCCTGGCAGCACTTTGCACGTGCAGGATCCACAATCACCCTTAACTTCCCTAAGTGGGACTCAGGACTCTCCAGCAGGCCCTGGGGAAGGATACAGTGTCTTCCCCGTGGGTCTCTACCTGGTTCAGGTGGCAGCCCCGCACGTATTCTTTGTGGAATGCAGGTGTGTACTGACACGTTCAACTGAAGCTATGTAATTTTTATCATTTTGTGCCAAATCTGATACCATTTATAAGGCTCAAGTGGGAAACAGTAGAAGGGACCAAGGTTATGAGACAATTTGAGGGGACAGATACAAATGGATAAAATATTAGCAACTTAATTTGTTCCCTGAAAATTGGGGACGTGTTTTGGCTTTTCAGTGTTAGTAGTGACAGTGGGTTCTGCAAGGGCCTGGTTGAGACACACTGGGTTATTCAACTAATGGGAAGCAAAATACAACCAAAAAGCAAAGTAACCTGAACCGAACAGTGGATGCTATGATGCCAATAACTTCCCCTCCACACACACAAAACCCATCAGCAAAGATATAATTAAGCGCATAAATTCAGGCATAATGCGGACCTGCAAAAATGTTTCTAAGCAAATCCTACACTCAGATTCTCACGTGGAGAATCTGGAAATAATATAATAGAGATGTCTTACGGAATCACTAAATGGAGAATTTAAAAAGGAAGTCAGTCAGCTGAATAGTTAGGTCTGGTTAGTCAATCCATACGGCCTTAAATGATGACAAGAAGATCCCTTTCTTTCAGAAACATCGATGTTTGAGGTTGCTTGGGCTGCTGTAACAAAGTCCCACAAATTGTGTGGCTTACAACAACAGACAGTTACTGTCTCACAGGTCTGGAGTCCAGAGCAGACCGTTGGCAGGGCCGCGCTCCCTGCGAAGGCTCCAGGGAAGGGTCTGGCTCCCAGTCCTCACGGGGCATTCTCCCAGGGTGCTTCTGTGTCCACACTTCCCCCTCTTACAAGAACACCAGTCATATTGCATCAGGGGTCCACCTTACTCACCCGCCGAGACCTCATCCCAACCCTGTTTCCACATAAGGCCCCATTCTGAGGTACTGGGGGTTAGGACTTAATTCAACCCATAACAATCAGAAAAGAAGACTCAGGATTGGGTGCAGATTCACACGTTCCCTTTTTACCACCCATTGATGTCAAAAGCAAGGCTCACAAAGATACAGAGTAAAGACCTATTTTAACTTTTTTTAAAAGGACCTCAGCATAATCTGAATCTGGGAACACAAAGCCAGCTCTGGAGAAGGCTGGTGAGAAGCATGCTCCACACCTGCTTCCTGAACAGGCCAGTTCACCAAAACCAACCTCTGGAAAAGCCTATTTGGCCAACCAACAATTTGTCGAATTTACTGATTTCTTAAAAACTTGTCTCTTTTTAACTCTTCTAAAGTTTATAGCAATTTGTACTCGAAGGACTGGCAGGGCCCTGGAGGGCTGTGAGGGCTCCAGGAGTCTCCGGGGCCTTCCCATTCTCCCATCTGTCTGCACCCACTGAGGTCATCCTGCATCCTTCTCTGACTCTCAGCCTCCTCTTTCTTGTTCTGACCCAGAGTCTCTCCCCTCCTTCTTCTGACCTGCATTCTACTCCATCTTTCTGATATCCAGTCTCTCCGCTTTCCCTGATCCTTGCTCTTGCCCTCCTGACTTTCTCCGAGTTCAGCATCCAGGGGGTGCTGGGCATGATCGTGTAGGTCATTCATTGCACAAAGTCCCTGCCAGCTCTGCCTGCCAAGATCCATCTGGACGGATGCCCATTTCCATTTGTAAAAAGGGGCTGGGAGGCCTCAGCATCAGCCAAGCCTGTGCTTTGCATGGATTCTTCTCCACCTCTCTTGTAGCAGAGAGGCCCCACTCTTGGCACCAGCTCCCCAAAGCTAGAATAGCAGGGAGCTTAAGAAAACACCAAATGTTCTTAAAATGCCATAGTGAAGTCAAAATGGAAATTGGTCAACTAAAATCATTCAAAGCTGTTAAAACTTCCCTGTTTAATATGATTTTCTATGAACATTTTTAGAAAGAGTTAAAAAAATTACACGTTTGGGGTAAGTTGAAAGGTTGGTGGATTTGGTAAGCTGATCCATTGGTTTCACCAAACTGGCATGGCGTCCAGGAATAGAGAGGTCCCTTATCTTTTTGGGACACTTCTTCCTCACCAATAGGACTGTTGAAAGACACATCCCCCCCTGGCTGTTGGTTTCTATTTTATCCCCAAATCTAGAGTGCAGGAGGGAGGGAATCATGATAAAGCCCAAAGGGTGTGCAAAAGGCTGAGTTTCTATATGTTTAAGCATTACCAGTTCCTTTCCCCAAGGGGAAGGAATGCTGTTCCTGCTCCCTTATCACAAGCTTATTGCTACCACCCTGCCGCCTGTGATCACCACGATCACCTACTTAGAGAAACGCAGCCTTGGACGACACGCGAGTTATCACTGCACTTTACAGTCAGTCACGTACATCATGGAGATGATGCTCTACTGGAAGGTTCAGGGCAGAACTGGCTGTTTGCTTCTGCCCCCAGCACAGGCCACAGCCTTGCTCTCTGTGCTCCTGCCTCCTGCGCAGCTCTGATTGCTGGTTGCCTCCGTTTTCTCCTCTGCGTGGCCAGTGCTGCAAGCTTCCATGATGCAGCAAGCCATCAGAAGCTGTTCTTCCAAATCAACGTCAACTGTATCTATTTTCCAACTGTGTGATGCTTCACGCCACACAGCAGCTTGTCAGGCTGCACTCACCTTGCTAACCCTAGTTTGCATTATATCTGCTCCTTTGTTGCTAGTGAGGGGATTAATTTTTATCTGACAATTCTCCCATTATGAAGCTCATTTTTGGATCAACTAAAGCTCCCCCTTTGCTCCCCCTCCCTCCCATCAGATGGTCTGAAGAAGTCAGTCAGCACTGCGCCGAGCATGCCTAACTAAAGGCATCCCTGAAGGGGAGCAAGACGCTAGCAGGAAAATACTCCTACTTCTCCACCCTACACTCCTCCTAAATCCACCTGCTCTTCCAATTGGGCAGAAGATGTCTGCTGCTTTTCTTGAAGCCCAGTGTCTCAAAGAGACTCCTGGATAAAAGTCTGAGGAAAGAACCAACTTTTGGAGTAGGATAGATACTCTAAATTTAAATTGAAAATCTATACTAGAAAATAAATAAATAAATAAATAAATATGTGCATTGTAGCCTATTAGTCTCTTATGAACTGTCAAAAGTGACGCAGCCGGATCCAAGGCAGATGCTGAACCCAAAATGTCAGGGCCTGAAGAGCGAGCCCATTCTGATGGGAAGAGGAATTTTCGTTCTGGACAGTACCCGTTTTCCTTTGAAAAGCAGTTAGCATCGGTGGGTCATTGAGCGTCCACAGGATCTGTGGGTGAGCTCTTCTGAAAGACCCAGGGAGAAAAGCTAGTTTGCCCCAAGGAGCTGGACACGGGAAAGTGCTCGAATCCTAGGTGATCCAGAGAAAGCTGTGGAACCACCAAAAGCTCGCACTTTCTATGTTATATCATCTACTGGAATAAACACCAAGTGAGCTGCTCTCGCATGTTTCAATGACCTCTGCTATGTTAATTTCATGACGCTAAGAAGTTTTAAAATTAAAAAAAAAAGAAAATAGTCAAGAGAGCAAAGGACCTCTGAAAAGCTTTGAAAATAGGGTAAACTGTATAAATAAGGAGATTGTCGCTCATGGTGGGGTGGGGGGTTGCCATTGGTGGTGCCATTTCTGATCCGTATCTCATCGTTAAGAATTAACTAATTCACATGTTTATTAACTGTTTATTATGCACCTTCTGTGTCAGGCAGGATGCTAGGGCCTGGGGATAAAAGATGACTAAGTACATCCCCTGCCTTGGGGAAGTTCAGAGCCTACAAGGGGCAACAGATGTAAAGAAGGACTATGAGAAATGACAATGAAAAGGTATGTACATATTATAGTGACAGCTGAACATCTAACGTAGGGAAAAAACCCAACGGTTGCATTTTTTTCTACGCATCTTTTAATGACAATTTCTCTAGCCAAGATCTCGGACCAACCGGCTGAACCGTGATCAGAAGAATGTAGGTGAGACAGCTCATACACTGCACACTCAAATACTACTGTTTTTTGTGTTGAAGAAACCCCCCTTTCAAGCACAGCAGCAAGTGCTCCAGTCTGGAGGCCTCAGGGCCAGACGGCCTACTGGCTGAAACAGTGCAGTTCAGAGGAAAGGGCCCTGGAGAACAAGCCTGGAAGGCTGGCTTCTAGCTGGTTCCAATACTGGGTACTTGGGCAAGTCACCTCTCCTCTCTGAGTCATTTCCTTTCTAAAAAACTATGGGTTTTGACTAGTTCAACCTCAAGTTCCTTTCCAACAAAGGATTCTGAGTCTCAGTTTCTATGGTGAAAATCTACCCTGAGATACTTCTAGTTACAGATGGTTTTTAGATCTAGGATTGGAATAATTCAACAAAACCTCTACATGGGAAATCAAAGCATTTTGCTAGATCTTAAGTAGTTATCATTTCAAATAAACCCATTGCTCTTGTTTTAGAGGTCCAGAGTATTGCCCGTGAGCTGAAGGAGAAAAGGAATATCCTGAAAGTCAATCTGGTAAAGTTCTCCGTGGGACTCAACTGGAGCTGTGGGAAGATGTTTAAGTGGAGCAAAGGAGATGGAGGAAGTCTGACCCCAGAATGCAGAGCCAGCAACAACCCAAAGCTTCTAGCTTTCCATGCGCGTGAAGTCCAAGTCACAGAATCTGGCATCCAAATCAACTCAACTTGCAACTTCCAGTCATTTAACACAGTCTCCAAAAGCTGAGGTCTGTTCCTGGAATAGAAACCTTCTCTGTTTTTCCTAAAATACTCTTAAGACAGTTTCAAGGTTGTTCAGGGTTTTGTTAATATTTATGGAACTATGGAAAAACTTACACACCATAGAGAGAAATAATGCAAACAGGGGAGCAGAGTTGCCTGGGGTAACTTGTCCTGACGCGATCAGCAATTCCTCCCTGGTGAGGTGGGGCCCAGCTGCGTGAAGGACGGACTGGCGAGAGGGTGGGGTAACGGGCAGCTGAGGACACAAGGTCATGACTCGGGTGTCAGAGGTGTTATGTGATGGGCTATTTGTCTTGTGTTGCCCTTATTACAATCTATGCAGGTGTTGGATCATTGGATTAAATATTAAGCTGTGGGCTTGAAAAAATATCCATTAAAAGTTTAAAACATATGTAGGGCTTGATTTTAAAGGGCTTATACTAGGACACATCAAGCTAAATGGTTCTTGTGATCCTAGTAGGAAGGACAACAGTTCCCGTGTTCCTGTCATCAGCATGACCCAACACATTTTACTGCTCAGGTCCTCGTGATTGGCCATTAGGATGGGAACTGCAGACACCCAGGCACTCCTGCACCATGCTTACACTGTACCATATAAACAGAGAATTTCTACAGGATCTGGTAGGAAATGTGTGGTCACAACAACAAACAAGGAAAACTGAACTGAGTTCAAAAGACCCATATTTCTTTTTTTCTTCTTCTGATCTCCATCTTTAGAATCCAAAGGGCGCAGTCTACAACATAAGGGTGTTTATAAATGTTATAAACAAACTTAAATTATATACCATGTGCTTTGGGTTATAGAGCATGTATTTTCTCCATGGCTTTTGAATATGATCTTGCCCATGTGAATTACTCATGGGAGTGGATAAAGGAAGGATGGTGCTGTTTATTGAAGGCTGTGCACAGAGCCACCGACGGCACTGTCAATGGTGCCGTGTTATCCACATGTTCACAGGTGTATCCTCGAAGATGGCCCAAGGCTTGGGATGTAGTAGGTGTTCGATAACTATGTGTTAAATGATGAAGAAATAAGTGGCTACATCAGCATAAACGTAATTAGGAAAGGAACTTTTATCGGAAACGGAAATATCTCCAATTAAATTTGGAAAAGGGACAGGGATGGTTGCAGAGTTAACTCTGGATGTTTAAAAACAGGCTGGAAATTATTCAGTAAGATGAGTATT
Source organism: Equus przewalskii (assembly GCF_037783145.1). Classification (NCBI taxonomy): domain Eukaryota; kingdom Metazoa; phylum Chordata; class Mammalia; order Perissodactyla; family Equidae; genus Equus; species Equus przewalskii. The sequence goes on along the minus strand of NC_091850.1, from coordinate 45,303,015 downwards.
ATTAAATTTAAAGACAAAGTCTGTTTTTCTTCAGTATTTAAGAAGTCCCAAGAAACACTGACCCTTTATTCTTAGATTCAGTGACCTCCTCGAATAACAGTGGTTCATATTTTGGGAAGAAAATGTTTTGAAGAGGTTGTTAATTAATCTAGCATAGCATCACATTATGCAATACCAGACCACTCCCTTCAAAATGACTGTTTCCCTATTTCTGAAAACAAAAAGAGAGAGAGAGAGCGGTGTGTGTTGGTCTCTCTTACCGTCAGCGATAAGGCCATGCAGACAAACGTGAACTTCTTGATGTGGGCTGCTGTGACTGTGTTGCTTGTGCTGACCAGCTTATTGCTGGGATTATTCTAGAGGGAAAGAAAAGGACGATGGTGACTGGGCTCCAGCTTATCCTCGGCTGACCACACATGCATCTCGTTTCTGTTTTACATGATTGCGTCGTAAGTATAGATGTCAAGGGACAGCTTGGAAGACGGCTGGCACTTTGAGTGTCTCTCAGACAGCTGTCAGGTTTCTGGACGTGAACATTAACCAGTGGAAGCTCCACACTGAATGCCTGGCAGTATCTCCTGAATCAGTCCCCTCCCCTTGGTGCTTGGCGCCCACCCAGCCTAGTCCAGGGCCTCAGCTGGTGCACTCCCTTCCTGGCCACCATGGGCATGTCCCTGAGTGCCGAGGCCCTGCTCAGTGACCTACGGGGCCCTCTCCTCCCCGCAAATGGACTATAAGTTTGACTGGGCATCCAAGGCCTGCTGCCCTGACCCAGACCCGGTGCTGGACTTTTATCCCAGAGGGAACCCTTTGCTCTCTCCCAACACACTTGGAGCTTTCACATTTCTGGGCTTTTGTGTCTTCTTCTCTCGTTGGGTCTTCTGATTGTCACAAACACCCTTCTCTTCACGGCCCATCGTTTTCACAGCCCATCTGTGCCTTAAAGTCTCTCAGATCTCGTACCTCCAAACTGCTCCAGGGTCCCTGTTCCTGTACGCTGATCACCCTGGAGCTCTCTACAGGCATGTAGGGCATCCTGGTCTGTATTCAGGGGGCCTGTGTCAAAGCCCCTGTGAGGTGGGCTCACTCTCTGAGATCAGGGACTGAGTGTCTCACCCATCTCTTCAGCTCCTGCAACTTGGCACAATCCTTCCTGAGTATAGAAGGTGCTCAAACAGCCTTTGTTACATTGAATTTTAAGCGCATAATGCAGATGGCTCCGATGTCCTCTTATATATCCCTGAATCTGAGGCTCTGCTGAAGCTATCCTGGCGTCACTGCCATGAATGCCCATTACCCAATAAAAATGGGCGACAACCAGCAGAGAAAATAACCCCCGCCTTGTTATGGAGCCAATTAGTCCCAGCGCTGACTAACAAAAACAACACCTGAGCACCCGGCTCCTGCATCCAGCCGAATGAGATGCCCCCAAGCAGAGCTACTTCCGGTTCCACTCGGAAAAGAGCTCTCGATGGTTCCTTTACATCAGAGGACAAAGCAATCTCTCTAATCCACGCCCCCTGCAGATGCCACCAGCACAAACCTCTGGATGGACGGGTTTCCATTTTCTTAATTCCAATCCCTAAAGCATATCTGCTTTTCTGAATAAGCAGCTGCTGCTATAGCAAAGTGCAGATCACAGGGAGTAGGACATCTCCCCCGGGGATCTGTGAGAGCGGTGCCCTGGCGGGCTGAGTGACGAGGCGGCCAGGCTGCAAAGAGTCAGGCAATCTCCAAACGCACCCGTCACCTGTGGTGACGACAACGTGCCATAGCTCCCTCAGGTGCACTTTTGTTTTTAAAATAGCAAATATTTCTGCAAGTATAGTTGGAATAAATGAGCATGTGTCATTAGAGCAGCATCTGTGCTTTGTTTTGTGTGCCCAATCTGCTTAGAAACGTACTCTTTCGCAGATGAGAACTGAACATTAGAGAGATGTGGTACCACTGGAGAACTCTCCCAGCTCAATAGTTAGCTGGAACCATCAGAGTTATGCGAGAAATCTTAAATCTCTTAGGCTGGAACCCACAAAGAGGCTAAGGATTTCAATTGTCGATGCAGCAAATTCTGGAAGTCCACACGGAGGTGTCTAAGATTTGGGTGAATAGACGGCATTCATATAAATGGCTTGGAGTAGCTCAGTGGGATGCTTGGAAACAATGGGTGAGGTTTCAAAAGGATTCTGAGTAACTCCAGTTTGTGGCTAGAGGTATGCTCGTTAAAGGAATTTTTTCGTATTGGCTAACCTCTGTGATCATGAATAAGGCAATGTTTTCCTTGGATGCTCCTAGGGAAACTGTATAGTGTAGTATTGTTAAGTTTTATTATTTCAAGGTAGCCAAAAACAATTTCAGAGGAGACTTTCACAGCCAGGAGGTTCTGACCTTGGTACCTGCTATTCTCACCAGGTTTTCTTATATCATCTTATTCTCCAAGAGCTAGACATTTAGCAAGACTTATATCCATCTTGGTTTTCTAGGATTTACTTCGACACACATGTTCCTTGAAATGAAAACAATGATTTCTGTCAGTAGATTGGATTAAACCCACTCAAACATGGACCATCAGTTCTCTCCTGTAAGTGACTCATGCCTTCTGAAGTCCATTCTCAAAGGCCTGTGAAGCAGGAATCAAATGCACTTTTTAGGAGATGCTCTGCATCTTGATGTTGCAAGTGAATGTTTGAAGTAGGTGGTAGTTCCAACTAATAGCCTACTGGGGAAGTTCCACGCCCAGTAAAGAGTTCTGGGCAACGCCACCACCCTATCTCACATTAGGCTGCATGGTGGGAATCCTTGAAGTATTTTGAGGTGAGTTGCTGAGAATGGGTGTGAGAAGAGAGGCAAGTAATGGTGATACAAAGAGTAGCATGGGGGATGGGTAGTGTGGAGGGATGCTGTGGATGGGTACCTGTGAGCAGAGGGTCTGTGTGTGTGTTCGCATGAGCATGCACACTAACGTGGAAATTCTGCCTGTGGGCCACAGGTGCAGAGAAGGATGTGGACCCATAGTGGACCATATCTTTTCAGACTTGATCCTCCATCCCCGCCTCAGAGATGCTCAGGAGGTGCCCTCAGGTCAGGGTGCCAGGTGGAGAGAAAATCTCTGCTGGGCCCCCACTCCACAGAGTTTAGAGGGGGGCATTTCAGAAGCTGGTAGCACATGAAGGAATGAGGTGAGCTTGCAGCCTGTGGCCTGGCCTTGCTTTGTGTGGCTTCCCTGGGTTTCCTACACCCACGGGGGTCGGGGTGGGGGTGAGGGGAAAGAGGAAGGAGGGAGGCCAGCCTTAGCCAGCCAGAACCCAAACTGCCTGTGCTGACAAACTTGATCTGCTGGGGACCCCGGCAAAGAGGCTTCCTCTGCTCCCCTTCCAGGGCTCTTGTTGGCATAAGCTAAATGGTATCAGCCATGGATCTGAGCTAGCTCGATAGCAATTTGAGGCCAAACTTGTCTTCTATCAAGAGTGCAAGTAGCAGGCTGGGTGATTCTTTTCTATTTTTCATTTGAACACACTATGCACTCTGTTTTTTGGGGTCTGTCTTGCTACTCATTTATTTTAGGATAAAAGTCTGCAGGTTCAAATAATTAAGCGTTAATGAAATAGACATTTACTGAATGATCAGCAGTGGACAGTCCCGACCCAGCTACAGGCTACAGGTCCGAAGGGTTATGTGCCTCCCTTGGCTGTGTCAGCAGCTGCGGGAGGACAGAGCTGCTGTCAGCAGAGCCTTTCAGCTGGAATAAGTCTGCTGCACCCAAACCAACCTGGACCCAAGCCTGCGGCGTGGACAACTTCAGTGTGCACGTGCCACAGCTCACAGGAAGATGGCCGTAAGCTTTTTAGCTCACGCACACAACTTCCTGTCTGTACTTTCACATCTGCTATGAGGGCAGTAAAGCCTTAGTTTAATTTTAAAAAACCAAACCACAGAAACAAAATCCAATGTATTAAAAATTTTTGAGAGTATATCTTCCCTTTTGCAAACAAATAGTTTCTCAACAGGAATAACCTAAAAGTGAGTATCAGTTTGGAGAAGCATTATAGAATCAGCATCAAGGTAAGCTTCAACTGCCTCTGTGATTTTCTGAGGGAAATATTCCAAAATTACTTTCAACATCCCGAATGCTACATTAGCCTTACAGAAGGAGGCGAGACGGAGCAACACCACAGTGCTCCTCGTTGGAGAGCCCTGTCCATCAAACGCTAATTTTAAATAGCGTGTTTCAGACACCACGACGCACAGGTTCTCACCTTGTCAAAAGCAGGGTAGACAGCGCGGATTTCCGTCAACCAGCCATATGGCATGTGACCCACAGGGTACGTGGCTGTCAAAATCGCCACTGCCTGCAAGAGGAAGGGCCAGCAGAGTTAGCATCAGCACCGCGGAAAGCATCTCCAGTAGCTGCCGTTTGCCACGTGGCAGAGCAAACTGTCTCAGGTGTGAGCCCCACTCACAGATCACTCCACACTGGGTGACAACCATCGGCCAGCCACAGGGTGGCCCAGGAGTGGGAGGAGGGCGCTCCATGGCGTCCCTGGGCGTGGGATGCGCGGGCCGGGGCAGTGCACCTGAGACCAGGAGGATACGGCTTGTTTTACAGGAACCCAACGAGAAATAGACTCAGACCACTGGCTCGAGAAGCCAAGATTTTCACCTAGGTCCACCAGACTCCAGAATCTTGGTTCTTTCCCTTGAGCCAAACACAAACCTCTTGTCTGGCCCAATTCTTGAGGTTCAAATTGCAAGTGGAGCCCTCTCTGCTCTCTGGATAGTCTTCCCTCAGGATCCACCTCTACGCCTGCAGGCTGTCCTTCAGGGCGGCCGGCGGTATGAGTTTGTCGATGGCTTTACGGTACTTGCCTCCTGACTCAACTCACCTCCAAGCTGTGCCATCAGGATAGCCCAATTTTGATTTTTAATTTAAGAAGCTAAATAAATATTTCTTACAGGAAGCCAAAAATGAGAATGAGATCCTTTTCTTATGTGAAGGAAAGGAAGGAAAAGGAAAACAAAGCATGTAACCCTACATTTTGGCAGAGTTCAACTCCCTAACTAGCTAGTAAAGGAGAAGTACATCTATTTTAATTGACATAATAGTGATGCCAGGAACATGAGGTAAGGACCCAGCTGGGTGAAGACACTGCTGTGAGGAGTGGTGTGGAACAAAAAAGAGTGCTGGAGTTAGGTGGACCCGGATTCAAACCTCCCCTCCCTCCCATGAGCCCTCTCAGGCCTCTTTCTGTTCCTTCAGCAGAACCATGAGACTAATAGTACCCACCTCACAGTGTTGTTGGGAGCCGATGAAGTGTGCATAAATGCCAACCCATTAGATGATGGATAAATGTCAGTTCTGTGCCCCACAAGATGATGTGTCTCTCTGCCACTGAGATCGATTTAGAAATATTCCTAAGACATAATTTGCTTTGTTTTTTTAAGGGGAAGATGGGATTCTAGCAGACAGGTGATGGGGGTCACATACCTTTGACAGGGCAACATAAACTCAAGTATGTAAGTAAAAAAGCTGCGGTGTTACAGAAGCCACCCGAGATGATATTCAGGAGTCAAAAAATAAAATCCGGGAACAAACTGAGGCAGGAGGAAGCATTCTGCTCATGATTTATGTGCTTCTCTTTCTAAGCCAACGTGAGCTGCTTCCCAGGACACGGAAACTGGCAGGAGACCCCAGGCTGGAGATATGCTGACAGTGCAGTCAAGGGCAATGTGTAAACAGGAGTCCCTAATGAGCAGCCACCAGCCTTCCTGAAAGATCAGCAGTTCCAGAGTCAGAATTAATTCTCCAGAGGGCAGCGGAGGAGGAAACAAATGAAGTAATTCCATTTGTTCATATCTTACTTGAAAGATGGAAAAAATGATTCAACTCTTTCTTTGGAGTAGCTGCCAGTTTCCAGATAAATTTCTGGAGTTGAGTGAGTAAATGATGGAGATCCTCATTTGGAGGAGGGCAGATTGCCCAAGAGCACAGAAAGCCATGACGGGTTGGGTGGTATGTGCAGGAGGGAGAAGAAGGAAGAGGTGAGAGTAGTGGGTCAAAATAGAGGCATCAGGGGCTGGTCTGGTGGCCTAGAGGTCAAATTTGTGAGCTACGCCTCAGCAGCCCGGGGTTCGCAGGTTCAGATTCCAGGCACGGACCTAGCACCACTCGTCAAGCCATGCTGTGGTGACATCCCACATAAAATAGAGGTAGACTGGCACAGATGTTAGCTCAGGTCCAATCTTTCTCACAAAAAAACAAAAACAAAAACAAAACAAAATGGAGGCATTGGCCCTTCCTCTTCTGGGTATTTTCACTTTTGCTGGTGCCCTATGGCATATTCCACTGTCCTCTGCAACTACAATGAAGAGGCATCATGCTGACTCCATGGAATAATGGAAAGGCCATTGGGTGGATGAAAGAAAATCTGGGTTCTAATACTAGCTCAGCTTCTTGCTGGTTTTATGTCCTTAACCTGTGCCCTTGCCTCAGTTTCTTCATCTGGTCAATGAGAAGGATGAGTGAGATGTTCTCTTCCATACTCACAAAGATACAAAATTACATGATTATAAGTCACTGAATGAGAGCCTCATGGCTTCCTACTGTGAATGCATCACATAATTTAATATCACAGAATTACTTGAGCTCTGAAGATGAATTGGAAACAAATTTGTAATCCACCTCCCTTGCCCCCATTCTTTACAATGTACTGTGGGTGTCCACATCCCCAGAAACTGTCCTACCTCTGTAGCTGCAGAACTGCCACCAAGGTCCCGGGAAACAAATAGGTTGACAATAGGCCTACTGATCCTCTGTGTAGCCAAGATGAGAGCCAAAGGCCACCAGAAGCTCAGCATCTTTCTTACTGTTGCATCTCCCTGCATCAAGAAATGGAGATAGAAGTTCACTAAACTTGAGAAGCAGAAGAGAAAAACCAATTCAGAGCCAAAGCCTTTCCTTTTGATGTCAGTCATGAGTCAATTCGCTATACTTAAAAATAATACAGGGAAAAGTCTTTGTAGACAAGCCAAGTTGAATTAAAATAAAATGTACAGTCTTGTTAGAAATTAACTCGAACAGTTAGAAAGCTACTGTGAAATCAAAACATACATTTAAGCTTGATGGATCCAAACAATTGTTTTCCAAAAAGGGCAACTCTAACCAAGGCACAACCCAGCTCCATGGTCTGAGAAACAGGTTGGAAATTAGTTTTTGTTTAAATCATCGAACTGACTGGCTTGAAGCCAGGTCAGTAAGAGGTAACTCTTAGAAGTAAAGAATTATTATAATTTGTGTTGGAATCAGTCAGCTCACAAATGTGCCTAATTACTTGGGCATTGTACAAATGTACTACATAGGTTCTTATCCTCAAAGCTCCAAAAGAAGTCATGTACATGTTCAGAAGCAGAAGCAAAATAAAAGCATGATAAAAGGTGATTTGTGAAGAATTCTACAAGAAAGATGTGTGCTATCTTTAAAGCCTGGCTTTCATTATTTAACTGTGGTTTTGATTCTTCATGAGGGTAAGAGTTCCATCATGGAACCATCTCGGGCACCTTAATTTATTTCCCTTTGCTGGTGGCTGAATGTTACGAGAGAGATTTTTATCATCAAGACCAACATGATGTGGTTGTCCTAGTGATGGAAATAACTAGATCGGATTTTATTGGTGGCCTGACCTTGAATTGAAGTAAGTGGTCAATACAATTATTGCTCTGACTAAAGTAGCATGTGGTCAATGGTGGGATCAGGGGGGTGAAGTGTGGTGATTTATTCAGATATAATCATGCATATCTGCCTTACAGCTAGATGGAAACAAACCCAAGTGATACCTAATACCCAAGGGTAGAAAAGATTAGCATACATAATTGATATAAATCAGATACTGCTTATACTTATGGTGAAAAGGATGCTCTGGTCACTTGCGTAAGGTTATACCTTGTTTGCATCTTATTCTACTTTTGATGCACTGGCCAAGCTCTGCCTCCATCAAGGAGGCTTCTTAGACCACGTCACTATCTTCCTTCCAGCTCCAAGGGCTCTTGTGTTCTCACTGCAGTCTACGTGTGTCTTGGATTCATGTCTAACTGTTGCTTCTGTCTTGGTCTTGTCTGCCAAAAGCTGCTGGAGGGTGGAGACCACATCTTAAAATTTTCTGCATCACCCTGTGGTACCTAAAAGCTCTACTCACTCCACAGAAGGTACCCGAATGAGCAATTGTGATCGGCCAGCACAGAAAATATGAACAAAGCTTAGATCCCTGCTGTGAAGTTAAAAATAATCAAATGTGAATTCAAAGAAATCATCGGTCCTAAAATCTTTGTTGACTTATAGAAAACTTATTTTTGACAATAGAGAGCAAGAAGAACCATAAATGTTGTATCTACTCGTCAGCCTGACGTGACTCACTGTGCCTCAGTCTCCTCCTATGGAGATAAGGAGGCTAGACAGAGACCTCTAAGACCTCTTCCATCTCCAGTATTCATTAATTCTCCAACTGCCCTTCTCTGTGGACACCACTTAGCACCTGGTTTTTGGGTATGACTCCTAGAGTGTGTGCTGATGATATTGATTTCTCATTTCACATAGGGGTGGGGTAAAACTTTATTCCACTTGAATGTACAGACAGGCTGTTGCTGAGTTCTGAGGACCTACCCCCAGCTCTGGTCCGCTCCTGTCGGGGATGATGTCGTGGATGTTCTTGTAGTAGCCCAGGCACAGTGTGGTGCAGCGCACGAGGGCGCCCATGTACAAGGAAAGGATTGGGATAAGCAGAGGCTCTCGGCATTCCAGATGACTGTGAAGCAAAATGGCTACAAAAACGACCTGAGAGATGGAAAAACAAGAACAAGTTAGAGAGCAGACAACAGAACCAATCAACAGGAGAGCAGCCTGACCTCTTGCACCTGGACGAGACAAGACCTCTGAGCGAAAACCTGCACGTTGATGAGAAAGAGAACAGAAACTTGGGCTATAGCTCCATGCGGCTCTTGTAGAATGCAGGCTCATTTGACATTCACTGGAAGAGCACATGATCATTTTGTTATATCCACCAGTAAGATTATTTTAACACGACTGCACATCTGGCTAAGGTTATCATTAAAAAATATCTAGAAACTTTGGCTCCTCAGACCCTGAAATATGCAGAAAAGTTTTTCCCTCTTGAGGCTGGATACTGATGAGCACATGAAATCCACACCTGAGGACCTAAATTACCTTCCACAAAAGAAATGACAGCAGTGATCAACGATGGGATACAGAAAAATGGACATTAACATTTATAAGATGGAATTCACTAAAAATGCTGCAAAAAGCACCAACGTTAATTATTATAAAACAAGCTAAATTAAAACTTAAGATATTAACTTTTAAAAGTAGACCAGGTCAAAAAAAATACATAGTCAAGAGGGATTGAAATAATGAAGTGTCAATTTCAATTGAACGGTATAGTCTCTAAAGCAAATTTAACAATGTATTTGACCTCCTGTCCTGCAAAAATCAGAGAATCAGCCCAGCATCTGTCCAGAGTCCCCCTGGGATTTACACATTCAGAAGACACTGAGGCGTACTGAGTGCAAAAGCAGGCTGGTGGGGAGGGGGGATATTCTCTGAGCTACATCGACTTTCATAGCCAAATATCCATGGACCGATAGACAGGCGTTTAAAATATACCACTGAGTGATCCTGACCAAAGGAGGCTTATCTTGATCACTGCATTATCAAAACATCAGTGATGACAGAAAGTTGAAAAAGAGGCTGGAGAGTCATTAAATAAGTACATTCCATTGCTGCAGGGAACACAGGAAAGCAGGGTCATCCAGAGAGATTCTTCTGAAGGGAATAAAAGTATTAGATGCCAGAGGAGGTTTGCTCAGAGCATAGACTGACACTTGTGCCTGGCTGTCATTCTCAAACCCAGCAAATGAGACAGACCCTGTCATAGGCATCCTCAGGGGGATACAGAGGACAGAGGCACTGCTTGGGTGCATGGACACAACCAGGCTGCCCGGAGCATGGACAACGTGAGTGGACGCAAGTTGTGTGGCGCTCCCCCTCACACTCCCTGAGGATACAGCGGAGCCCAGTGATGGAAGCAAAGATGCCAGAACTGTCTCCATGCCTGTTGCGTCCAAGGAGAACAAGTGCACTGTATTAAGTCAAGGATCTGGAGACCGGCTGGGGGAAGACGTGTTAAGAACACACTGTGTTTGGAACAGAAGATTGAAGAGTTTTGTGATGGAGCCAAGATGCCCATTTATTTCTCTAACTAATTAGAGGCCTCTAAGGTACCTTAATATGCAAACCCAGATTAGTACGTCTGCAGCAAGCTTAACATTTGACATAAACAAACCTACAGTGTACACTAAGATGATCATGTTAGAGACTGAAAACTCGTATGAAAAATGGATCAGTGAAGACCAACCCCTCCCCTGCCAAGTCCAGGAAGACTCCCAGGCTTCAGAACAGCTATGCAGGATGAAGAGGACTAAGGAGGAGAATCAGGACTCGAAGGAAAAGAGAGACATGGACAAAAGAGGAGCAGGTGTGGAGCTGACAAGAAGATGGCCTGATTTGCAGAGTAGGCTACGGTGGGCTGGAGGGAGGGCAGGATGTTCAGCCAATAGTGCTCCCCAGGCCAAAGTGAAGATTTTCTCAGGCTCTTCTGTATTTTTCTTTTTTCTTTCTTTTTTTTTTTTTTGAGGAAGATTAACCCTGAGATAACATCTGCTGCCAATCCTCCTCTTTTTGCCGAGGAAGACTGGCCCTGAGCTAACATACATGCCCATCTCCCTCAACTTTTATGTGGGACACCTAGCAGAGCATGGCTTTTGCCAAGCGGTGCCATGTCCACACCTGGGATCAGAATGGGCGAACCCCCGGCCACCGAAGCAGAACATGCGAACTTAACTGCTGCACCACCAGGCCGGCCTCCTCCTCTGTATTTTTAAAAGCTTGATGCCATGTGGTCCAACACTTACTACAGAACTTACATCTTCATCGTGGATTGTATCATTTATCAATTTAAAATAACACTCGGGCCTTTTGCATTTCAATCCAGAATTATGACTTTGAATCTGATATAGCCATCAAAAATGTCAGATTATTTTCTGAGAGGAACCTACTATCTCAGTGGTGAGGATTTTCCCAGTGAAAGCCCCATACCAGGTGCTGGGGATTTAATGATAAATAAGATAGTCCCAGACTCTCTTCTCCGGGAGCTGGCAGTCTAGTGGAGGAGGCAGAAGCGTTAATCAAATAGTGATGCCGGCGAGCGTCCATTGACAGACTGTGACAAGGCTTGTGAAGGAAAGAGGGCGGTGGCACTGGGAGAGCCAGGCTGCATGGCCGGAGGGTGCCCCATGTGGAGTGCTGTCTGAGCTGGGACCCACAGCCTCGGCAGGAGCCAGCAGGGATGGCAGGAGTCGGTGGTACGTGAGGAGAACTGCGGCAGAGCATTTCCTTCTGGGCAGAGGGATCCAGGCCAAGACCCCTAGAGGGATGGGGCTCGGCCACCTTGAGGCCCTGAAAGGAGGGCCTGTGGCTGGAAAGCAGAGGGCAAGGGGACCAGAGGGGAGTGCAGGGCTGGAGAGGAAGCCGGGCCCATGGGTCTTCAGCACCTTGCAGGCCACCACCTTGCAGGATTGTGGCTTTTATCTCCAGAACAGTAGGAAGAACTTTTAAAGCGGGTTTTTAGGTAGAATGGTGAAATTCTCAGAATTTCACTGAGAATAGATCACCATGGCTGCCGTGGGGAGGGAGAGAGGAGAGACAGAGCAGATGGGTGAGGCAAGTTAGGAGGCATCTCTAGTTGCAGGCGGGAAAGGTGATCCCTTGGACCAGGGCGAGGGCTGCAAAGATGGGGAGGGCAGACGAAAGAAGTATCTAGGATTAAAATCTACAAGGCTGGTGATGAAGATGGACGCTCCTAGGGTGGGGCCCAAGTTTCTGACCAGATGGTAGCGCCAGTGATTCATTCAAAACTGCAACCATTGAGATCATGAAGATCATGGATTGAGGCTTAAGGTAGCTTTGAAGGATCTGAGGAAACATCACAGAGACATTTAGAGGGCCAGGCTACAGATATTTACTTGGGGACCATCAATCATGTTATAGATGGTATAAACCTTGGACATGAATTAGATTCTTCATGAACAGAATACAGAGAGAGGAGAGGGATGTGTCTTGAGAACTTCAACAATTACACATCACGAGAGGCTGCTGAGCCTTCAGAAGTAGGAGAAAAACCAGGACTGTGGTGGTGAGAGCCAGTGGGAAGGAGCATGTCACTGAGGAGGGAGCAGTCAATAGAGTGAAGAGTTGCTGAGACGTCTACTAAGTTAACTGAAACTGTCCACTGGACTTAATGGCACGAAGGTCACCAGTAAGAACAGGCTGGGTGAACCGATGGGGGTAGAAGTCAAGCTGGAGCAGGTAAAAGAAGGAAAAAATAGAGACAGTGAGGGGAAACTACTCTTCCAAAAGGTGTGGCTGTGAAGTAATAAAGTGAGAAAGAGGACTGTAGCCTGAGAGGTATGTGAGAGCAGAAAAAGCTTGTTGTTCTTGCTGTATTAAGATGGTAGATATTTGAGCACATTTACATGTCAAGAAAATGATCCGGGATAAATAGAATGGATCGCTGATAAGTGATTGAATAGGTTCCTGAGAAAGCAGGGCAGGACAGGATCCAAGGCACAGGTGGAAGAAGTGGTCCTCGACAGAGGAGGGACACCTCCTTTACTATAATGGGGGGAAATGGAGATGATGCAAAAATTTGGAGGCAGGCCTGCGGGTTCAGTGGCCAGAAGTAGAAGAATTCGGTTGCTTCAGTCTTCTCAGTGAAGCGGGAAATGAGGTGGTGTGTTGGGAAGAGTGAAGTGGGTAGAGACCCTCCTGAGACTCGTAGTTAACAGAGTCAGTGAGGTAAGAGATGAGACTGTACATTTATAGTTTGATTTGTCCCGTTGTGTAACTTTCTCCAGGAGCACCTGCTACCTGGGTGCAGGCTGGTGAAAGGGGCACGCCATGGGGTGGTTCAGGATTGGGATCTCGCCACAAGGCTGAGGTGAAAAGGTGGGAGACAAGAGGATTTACAGCAGTGCAGTAATTTCTGAACTGAGATCTTGGGTCCCATCCCTGCAGTCTCAGCTGACTTCAAGGCAAGGGCTGACGAGAGCAGAAAGGTTAAAGGACTGGAGGTCCCAGTGGGGTCCAACAACCTCAAGAGAATTCTCATTTTGACATGGAGCAAGTTAAGAAAGTCCAGGTGATCACGAAATAAAATAAAAACAGCACTATTTTTCATAAATTCCTTGGCAATCTGATTGGAACATATGACTATTACAATAACAGTGGCACAGAATATCATTGCCCGTTCAAACCAATCAAGAGCTTTTTTGTACTACTGTGTGAAATCACTTGGCTTAGTAAAATTTAAAAGAAAAGGGAGTTGCTACTAAAATTCAAGGCATGATAAACTCTTTGCATTTTATCATTGGTGATTACATGTTATCTATGCCAAGGTGATATACCAAAGGACTGCCTGGGATCTATTTACTCATTACCAAATTTGGGAATTAACAAATGCTTTCAAGTAACGAGAAGAATGAAGCTGGGGGTTGGGGGTGGAGGTAAGACTTAAGAACAAAAATTGAATTTATTCCCCAGCCAAAGTGTGGTAGGAACTCAGTCTACAAGGTTTAAAATAACTCCTTCACCAGGAATAGCCTGAGGCCAGATGGCATTGAATTCAGCTTCTATGGCTCTTACCAACAGATATGTTTATTGTGAATTTGCGAGCTCTTCCAACAGGCAGGGTCCTGGACCAGGTTTAAAACTGAGAAGGAAAACGGCTGTAGGCGTACTGGCAAAGCATTTTTCAAGGACATGTTTTTTCTTCTACCCTTGGATACTTACTGTATTTGTCTTAGGAAAAGTTAAGTTTTTTGTTTTTTGGCCTGTAAGAAAACACACATCTATAAATGCTCACTGAGCTGCTGATGCCAATGTTGAAAATGAGAGGTGTTTCCTTAATTTCAAATTAAGTGAATAGAGTGAATAAGGCAGTTTAGTTCATCTTTCAGAGGATGAATTAAAAGTAAGAGCAGGACAAAAATCTCTAATAACTCACCAAGAAAATTAACAAAGAATGATGTTAGCTAGCATTCAGACATACGTCCGTCCAGGCATGCACACACGCACACACACACGTGCGCACACACACACACACACACACAGAGTGTTTTGCAGGAATTAATTTAAATTACTTTTAATAGTGATCCATGGAGTTAATACAATTAATTTGGAAATTTAATTCTTGGTCTTTAGGGAGGTACTAACAGTTTAACAGTAGACTATTTCAAAAAGATGGCTAAAAGACCAGCATGTACAATGGGAAAAAACAGGAAGAAATGCACGGAAATGTTCATAAAATGGAACTGAGAATTGGGAAGAGAGCTTAGAAATCAGTGTAATTGATGAAGATTTTTAGGCTGCTTAATTTTAAAACGGTTTATGATGAGGATTTTTAGGCTGGTTACTTTTAAAACTGCAGATGAGAAGCAGGCTCCGAGGACTGGAATTTTGCTTGCCCTTTTGAGACATTTGCGTTTGTGAAGGAAGGGGGGATGACCTTGTAGGGACCTGAAATTGGCCACCCCAGGATATGTCTCTTTGGCATCAGGATTGTTTTGGGCTGATTGCTTTCGATAAACTGGGACAGGGAAGGAGGCTCTGGGGAATGGAACTTGCCCTTGTTGGGACATATTTACATTTGTAAGGTAAATCTCTATCTGTAAAAGGTGCCTCCCTCTCTGTACCAGGAAGAAGAGGAGAGATGACCTTATCCCTAGAAACTCTTAATGGGGAAGGCAAGAACTTAAGTCGGTTGCTGTCTGGCAATCTCATGTAACTGGTTTAGGGGGGCGGCTTCTGACCTTCACTTAATCCGATTTGATTCTTGTCTAAAAGTCATGGGATCACCCAATGACCAGACCCCACCTGCACTGATACCATTTTAACTTTTTTTCTTTGTCTCGTAAAGAGATGACTCACATACCCATGCCTTAAATTTAGCCCTAACCCTCAACTCGGGCCAGCAGCAGGAGCTCTGACTGCCCATGGGTCCTGTCCCCACGCACCAGCTCTGCCTGCCCATGGGTCCTGTCCCCATGCCAGCGGGGGCAGCAGCAGCAGCTCTGCCTGCCCATGGGTCCTGTCTCCATGCCAGCGGCGGCAGCAGCAGCTCCCCATGCTAGCAGCAGCAGGAGCTCTGACTGCCCGTGGGTCTTGTCCCCACGCACCAGCTCTGCCTGCCCATGGGTCCTGTCCCCATGCCAGCGGGGGCAGCAGAAGCGGCAGCAGAAGCTCTGCCTGCCCATGGGTCCTGTCCCCATGCCAGCGGGGGCAGCAGAAGCGGCAGCAGAAGCTCTGACTGCCCATGGGTCCTGTCCCCATGCTACACTATTCTCTAAATAAAAGAGCACTACTGCCAGATCTTAAGAGTCTAAGAAATCTTTCTTTTGACTCCTCGGCTCACCGACCCCGCATCATAATGTCCTCCTCTATGAAGATTCTCCCCAATCCCTGAGTGTAAGGACTAAGTCTACTTTATAGATGATAGGAATTAAATCTAATTTTCTGCTGAAATTTTTCATGCGGTGTCCTTGGTAGAAGAAAGCAAGGAAGGAGGATGAAAACCAGGGTGGTGCCAGGCCCCAGGGAACGGGACTCAGCTGAATGTGCAATGTAGGCTATCTTCTCAGACAGCGTCCAACTTCCTGGTTCTTTTTAAATGTGGGGAAATGACGTGTGAATGGCAGCTTTGTGTGGCAACAACATGAGAAACAATATTTAAGAATAATTCCTAAGAGCCCTCTCTAGAACTGAGTGACAGACCATGCATTGTTGGGCTGCATGGAGGGCCAAGTGCACAGCCAGCCAAGTGCACAGCCAGCCAAGTGCGCAGTGACCTATGACCACCCAAAAATGTGCTCAGCTATGACTTCATACTCATTTCACATGCAAGCTCTTTAAAAATTAAGGTCAAAACCTCTGATGCTAAATTTAGATTCCCACAATCCTCATTCTAGCAAGATTATACTTACTTGTATCACAGGAGGCTTCATTTCCTCATCCGTTTAAAAACATTTATTGAAGTCCACATTTGATGTGAGTAATGTAGGAATATACCACAGAGTGAATGAATGTAAGGAAGCATCGTCAGTTCTGTCACTCACCAGAAAGGGGCTCTGAGCCGCTCTGACACGCAGACCATATTTACCTGAGCTATGACATCTGAGATGGAGGCACATCCCACCAGGAAACTGTATTTGTGTTTTAAGAGAATGCCAGCATGGGTCCATGCCTGCCAGAAAGAAAAGAATTTGGCATGAGCTACACCATCAGGATTATATTATTTCTGTCATTTATGATTTACTGGGCATTCCTGAAATAGACTTTATACCTCCAAAAACCTTAGTAGCACAGGTCTGATAAGTCTTTGGTTGGTAAAATTACTGTAACTTGGCTTGGTGGCTAGATCCATGTTAGATTTTTAAGTGGAGTCCACGACTGCCCAGGATATATTTAGTACCAATTCCACACTGCCTGTGTACTTGTTAGGTCCACGTGCCTGGCAAGCAGCTGGGTGAGTAACCAGCATGGAGGGACTCTGCCCTCTCTCTCCTGGACAGTCTGACTCACACAGCAGCGGCATTCTGCTTCCATGAAGCAGGTTATAACGAGGACTCTAATTTGGTTCCGAGTTCTAAGTCATTACAGGTTCTCAGTGACTGATTCAGGCTCTACTCTTTCCTCCTCTTCAGGTTCGGGCAGGACCTGATCTGACACTTTGTGCCCTGGAGGGAAATTAAGAGGAAGGGCCTAGAAGGGGGCCAGACAGTGAAAGGTCGAGGGGATGGCAGGTTTGGAAAAGGTCTAAAGTTCATGATAGGCTCTGTTTAAGGATCATCCTTCTAACCTGTCGAGATCTGGACTGACACAGCAGTAACATTTCATCTGCGCTAACCACAATCAGCCGAGTATGAGTTATTCCCCAGGTCCGTGTCAAGATTTTATACAGCAGCTGCTGCATCGACTTCCTCCCTCAGCTCAGGCCCCAAGGTGCCAAATGTGCAAACTACGAACAACACCTGCAGACAGCAGCCTGTGGGCTACCGCTGTGGACTAAAAGCCATCTGGACAATAAGCTTTGTGCTTTTTAAATATTCTCTCCAACCAACATATCAGGGGCATGCTGCATGGGGGCATGTGTATGCGTGCAGGTGTGTGTGTGAGCGTGCCGGTGTGTATATGTGTGTATGTGCAGGTGTGTGCGTGCAGGTGTGCCTGCAGGTGTGTGTGCGTGCGCGTGCTTGTGGAGATGACCAGCACTCTATAAATGTTCATTATTTTGGCTTTTATTAGCAGTCTCTTACTACTGGGTCTTTGGGGGAGTTGATAAATGACATGGAAGAAAAGGGAGCCACTCACAAATGTTCTGGTGTTCCACTGAATTTTAGAAACTCTCTCATGGCAAATAAACAGAGCTGAAGGGAAGTGGGATACAGGGCACGAAGCGTCTGTGATTCACTTTTAGTCCTGAGCTCCCTGAATTCGCTGTATAATTATAATTCTTCTACGTGTTTATAGAGTCCCAGTACAGATGCGAGGGCAGGTGCTAGAGCAATATCATGGCCTCTGTCTGGGGAGCTGGGCTGTAACTCTGAGGAGATGAAAAAGGTCACTTCATTCAGTTCTCTAACTGATTTCGAAGCACTGTGGCGCCACCGCAGGCGGCACGGGTACCGTGGGGAATCTGGTTCCATGGACTCCAAGACCTTCACCCTTTTCTTTTTTGGGGTATGTGTCCACTACCAAAGTCAACACTCTCAGTGAGAAGTAAGAAAAAGAAAATCCAGGTACAAGAGTTCAGATGGCCAAGTCTGCCCACAACAATCGAGAACCAGAACCTTTGCATCAAAACTGAGTTTCATATTTAGGGCTACCATGCAAACCGGCAAGAAGCAGTCAGAGGTTCAGCGAGGCTGCACCAGTAACCTAACCACAGGCAAAGTGAGACTTCTGATAACATTTGAGAAGATGGACCACGTCTATTTTTCCCTTGCCTCACTCCTGCAAGGATTTGGGGCTGCCCCCTCACCTCAGTACAGAGGTCCACTTACCTCACGTCTAATAGATACAACACTTGAGGTAAGCGGGGGGGAAGGCAAAAAACTGTACAGAATGACATATTTTCAAGTCTCCTTCCGAAGGTAATTTAAAGTGGAACCCAAATAAAGTGTTTGCTTTCCAGCGTTGGATATTATAAGAATTATTTTTTTGCCTAAGTCTCTTTTATATCTATAACATGGATGAATAGGAAAAAAGCATTGTCTGATAACTCCTCAATATCATGACCAAGAATTTAACCTGTGGGAGTGAGCCGCCCTTAGCCAGTGTGGTAACGCTGGTTATTAAAGAGATATGATCCTAGCAGTAAGTTCACCAGACTCTTATTCTAAAAAGCTTTGGGTGCTTCTACCACACAAGTGGTAAGTTTATCAGAAAGTCGTCCTGCTCCCTTGATCCTGAATATATCAGAAAGGAACTTTATATGGGAATCAAAATGTTCAAATGGGCTTTCTTGCTTCCCACCGGAACTGTGGCAAATATAGACAATTCTCATGAATAAACTGACCAGATGGACTGGTTAAAAGTCAATGGTCAGTTGGAAAGGCCTGCACTGCTGGATGTAAAACAGTGCAGCTGCTGTGGAAATCAGCATGATGGTTCCTCAAAAAGATGACAACAGAATTATTATATGACCCAGCAATTCTATTTCTGGGTACATATCTAAGAAGATTAAAGCAGGGACTCAAAGAGATATTTGTACATCCATGTTCATAGCAGCATTATTCACAAGAGCCAAAAGGTGGAAGCAACCCAAGTGTCCGTTGATGGATAAACGGACAAACAAAATGTGGTATATCCATACAACGGAATATTAGCCTTAAAAACGACATTCTGACACGTGCTACACCATGGATGAATCTTAGAGATATTATGCAAAGCGAAATAAGCCACTCACAAAAGACAAATACTGGATGATTCCAGTCATATGAGGTCCCTGGAGTAGTCAAATTCCTAGAGGCAGAAAGTAGAATGCTGGCTGCCAGGGGCTGGGGGGAGGGGGAACGCGGAGTTAGCGTTTAAAGGGTGTAGAGTTTCAGTTTCACAAGAGGAAAAGAGTTCTGAAGAAATTCACAACAATGTGAACATACTTCATGTCATTA
Source organism: Equus przewalskii (assembly GCF_037783145.1). Lineage (NCBI taxonomy): Eukaryota > Metazoa > Chordata > Mammalia > Perissodactyla > Equidae > Equus > Equus przewalskii. Next base: position 45,283,728 of record NC_091850.1, on the reverse strand, counting down.
AACTGTATACACAAAAATGGTTAAAATGGTAAATTTTATGTTATGTATATTTTACCATAATAAAAAAAAAAAAGCCCACAATCTTCTTTACTCACCATCGCATCCATGAAAGGGAAGGCAGCAAGGTAGAGGAAGGCCCTTCTCGTTTTGTTCCCCACTGACTCATCCACATGGTGCAGTTTATTGATTATGTAGTAGCCTAAGTCACTATAAGCTGCAAAGGGTCAAAACACATAAATGGCTATGTTTAGTAAAAGTGATCTTTGTATGCTTTTTATCTCATGGTTTAAAAAACAATTTTAAACGCAACATTTGTTTTTTGTAGAAAATTAGAAAATTTAGATGAGCAAATAGAAGGAAATCATCTACGATCTCATTCTTCTATCCAGAGGGGGGGTCCCAGTTAACCCTCTGCATTCTAATCGCCCAATTCTTTTATGGGGGGGTGTGTAGTGGGTGAGTTTGTAGGGTATGCATGTGTGTTTTATCATAAAAATGGGATCACACTATAGATACACTCTTTTGTAGAACACAAACATCTTTCCACGATATGCTTCTACGTTGTAATTGTTACACTGAATTCCTCTTTTGTACGTTTACTCAGTATCAACTTACTCAATCCATTATTGTACAATTAGGGTATTTCTGTTATTTTGATTTAAAAGAATCCTTGATGTATAGGTTGGAAGCTAAATGTTTACACATAATCCTCATTATTTACTAAGAGAAAATTTCTAGATGTTAATATGCCTTTTCAATAAACATTTTAAAGCTAGCTTTTCACCACTTGCCCTGCCTTTCGTTCCGTTCTTTGAGTGAAGGGTGGCAACTTTGGGTAGAGTCCTGCCCAGGGGAAACACGGTATCTCTGAGGTACTTTCAAAGTCCCTCCAACATCAGCATTTGTGACCACTGTGTGATTGGATCATAAGGGCACCTCACCCCAATGTGCTGAATGAATGCACAGCTGCCAGATAATATAAAGGAAGAGAAAGGTATTCCTAATGTATTAGCTACATTAGATAAGATTAGCAAAGATTCAGTAAAATATTAAGCTATTTTCTACCTCATCGGTACATGTTTGGATTATATAGGAAAATAATCATCTTTGTGTTTTTCACAGTGCTTTAATGCTAGTGTTCCTGCTGTTTTCATTCTTTTATAAAAATATGAATGCACTTCACAACAGCAGAAGCTGCTTTGAAATCAGAAAGGAGAGAGAACACCGTGAGAGTCTCCCTTTATGTGAAATAAGAACCCCTCCTCCCATTTCAAAGTTTGGGGACAACTTATTACCACGTTAACTGGGAAAGAGAAATAACTCTCCATCCTTTGTCGGGATTAGTCTTGAAGTATGGAAATCTTGAATCAAGTGAGGTCTTTGGGATGTTATTGGGGATATTTAAATGTACAGATCAGGGATCCCAGTGGGGACAGAGGTCCAAGTAAGTGAAGACAAGGGGTAGGGGCCAGGAAGGGCTCAGACATCCAGAGAATAATGGGAGTGGGGAAGCAGGTGCAGCAGGAGAGGTCCAAGTCCTCCGAGGAGGCGCAGAGATGGAACGTCAAAGGTGAGCTGCGAGGTGAGCAATGGCGCCAAGTGTGGAGTGTGGCGGGGCCGATGAGGCAGCAGAAGAGAAATCCAGGAGGGAGGCTGTCAAGTGGCAGAAAGAGAAAGGACGTGGGAAGGTGGGATTAGCTATGGCAAGGGGACAAGGAAGGAAGGAGGCAGCTGTGATGTCCCTGTCCGGATCAGAAGGCGCACAGATGGAAGCGGATTAGAGAAGCCTGGACCAGACTGGGGGAGGCAGGGAGGGACAGCTCCAGCCCACCTTTGCAGCGGGGTGAGATAAGCCGATAGAAACACAAAGCCAAGATGAAGCTGTTACTTAATCTACAAGGGGTCTACTTCAGGCGCTGAACCTTGGAAATTCTGTCTCAAAGTTGATTGATGCTGCTGTTTATTTGTACATTCAGTTTCATCGAGTCAGGAAATGTTCACTGACCTGGGACCTGCAAGGAGACAATCCTGACCCTGCCCACACCACTGTCCCCACCCTGGCCGAAGCCACTGGCAACAGCCAAGGCAGCCATGCGGGGTGAGCAGAGGAATGCAGTGGCAAGGGCAAGAGGCCGGGGCTGGCTATGAATAGCTCAGGGGCTAAAGTTCCGTGGTAAAGGTTAGAGTCGATATAAAAGGCCAGCTGAGTGGACTTGACCGAATGGCCAAAGCCGGGGCAGAGAAACGGGTGAAAGGCTGAGATCTAGAGGGCGGTGTTCTGGGTTGAACCGTGTCCTCTCAAAATTCCTATGTTGAGTCCTAGCCTCCAGTACCTTGGAATTTGGCAACAGGGTCACTGGAGATATAATTAGTTAAGATAAGGTCATATTGGAGCACAGTGGGGTCCCAATCCAATTATGACTGGTGTCCTTCTAAAAAGGGGAAATGTGGACACACAGATAGACACACACAAGGAGAATGCCATGTGAATGCAAAGGCAGAGATCAGGTGATGCTTCTACAAGCCAAGGAACGCCACAGATTGTCAGCTAACCACCAGAAGCTGGGGGAGAGGCCTGGAACAGTCTCCCTCATGGCCCTCAGAAGGAACCAGCCCTGAGGACGCCCTGATTAGGCAGCCTCCAGAACCGAGACAGTCAATGTCCATTGTCTGAGCCACCCAGTTTGTGGGACTTTGTTTCAACAGCCCTAGAGAACTCAAGACAGGTGGCTTCTAAGAAAGGGAGAGAATGAGTTTCCTGTGAGACTCTAGGGTAGTGACCAGAAAAGATGGGACCTGTGAATCTGAGCAGGTGAGAGCAGGGCGTGCCGCCTGCATCAGTAGATCAATGGAAAAGCTTCTCTACCCTACGGAAAGACATCTGCTTATTAGAATATTTTCACTAAAACATAAAAATGATGCCTTTATACAGAGTAATGAAGAATAAACATTAAAGTTGAACAGGGTCTGAGCGAGTGCTGGGTGAGGAGCCCGTCCAGCTTTCTGACTCTGCCAGAATGTGTCCTCCCCACCCCGCCACCTCGCTTTTTCTAGCCTGCAGCTCCTGTGGGGCCCTTCACACCTCCCCAGCTCCCATGCACTTTGGGACCTACAGGCCCAAGGCTGCTTTTGTTTCTTTTTACCTCTTTTCCTCTTTCAGCTACTAGAGGGAAAATTTGGAGGCCAAGGAAAGAGGCTTTTTCTCCCCATTTTCTTCCCTCCTTCTCCTCCCCTGCACGATAGAAGATGAGTCTGATTATAACTACTGTACAAAGGTTGCCTCCACCCTGTGAGCTTCAGTGTAAAATACCAGCAGCTGTTTTTCATCCCGCCACTCCCTCCCCTGCCCTCCCCTCCCCACCGCTTCCTCCCTTGCCCAGAGCTGTTTCTGGCTGGAGCTGTTGGCTGAGGTGATTTGTTAAAAGTGCTTTGCATAGACTCCATAATTACCAGGCTAGCTGCCCTGACAACATTTAGGAAGCTTTGAGTTCTATAAACTGCCTTACCAAGATTGTTCTGAAACAGCTTCTATCCTTACGAAGAGCAGAACATTAAAAAGAAAAACTAAACAAGGTTTTGAACAGATGTAAATGGATTTCCTGATGTGGCCGCAGCAGGGGGACAGTGACCTGACCTAGCCACAGGTGGACAGCTTTGACCCCGCCCAAACAAGAAGAAACCAGAAGGGCCCTTCAAATCTCTAGCTCCTCTGGTCTCAGCCCACCAGGGTGAGGGACCCTTTCCACAATCAGTGGTTCTCAAGCTTGGTCATCCAGTAATTACTAGCACTTGTTGCAAAATGCCATGAAACATTAGTATTAATCAAAACAAGTCTGTGTACCTGCATTTTCCCACGGGAATTGAGGAGAAAGCCCTCCTCCCATTTTATTTTTCATGTTATTTTTTTGGTGAGGGAGATTCATCCTGAGCTAACATTTGTTGCCAATCTTCCTCTTTTATTTTGCTTGAGGAAGATTAACCCTGAGCTAACATCTGTGCCAATCTTCCTCTATTTTGTATGCGGGATGCCTGCACAGCATGGCGGATGAGTGGATTAAGTCTGTGCCCAGGATCAAAACCCTTGAACCATTGAGCTGCTGAAGCAGAGCACGCAAAACCTTAACCACTGGGCCACAGGGCCAGCTCCCCTCCTCCCATTTTAGTCACAGGACAATATGTATATTTCCAAGAGGCAAATTTGAGAACTCTTGTTCTAATTCAAATTTCCCAGGTTCCCATGCACAAGTACTATTGATTGGCCCACCATATTCTGCTTATAGGCTTTTCACAGGAGCAGGTAACTTCATCCCTGTGTTTCCAGTGTATCACTTCCAAAGTATGTGTGTTTGTATGGCTAATATTTAAATCACTTCAACAAATATGGTTGAATAACTTATACACATCAGGCACTGTGCCAATTAACCTGGTTGTGAAGAGGCTGGTTACCTGCATGAGGGCTGGGACACAGACCTATGATATACTCATCTATAATTTCCACCAGGCAATATTTATCTGGAAGATATGGAGATGGAGGTGCAAACACTGCCTGGACCTTGGAGAGATATCATAAACTCATGTATAAAGTAAGTAAAGTACATGCGAAATTTAAACACAAGAACATAAATTCTATCTGATTGGTATCAAGACTTGGTAGAGTAGGGTTCGCAATAATTTATGGTATGATATATGCTTCTTTCTAGAGAATACGTCTTTCTCATGTGTAAATTCCAAGGATCTAGCCAGTGTTTGCCACATAGTAAGAGTTCAATATATATTGATTGAATAAAGGCAGGAGTCCACAAGCCCCCAAGAAGTGATTGGGGTAGACTGATTGCATAAATGTCCCCACTTCTTCTCTTCTCCTCATATCCCCACTCTGCAATGTGATTTTGTAGCTCCTCCTGTTAAAAGTTGGAGTCTATTTCCCTACCCCTTAAACCTGAGCTAGCCTGTGATTTGTTTTGGCCAGTAGTGTGTGGTGGCAGTGATGGTATGCCACTTCTGATTCTGGGCCTCAAGAGGCCTTGTATGTCTCTGTCCTCTCATTTGGATATGGCCACAGCCATCTACACAAGCTTGGGCTACACTGGTGGAGGATGAGAGACTATGTGGAAGAGAGCTCAGCTGTCCCAGCACAGGTCATGTAGACCCACCTACAGTCAGTTGACAGGCCCCCAGTGAGCCCATCAAGATCAACAGAGCCTCCTCCTGACTCTCAGCTGACTACAGAGCCATGAGCACAGCCATGTCCAAAAGAATGCCCAGCTGATCCGTGGTCTGGTGAGCAAGAATAAATGTGTGGGTTCTGAGTCACTGAATATTGGTGGTTTGTTACATAGCAATTAATTGTGAGACTATACTGAAACTGCCTGTTCGTTCCTGGCACCCTTGTGGGCTTAAATTACACCAGATTGTACCAAGTCACCCTTTACAGGGCTGGTTTATAATCCATGATTAATGGACAAGTGTGTTGACAAGGGAGGGCCAGCAGATAGCACCACTCTAGAAATTACTTCAACTGCTCACTGGAGGAGCACAAGAACCTGCAAAAGTTTTATTCCCCTGTGCTCTGCTGACTGCCCAGGCCGCTTCAGAACACAGAATAGGCCTTATAGGTCACTGTTGAGAATAAACGTGTAAAGAAATAAAAAACCCACAGCAACGGTTTCTACATCTATATGAGTTAGGAGGTTGGGCAGCACTAATTTCCACACAGGTGAAATTAACTTGGACCCAAATGAAACCAAACACAAGGTCAGCAAGGTTTCCTCTCTTTCATAGATTAACTGAGGGAGAAACAGGATAACACCTGCACCTTGACCGCCAGCCTAAATTAAGCTCTGGTGGTGGCAAACCCCATGCCCTGCAATTTAAAAAAATGGTGTCTCATAGATGAGCCCATGACAAGAGTAGTGGCTACAATTTAGCTTAAAAAAGATCACTTATGGGCAGTTGCCCAACACAGGCCAAGAACAAAAAGCCAGAAATATTCCCAAGGCTCCTGCAATTTGAGCATCTAGAGCCAGGCTATGGGTGCACAGAACAGATGAACTTTGGGGCCAGTGGATCTTCCAGACTTCAAGTCTGTCAGTCCAACACAATTACAAGTGTCTACTCATCTGGCTTCTTGCATAAGGTTTTGGGGCGGGGCTTGTTGGCTACATTTTCTGAAGCCATCCCACCATGCATTTCTGGGGCAGTGCCTGTGCAGTGGGTGAGGTCTGCTCCAGCCATGTCTGGGGAAACCCAGAACCATGTGCAAATCTCGCAAGAAGAGGAGAATGCCTGGCTCACCAGTGGGCTCCCCACCCCCCGCAAAAAAAAAAAAAATCAGAGAAAACAAATATGAGACACAAGGAAGATGAATTCCTTACAGAAAATGTAATGAAAAGGAACTGGTAAGAGGTTCTTTCCTTTATTGGGGAGAGTGCTATTAATAACGGATGACACGATAAAAGAGCTTTTAGTGCTCTCTGACCTGTGCCTATTTCAAACGTCCAACTCTGACCCTTTCACTGATGCCCAGACATAACTCCAGGTTAGTGAAAGTAAGGAGCTACATCTGAAACTGGTTTTTCAAAGCTGCAGACGCTCACATTTGACATCCCTGCTAAGTGAAGAAGAGCCTACAGCAACTGGTAGATTATTAGTAGATTCTGAGAAGTATGGAGTTCCAGGTTCATCCACACTGGGAAAAACCTAAGATAGAGAAGATCATGCTGGGAATCAGGATTTCTCCAATGTCCAGAAGCATAAGGGAATACGCAATCTTTGGGGGAAAAAATCCTAGAGTCCCTAACCAAGGTACTAGTTCATAACCAAGGAGATGATGCAGAATGATAAAATACATCTAACTTTTCTAAATAGTAATTTTTTTAGAGACCATGAGGTTATAAAGAAGCAAATAAACAGAATATATAGACCTTTCTTGGTTAAAGCTGTATTAAACATACTTATATGAACACTACAATAAATCTGCTTTATTCAAGATGGTTGTCCCTGAGACGTCACAAAAATGCCCACTGGTGTCGAAGGATCTCCATGGACTCAGACACAGCTGTAGGGTTCAGGGCATCGTGCTCTCCCTGCCTGGTCCTCTTCCTATGTTGCACTTCCCTCCTCCCCCTCCCACTCTCTCTTCCTCTTTCCCCCTTCTGCTGTCAAGGTTATCTACTGAGCTCTTGCATGTTCTCAGGATGCATGTGTCCTTCCCCTGTTACCTGCCCTGACTCAAGCACAGGGCACACACCCTACCTGTGACATTCAGCACCAAACTTTTTATCTTCCCCCTGATTTACAAATGCCTGGCCACTCACTGTGTGCCTCCCACATCTTCTCCTCACCAACAGCTCCTTCTTTTCTGTTCTCTCGCTGTTGCTCTGCTCTCTCAAGTCCAGGGGTGGTTTTTAACTCTCGCCCCACCCCCCATTGACTTTGGTTTGCTTCTACCATCTCTCAAAAGCTCTCACTGGCTGAAAAGAGTTTTTGCCAGTGTTCTAGAAATCAGTGCTGAACACACACATAACTACATCTATTTAAGGGGAAGGGTGTATCTGGCCACACTACCTTTTGTACCTCTCTCACCTCTGTTCCCAACTTTTGATCAACAGGACCTGTAATAACATGCGCATACTATTTGTTCAAGAAATATTTTGTTGGACCGCTAACAGGATGGATGGGGATGGGATTATTTTGAAAGTGAGTTAAACAAAGGACAATTCTGATTCTCATCCTTCTTTAGTCAAAGCCTCCAACATGCAAAGCAGGAAGATGAGCTCAACTAATATTACTGGTGTATCTTTTTAGAGTTAACATTCATATTAACAATATCATAAGGGAAAATGGATGGAGTTCATCAGTGTTTGAGAACATCTAAAAAGAGAAATATATTTGTTAAGTGTACAGAAGGCATCATGCTGGGAAAAGTAACTGATATCATAAAGAATAAAATAAATAAGCAGGTGAAGTAGGAAACAAAGTGAACAGGAACCAGGAAGAGCTGACCATTAAACTGAAAAAAACACAGAAGGTGGGGGGTGGGGTAGGGGGTGTTGAAATCAGGAATCTGATGCTAGATGGAATTAACAGAAACGTCACGGGTGAGAAGAGTTACCAACTGGAATTTTATATGGCTATAGCAAAATATTAATTCAGAGAAACAGGTCAAATTCTCAACTCCATCTTGTATCAAAGATACGGGAAAAATTACAGAGAGCTGTGCTGAAATACATCACGCTTTCAGGGCCAGTTAAGAGATGAGCCACTCCATGAGGCCTTTCAGAATCAACCCCCGAAACAAAGACTCTTCCTCTTCTGCGCTCTCACATGTCCTTATATAAATGCCATTGAAGAGTCAGGAGTTCTTGATATAAGAAATAAATTCATCAAGGCAATGGGGAAATAGCACCTAAAAAGGAAGGTTTAGGGCAATTAGACTAGTTTTGCCCGAATAAAAGGATATATGATGAAATCCGGCCATTTGTGACAACATGGATGGTTCTTGAGGGTATTATGCCAAGTGAAATAAATCAGAGGGAGAAAGTCAAATACCATATGATCTCACTCATAAGTAGAAGATAAAAACAACGACAAACAAACACACAGCATTGGAGATTGGACTGATGGTTACCATAGGGAAAGGGGGGAGAGGGGAGGGCAAAAGGGGTGATTAGGCTCATGTGTGAGGGGATGGACTATAATTAGTTTTTGGGTGGTGAACATGATGTAATCTACACAGAATTCGAAATATATTATGATGTACACCTGAAAGCTATATATTGTTACAATCCAATGTTACTGCAATTAAAAAATAATAATAATAATAAAAAAGGATATAGACAAATTAAGTTTCAAGCCTAGACGACTGTGGTGCATGTTTCCACTCCATGAGTTAAGCATGGTGAATCTGTAATATACGGCTTCTTGTGCTCACTGCAGGCCCCTCAAAAGCTGATCATGTAGGGAATATATATTCATTTCAGTATTAGTCCAAGCAAATATAATTAGGAAGACTGCCTGACAGCATACAATGGTTCCTCAAGTCAAATATATTTGGAATATTTGCTTTTTTGTTTTATCAATGTCACTGTTCCCCTATCACAAGCATAGTTATCCAAGAGCTGACTATTAATGTAGAAATCTAAGTAGCTGTTTTCAGCATTACTAAGACGTGAAATGGGTTTAAACGTCTAGGGTAGGTGACACATAAAGTAGAAACTGACATGGAAGGATGGTGAGTGATGGGAAAAGAAGGTGAGGATGGAGAGAAAGCAACATCCCTTCTGGAGCTTGTGGTCAAGATCATGGGAAACAAAGAAGGGGCAAGATCTGGGTATAGAAAAGCTTATAGAATAACTAAAAAAGGAAGGAGGAAGGTGAGCAAAGACACCTGATGCAGCAGACAGCAGAAGGCAAGAGAGTGATTCAAGAGTTAGGCAGAAAATCGAAATGAGGCCAACAAACAAGAAGAGGGCAAGTCATTAAAATCTGAGTTTTAAACATTCAAAGGAAATTGATATGCACTTTCTTAGCAATTGTAGAAAGCATTTGGGTAGTGGAAGGAAAAAAGCTATCATAAAAATATAAAAAGTGATAAAAATGACTATTAAATGTATCTGGGATGTAGAACTGTTTTGGTTCAAATTTAAGATCTTATGATTCCATTTTAAAAATGAAAAACTTAGATTTAACTTAGAAAATGACATTGATTTTTATTTCAATGACCACATGTTCCTCACAACAGTTTCACTGACGCAGTACGCTTAGCTTTTTTCTTCCATAATTACTGACGGCTAGTAATTAGGTCCTAGTCCCAAAGTCTTATTTAACCATGACTAAAACAGGGAATGTGAGATTTATTTATAAATCCAAATAAAAAGACTAGTAGCAAAAGAGAACTAATTTACCTCCTTAGACAAAAATTTATGTGGACCTACTCATTTTATACATGGAATTTTCTCAAATACATACACCATCTTTGAAAATGGCCCAGATCAAATCTGGCTGCAGAAGTTTTCTTGGAAAGTCAGTAGATAAGCTAGTATCCAGGGCATTAGGTGAGGGGAAGAAAGCTATCTCCTCTCTGCCTCACGTCCTGAAGCTCTGAACCCAAATAAAATGATCAATAACAACACTTTGGCTGAATATTTGGCTCTCCAGTAGCATTGTCTCTTCCACATTGTTCTTAACACAAAATTCTATGCTCCATTAAGAAGGAAAACCACAAAGGCCTCACTCCATTTACTTTTAGATTCACAGTTACATGAGTAAACATTAGCTGCCAGCTGAATACACTGTCAATGGTTTGGGTTAATCTTCTGGCTCCTTTATTTGACACTGACATTCACGGTTCTTATACAACCAGTGCCAATTTTAAGGTACACAATGGATTTAAGAAGTGTTGTTCACAGGTTTTATGCAACTGGTTCAATAGCTGTGTCACTCAATTTTTACACCAGGTGAGCAGAGCTGTTTCAAAGCCAAGAAGTTCTGAAATCGTGCCCTTGGGGTTTTATCACCACCAAGAAGGCAGCAGAGGTGGAACTCCAGCTCTAAAGAAATGTGCTTTTCCAAGGTCTTGGCGAAACTGTAGGACAGTCACTGTCTGTGTGATATAGCTTTTTCTTTTTTCATGGAAAGAATGTTATGCAAAGAGTATTTAGTCTTATCTTTGAATAAAATGGAATAACGAGGCCCTAAAATTAGTTAATTTTAATACATAAAATAATCTGACATTTGTTCTCACTGATGATAAACATTAATTCTATATAACAATCCTTCTATTTTTATTCTTGAGATTAAGTGAGTCTGTACGATAATGCATGTCTCTAACATAAGCACCTGCCATTTTGTTGACCTTACCAAATGCTAATCCTAGATCAGATCACCTATTAATGAAATGCCTCCCTCTCTGACACAGGGTTTGGGAATCAGAGAAACAACACTACAGCTTCCCAGAGAAAACACATTTTCTTTTCCTGAGCTAGGAGCACAAACTCCATTCCCTCCATTCCTTGAAATTTTCATGAGAAATATTTAACAATTACTGAAGAAATCACTTACTATGATAAACAGATTCAGATAAACAAAAAGGCATAAGAAATTAGCAAAGTTAGATCCTTAAGTGATGGTCAACAGCCTTACCTATCAGGGTGTGGAAGACGGCAGCGATGGCCCCAGCCACCACCATGCACAGGACAGCTTTGGTCCTGTCTCGCTTGCTGTTCACAAACACCAGGCCCACATTTTTAAAGTCACTCATGGGACCCGTGAAGAACTTCATAAGGGAGTACGCCAGCCCGTAGCTCGCCAGCATTTCCACTGCATCCTCTTTGACAGCAGCAATGCCCCGGTTCAAGGCCTGTGGAGGGGAAAAGACAGCCCACAAACAGCATTAGAAATGTCGTCTCAACTCTGGGGAATCACATTTCTAAAGTAAAACTCAGCAGATCATGTTTCTATAGAAACACTAAGCAGTTACAGGGTAAATCTCACTGTAATTTGATAAAGGTTATTAGTTTTCATTTTCATCCACATTAGCTTCAGTTTCAATTAGCTTCTTGTGGGGGAGATACCTGTTTGTTGGGGTTAAAGTAATAGAAAGAACCCAATGGGTGTATTATGTTAATATCAGAAAATAATTCTAAGAAGTTTTGGTTAAAAGCTTAACATGTTAAATTTTATTTGTAGGCTGAATCTACATAACAGCAACAGGCATTCTGGAATGAGTCAGCCACTTCATATGGAGTGGGGGATGGTATTTTTTTCTTTAAGGAAGCTGTGTGTGTGTGTGTGTGCATGTGCACCCATAACCTGAAATGCTGTGTATGTGTTATGTAGGTACCCTTCATAGCACAGAGTGAGTTCTATGCTATGAAAAAAGATACTGAAGGAATTTAGTACATCATCAATGGATCCTATTCACCTAATTCTCAGCGTATTTTAACTTGAAATATATTCCTGTGCTCTGTGCAGACAAATATGAAAAGAAAACTTGAAACCAAATACACTGTTTTTGGATAATGCTTGCTCAAGAAGATGCAGTCATAGAATATTCTGATTATTTTAATCATCCTCCATGAGGGACCCTCTGAAGTACTGGTGGCCTTGTCAGGATGGCATTTCCAAATGAACTTTCCCACCTACTAGACAAATAAATTACACTGGAGATGGTGGGGATGGATGTCCAGGAGGAGAGAACTTTATTAAAAACATGTCACCAGGGGCCAGCCCCGTGGCCAAGTGGTTAAGTTCCTGTGCTCCGCTTCTGCGGCCCAGGGTTTCGCTAGTTCGGATCCCGGGCGCGGACATCGCACCGCTCATAAGGCCACGTTGAGGCGGCGTCCCACATGCCACAACTAGAAAGACCCACAACTAAAATATACAACTATATACTGGGGGGATTTCAGGAGAAAAAGCAGAAAGAAAAAAAAAAACCCAAAACATGTTGCCAGATCTGCCTCTGAGAAGTTTTAGGTTCACAGCAAAATGGAGCAGAAAATACAGTGTTGCCATATTCCCTCTACCCCAACACACACACAATATCCCCCACTATCAACATCCCACCCCAGAGTGGTACATTTATTACAATCAATGAGCCCATATTGGTGCATCATAATAGCTCAAAGTCCAGAGTTGACACTAGGGTTCACTCTCGGTGTTGTATATTCTAGGGGTTTTGACAAATATATAATGATACGTACCCACCATTATAGAGTTGAACATCCTATGCAAAGTACTGTTAGCAGGAATGTATTTATAGGAAAATACCAATGCGTAAAATGATTTTAGAAAAATCTAGATTAAAAATGTAGCTGTAGGAATTCAGTATCATTCTTCTGACAAAGTTGGTATTACATAAGCTAGTTTATGATAATGGTTTCCAATTTTATCTCCAATTCTCTTTTCCTTTTTCCAATAACTTAAAAACTTCCATAAGAACCTTCTCAGCCTTTGCAGAGCATACCTGCCATCATGGCTTCTTTAGAAAGAAATTTCCTTCTATGAAACCTGTCTAATACCTTAACGCCCTAAAGCAAAATAAAAGCCAGCCAGCTCCTCGATGATATTCCCGTGTTCAGTAGGTGTATCTAGTCAGGGGGTTTCCTGTTGTACGTCAAAACCTCTCACTTGATAATCTTCCAAATTAATTTCCTTTTGGATTTCCGCAGTGGATGCTGTTGGTGTCCCACCCAGATCTCCTTTACTGGGTAGTGCACCCACGCCCAGGGTGCCACACCGGACCCCCAGATAGCACACAGCCAATGCCTGGCTGACACAGGGGTATAAAAGATCAGCTCCCATACCTCAGGGAGGGATCAGTCTAGTACAATTCATGTTCCAGAGGTTCCCTGTGGGACCAGGTGGAAGCTGGTCTCAGTGGAGACCACATCCTTGCTTCCCTTTTCCTCACTGCCCACTGCTTCTGTCCCCGCTTCTCCTGAGAGCACGCACTCAATGCACCACTTGCACAAGAGCTCCCCAACACCGGTTCTGCTTCCAGAAAACCCAACTTAGGACAACTTCAAATCACGTTTCTCTCAAGACACTGAGAACAGTATATGGTTTGTGCTTTTTCCTTCTTATCCTTCCCCAAATCTATCACTGTAAATTGTTTACTTTTTTATTGCTAAAATGTTTGTTCAAATTTAAATGATATGGATTATTTGGCATAAGTTTAAAAAGCATATAGGAGGGCACCTACATAATGGAGAATTAGACTTTTTATGTGTCTTTTTTTTTTGAGGAAGATTAGCCCTGAGCTAACATCTGCTGCCAATCCTCCTCTTTTTTGATGAGGAAGACTGGCCCTGAGCTAACATCCATGACCATCTTCCTCTACTTTATATGTGGGACACCTGCCACAGCATGGATTGTCAAGCAGTGCATAGGTCCACACCCGGGATCCAAACTGGTGAGCCGTGGGCCGCAGAAGCAGAACGTGCAAACTTAACCGCTGTGCTACCGGACTGGCCCCAAGACTTCTTCTGTGTCTTGTTGGCAAAGCTTTATTTATCCTTTGCTAAAAAGACACCAGCCCTGGCTGGGGCATCCACTGCAATGCTCCCTATTTCCACCAACAGTTCCTTGATGGAGTTTTAAACCCAGAGCTGAGGCAGGTGAGGAGAAAGAAGGACGAGGGAATGATGGCCCTGTCAGCAAGACTGAGTGTGAAAGCTTCACGGAGCTCAACAATTAAGGTAACTCGGGGGAAGAGCACAGGGCTTAGAGCCATGTAGACTTCAGTTGGATCGGCATCCATCACTTAATTACTGAGTGGCCTTGGCCAAGGTACTTATCCTCGCAGAAATAACCCAACTGATCTTACATTGGATATAAGTAGTGCGCAGGGCGCCAAGCACTGACTGGCCTAGAGAAGGCACTAGAAGCCAGGATTTTTGTCTATTTTGTTTACCACTCGACACCTATCATCTTGCTACATCATAAACACTCAAATGTTTGTTGAATGAATGAATGAACTAGGTATCTTCTATCAGGAACTTTAATGTTCATACTAATTTTTATGAACTTAAAAAAAATTACACTTTGATTGTAGGATGCTATTACTTGTAAGATATACCATTGATTTAATGTTTTGAATGACCACATTAAATGTATACCATGAATGAAAAACGTCTCCTGATCTCAGGAAAGATTAAAATGCAAGGAAAAAAGAGCTTTAGAATTGAGGTCACATGCTACATTAATATTATTAGCTTTTTACTATTCTTCTTTGTAGCAAGTATTTCCCCCAATTTGTTCACATCTTAATTTCATGATTTTCTTTTGATGCCAGGAATGTTAAGTTATTATGTAGCTGATCAATCATTTCAAGGAGTTTCTTTCCATATTTTGGACTTTGCCATTCTTACCCATCCATAGATAAGGTAATTTTGTTCTAGTTTATGTTTCATGGGCACACTTAACTTTTTAACCCTCCTGGAACTTACTGTGTGAGATATGGCTTAAAATTAATTTTCTCAAAATAGTTTATTTCTTCAAAACTAATCTGAATAAAACACCATTGCCCACGTATTTGTGATGTTTTCTTATCCATCATTAGTTCTTATGTGTCCTCAGGTACCTCTTATTTGCTTTGTCCCTGTCTCCTCTGCTTACCCTGTTTTCCTTCATAGCCTGTTCATCACCCAATATTATATTGTCTGTTTACTTGTTATTTGTCTTGTTTTCTGTCTTCTCCAGCCGAATGTGAGCTCCAGGGCACAGAGAACTTTGTCTGGTTCATGCTACATCCCCAGACCTACAGCATAGTAGGGGATCCACGATAGGTGATCTGTAACTATTTGAATGAATGAAGAAAAACGTACACAAGCAGCATAAACATTTACTGTGATAGGTACTGAAGAAATAGGCTACTGAGCTGGGGACTTGGAGAAAGCTTATTCAGGTGGACTAGACAAGGAAACCCCCCCAAAGAGGTGACATTTGAGCTGAGACCAGAAGAACAAGAATGAACCAGCTGTATGAAGAGCTGGAGGAAAGTCTGGTGTTTTTAAGGAACAGAAGGGAAGCCAGTAAGAGAAGAAGAGAGGGGGATACAGTGAGTTTGGAAAAGTAGGTGATGCTGAGGTCACCCCAGGTCATGGTGAAGAATGTGTGCTTTGTTCTACAAGCAGTGGGAAGCCATTGAAGGGTCTGAGCACAGGTGGGACAGAGGCTCATGCTGGCCGTGGGGATAGGAGTGGGCTGGAGAGGGAAGGGCAGAAGCAAGAAGTCAAGAGTTTTATGGTAATCCAGGTAAGAGAAGGTGATGGCTTAGACTAGAGTGGGATAGTGGAGATGGAGAGACATGGATTGATTTGAGAGCTTTCTGGAGGTGAAATAAATGAATCTGCTGATGGACTACATGGTAGGTGTGAGGAAAAGGGCAAAATCAGAGTTGACCGTTGAGTTTTTTGACTTGAGTTACTGGTCAAATGTTATATGTAGCTATTTACTGAGATGGCGAGACTGGGGAGAGAAGGTTTAGGAGGAAAAAGCAAGAACTCCACTTGGGAGCCCCCTACTGGGTTTCAGATACTCATTAGAATTCCAAATAGAGAAGTCAAGCACAGTAGTTGGCCATGTGAGTCTGGAGTCCGGGGGAGACATCTGGGCTCTGGACATACATTTAGAGGTCATCAGCATATAGATAGTATTTAAAGGTAGGAGACTAAATGAGATCATCTAGACAGGATATAGATAGAAAGCAGTCCAAGATTCAGCCTAGTAGCACTCTAGAAATAAATTTGAACAAAAAAGACGTGGCAAGCCTTCCATGTTATCCCAGTATTGTAACTATGCTGTAATTTAATGTTAATTAGCTAGCTAGTGCTGTTCTGGCCACATCACTCCCAAACACTACTGCGTCTCTAGCTAAGACCAGGAAGAACAGCTGCAGAGGAAGAGCCATGGTCTTGAAATTCAGCTAAAGAAGTGTCTGGGCTGTCTTCGGAATGAATTAGGCCTTGAGTCAGAGTTCTGTCCCAAGATAGTCATAAGTACAGAGGTTCACTTGTAGTTTAAAGGCAAAGTGTCTAAACATTCAGGAGCTTTCCAAAGTAAAGACACCTTAGGACCAAACCTAACAGTAGTCCAACCATGGTAAATATGAAGCTGCCCTTCAATCACAGCCTGGTTCTGGGCGCAGGTGGCACGGCTCAGGGCCCTCACACTTCATATCAGTGTTCTCTACACCGTGGACACTCAACAATGTGGAATATTTGACTTAAGAACAGATCCGGGTTCAGAAGCTGTTTAGTGGATCCTACATGCCTTAGTACCTCCCAGCGTCTGCCAGGTTCATGGTGTCCTGTTGCCTGATTTCTTCTGCCTAGAAAGTTAGCAAAACTACAGGATATTAGAAAGTAAAAAACACAACCTCCATGGAAACGGCTAACAAGTCCTCCATGTGATCTCCCTGGTATGAACGGCCTTAGACCATTAAACCCTAAAAGAGATCCTGACATTTGAAACCTGGGCTCTGGAGACCAGAAACACCTCTCTACTGCACACTCAGATTCTTCACACCCAGAGACACCACTCATCCCAATCCTGCCAGTCATTTCACGCCAGTGTGAACAGCAAGCATTCCTTGCCAGCGGGGAGGAATGTTGTATCTCCTGAGAAACAGGTCCAGGAGGTGTCGCCTCCTCCCTGGGAGCAGGGCTGGTGCACAGGCAGCTTATCTCCTGTTGGGGAGCTCTGTGAGGCTCTCTCTGTTTCTCCCACTGTATCTATTCTAAATTTCATTCAAGTTGTCACTCTCCTGACTCTTCTCTACCTTCTCTCTCTCGGCTCCTCCTATCTGTCCTTCCTGAATCCTCTAGCCTATATTTCATGGTCATCACTTTAACCACACCCTTGTCAATACCCACAACTCATTGTTTGCAAATATCTGACTTTGGATTCAACTATTTATTTACCTATTCCACTCTTATCTATATTTATAGACTTCTACTTGGGCTTTGAGAGCGGCTGGAATCAAATATACAACAACACGGACTGTTGCCACGATGCACGTCTCCATCCTCAACTGGGCTGTTAGCTGCTTAGTTATGCTTCCATCCCTCCATTCCTGTCTCAGTATTCCTAGGCTGCCTCATTCTCTGTTACTCAGCAGATAACCGCACATCGTACTTCATCTGGAATTTGGAATCCATCAGGCAGATACTAAATTTCTTGTTGCTTCTCTCCCTACAACAAACCTCAGCAAAACACAATTGCCCCAAACCCTTCCTCACCTCCTCTCTCCTGTTACAATGGAAAGGCCAGTCTGACCTGGCCGAGGTCAAGGTGAGACTAAGGCTATTTACCTGGTCTCTGTGTTTATGTCCCTCCAAACTTGTCAGGAGCCACCATCTTCCTCTCCTACTTGTCTGATCTTTGCTACTTGGCTGGCTCTTTCCCATCAACATTTACACATGCATAAATTTCTTCCATCTTAAAAATAAATCTTCTCTTGACTCTTCTCTTTAGTTTCTGCCATTTTTCTCACCTTCCTTTCATAGATAACTTCTATAAAGTGTTACCTGTTCTCATTATTTCCACCTTGGTTCTTCTCACTTACTCCTCAGCCTGTCAGAATAGCAGCTCCAAAAGTGCAGGAACCTTATCTGTATCCCAGAACTATAGCTAGACCACGGTCTGGTCATATTCTAGGTGGTCAACAAAGAGTAATTTGTTGAATGCACTCACTGAGTTGTGGCTTCTGCCTTCCCTGCCCCCACACACGCTCTTCCTGCTAAATCAAATGGGCCCTTTTCAGTCCTCATCTTTCTGACCCTCAGCAGATCTGACCCTGTTGGCCACTCTCTCTTTGAAATGCTTTTCCCCCTTGGCTTCAATGACATTGAGGTTTCTAGGTTTTCCTCCTATCTCTTCTGCTTCAGCTCTTTCTCCTTGATGCTTTCCATTTCTTTGTCTCTTAAATGTTGGTGTTCCTTGGGTTCTGTCTGGGGCCCTCTCCTCTTCTCACTCTCCACTTTCGCTCAGTGATCCCACCCCTTCCCACAACTTCAGTTACTTCCTCTCTGCTCAAGATTCTCAGATCCATCTCTCCAGACTTCTCAGACATCTCCTAGGCTCCAAACCCACATATCTCCATTTGAATGTCTCACTGGCACCTCACACTCCACATTTCCAAACCGAGTTCCCCATCTGCTAGGTTACTTGGGTTCCTGCAGACCTGGCCTTCCTCTTGGGTTTCCTGTGTGAAGGAATGCATGCAGGGTTCCCACCCAGAAGCCTGAGCATCCCCCTGGATGCCTTTTATCCTTCACACGGACAGATTTCTTGGTCCCATCCATACTCGTTCCCTAGTCACTCCTGAATCTGTCCAGTTCTCTCCAGCTCCACCCTGGGTCAGGTCACTAATGGTTTTTCTGTACCCACTCCCTCCTTCCCTCCACACTGTGGTCAGATCACAAAAATCCAAATTCCTAAAAGTGCATCCAAGGTGCTTTGGGCTGCACCCTGTTCATAGACCACGGGCTCCATAGACGTTGCTCTAAATGTCTATAATGGTGTCTGGCACACGGTTAGAAGGCATCCAATAAATATTTGTGCAATGAATGAAGCATCACAAAGGCCATTCATGATCTGACCTTGCTTGTCTTTCTGGTCTCAACTCAACAATTCCCTTGTACTGTGTGCTTTATGAGGCCTAAACTACTTGCGGTTTTCTAGCTATACCATGTTCTCTTTCATCTAAAGGCCTTTGCTTAAGCTCTTTTCTCTCTATACAATCACCTTTACCCCTGTCCCCACCCCATTTACCTGGTAAACTCATAATCAGTTTAGGAATCACAGTTTCCGGGAAGCCATTCCCTAGGCCCAGCCTCTCTGTGCTCTGCAGCAGGCTGCACAGACCCTGGACCCCATTACTGTACTCATCCGTGCATTGTGGCTGCCTGTTTACTTGACCTCCCATCTCACCAGACTACTTGAGGCAGGGACTGGGCTCATTTGTCACCAGTTTTCCTACAACTACTCAGCACAATGCCTAACATATAGTTAAAAATCAACACATGAACAAATGAACGTATTAGTTGTAACATACAACTTACATCTTATTGTTTATAAACAAAATGCTCCAACTGCAGTTTTGGTTTTCTGGGTAAATAAACCTATTTTCGGTAGAACCTATGTATTTAAAATACGCTAAGTGATGGCAGTAGTACTATATGCATTCTTGTAAGTTCTGATATTTTCTCAAGAGACAGGAAAGGATTTCCACTGCCATTTCTACTATGCCACACTGGGTACCCGGTAAGTATTGGATAAAGGTTGGCTGCTTAACTGTAGACAGATGGACACAAATAGAACGTAACATTGGGCCACATGATTAGAATCTTAAGTGTAAAGCTTAGGCAAAGATTTTTTCCAACTCCCTTTTTTTCATGTCTTTTGGATGTCAACTGGGATACAGGACAAACTGCTGCCCTACGGAGTTAAATACTATAAAGGAAGTTAGCTGCTGTGAGAAGGAAATCAGAATTTTATATTCAAAGGATAAGAGAATCTTCTCTGCCCAGACCCTGGAGAAGCCGAGAGAACCCTGCTAAGAGCAAGGTGTGCCACTGACAGATACCCAGGGTGGTAATCTCCAAATTTCAAAAGATGGGTGCTTGTAAGGGCAACAAGGCATTGAGAGAGATGGCTACGCAATTCAGGAAGTGCCAAGGGCTGCCACACCCTGATCCTGTAACTGACATTCATGGCCGCACGGTAAAAAAATGATCCTATTGCTCATACAGAAATGGCTTTTCAACTTTTTCCACAAAAAGCTGTTGAGCTGGAAACTGGTATTGTTCCCTAGAACAGCAAGAGATTATTATATGAAATGTTCAAAGTCCCATTTTTTTACTTTTAGCAAGATGACTACTTCCTTCACTGGCCTCGTCCTGGATTAGAAAAACCAATGGGACTCAGAGCTAGGTAATAATTCTGTCTTGCTAGACTGTCACCTGATCTCTTTGGTAAGAGAATAGTCCTCTGTCAGCTTCAACAATCAGCTTCATCAATCCTGTTACGCCTGTTGTGACAGGAAGCAAACTCACTATTGTTGCAAAAGAAATATAGTTTAAAAGTCTTTCTCAAACCCAAGGTCTTCAGAAAATTTACGTTTACAGAGAATTCAGAAGTACATGTGTAGGCAAAGCTACCTGTGGGAACAGCTTCTTCCAACGACATGGTTAATCAGCATCTTTGGATTTCAACCCTCTCAAGGAGGCTGGGTTCCTGTAATTTTCCACTGTTATTGTTCTGTTCGTCTGTATTTTAAAAAGTGGTTTGGGTTAAATTAGAACATTTGTCTTCCCGGTAGTTTTCCAGCCATGTTTTATTTTCCCAAGGATCTATACCCCTCCAAATGAGACACCTCACCCTGTTTAGCTGGAGATGAAGCCAAGAACTTGACACCCACACATGAGGTTGTGGTTTAAAGAGAGCAGGAGTAAGATGATGCCTGATCTCTTTAGCAGTCAAAGTCATTGCTCTGTGCAATGCTGTCCATATTTAGTGCTTTTTGAAAACCCGGAGACAACAATGGGTGAGTCAAAAATATGACAGTTTTTTTCTGTCACTTCCCACACCTGGAGAGGAGTTTCTATAAAGAAAAGAGAAAAGCTATCCAACAGGTACAAAGTCTGGCGAACTCAGTTTTCTCTTGTCAGTTTCCTTAAGATTTCAGAGGAAACAAAAAGCATTTTACTTTTTGACCTCTTCATCTGGAAATACGCAAATTCATTAAAGGATATATTTTAGCATTGTAGGAACCTCCTCAAATCCTCCTAATCTTTCATCAAACATGAAGGTTCTTCATCTGGCTAAAAACTTTAATTCAAGATGGTGGGAGGCTTGACAAAGAAAAAATATTACTGTAGAATTCTAGTGTACTTTAAAAAACCAAGCTTCCTGTGCCATTTAAGAACATTCACTTATTCCTCACTTTGATCTCACATCTCTACTATTATTGGATTTCCCATATTTTCTATAATTTTTTTATACTTATAAAGTTATACAGTCCTTAAGTGATCATATTTCTTGGTTAATATCTCAAGATCATATTCACTCCACTTCTGAACTGAATTTAAAATACTTTTATATTAAAAACAAAACACTCCATAAACAATAGTCTGAATAAAAGACTAGCTGTGGGATCTGAGGAGTCTTTTCACTAACTTGCATACTTTCTCTCTGCCTACATACTTACAGACGCTGCTTACACACACACTCTCTTCCTGCTGAGTAACAGCTTTTTTTCTTGATTACTCTAGCACCTTAAATTTGGCTGTGGATCTCTGAGCAGCTCAGTCTCCATTCCTTTTTCTAACTCAACAGCAACATTCAGACGTGTCATCCATTGCCTTCCATTGACATTTATAAATGCATTTAGACCAAGAGAGGAAAAAGTGAATGCCTATTTGTGTTTGAACCTTATGAAACCCAATGACCACAATAATGATGAAAATATCTTAGCAGCTAACATTTACTGAGTGCTTGCTTTGAGACAGATTCTACTGTAAGGTCTTTACTTCCCCAACAACTCTGTGAGGGAGGTTCTATTATTTCCCAACTTGCTGTTGAGGTAACTGGTACATGGAGAGGCTAAGTCTCTTGTCCAGGGTAAGAGAGAGCTGGGAGAAGAATCCAGACATCTTGACCTCAGGCCTTAAGATCCTAAGCACCCCTCTATCACATTGAAACCAAGCCCTCCTTTCACTTTGAATGAGATATCGCAGTTGGTGCCAAATGCTTACTTTAAACAGAGAGGATTAGATGATCAGATCAAAGGGAATTTTTGGATAAAGACTATTTTTATGAAAAATTCCAGAGGTCCTGAAGTAAAGATTGTTTTTTAAACAGCACTGTGTAGCAAGCGCTCCAAGTGCACAGATGGATGATGAACAGATGAGACTGAAGTTGTCACAGATCTGAGCCTCGCCAAGGAAAGGAGGATCAAAGAAATCAGGTCCCCTCTGCTCTGCAATCAGCTCTACAAAGCACGGCAATGAACAGAAAGGAAACCTGTGAACACGGCATCATGTGGGCTGTGTCAGCAAGCACAGGTGCATGTTCCACCACCATCAGCGTGGTAGAAACGCTAAGAGGCTTGCTACAGTGGCCTTTGGAAGACGTGGACAAGAATGTTTATGGCCTTCTTTTATACTTAAGATAACGCATCATCCCAATATCTTTAACTTATCTGAGGGTTTTATTCGCTTCCCAGCTGTAGGATTCATTTATTCTGCATGAGGTTCAGCTGTGACTCAGTGCTGGGCTTTAAATGACTGGCACACACCAAGTTTCGTGAAAGATTTCTAAGGCTCTCGGGCTTTTGATGTGATCGTTTTTAAGAGGTGAATGAAGGGATTCAAAATTAGTCACCAAACAGGTTGGTCCAGGCAGCTCACGAATGTCTACAGTGTCCTACACACACGCAAACATGCACAGGCGTGCACACGCACACTGAGACAGGACTCCCAACAGAATTCAAACAACCAATATTTCATGTGACAAGGCTGTCTTCAGTGTGTGCTTTGCTGTGTGTAAGTAGGCTTGTCATTACCTCCCATCCTCCCACTGCTATTATTAATTTCAATTATTGACCCGATTTATGGTATTCTGGGTGAAGTGAAATCATCTCACTGAACACGCTGTTTAGAACACAATACAAGTGAGGTCAAAGGGTACCACTGTAGCACAAGCAAATTAGGAAAGTGTCAAACGGTGTCACTGATCGTAGCAGGGATTTAAGAATTACATACCCTGAATTTAATTTGTCTTTACAACTATAACCATGCTCTATGCCTAATATTTTTCACCAAGAAAACTGATATGATAAAGTCACAGGCTATAGAACCACATGGATAAAATTAAAGTGCTTAGAAAATCTCTAGACTAAAGAGAAAACCAATACATTTTTATCACTTGCTATTTCTTACATATAATACACAAGCTAATAAACGCACAATGCTGAGCTTCATTCAGCAAGTCCAGATTCACTATAATCTAGGTTTGTACTTTTGAAAATCAGAGTAGCCTGGAGAGCTGTGTTGCTCCAGCCTTCTCACCTACAGGGACGAGGGGATGCAGGGCACCCAGTGAAAGGAGACATCTGCATCCTTCCCCACCTGGTCCTCAGAGACCTGGAAGGATGCTGCAGCCACAGAAGCATATTTGTTGACAGCATATAATAATTCATTCAAGAAACATTTATGGATCACATGAAGAATAACAGCCTCTTACATATGCAGTACGGCAAAGTCTTGAACATGCCCTCACACAGTATCTTACTGGTTCTGTCTAACGCTACAACAACAGGCTAAGGATTGAAAATTCCCATTTTGTAAAAATGGAAATCGAGGCTCAAAGAGATCCCAGGACTTGTCCAAGGTTCTTGGGTAATAGACAGCGCAGCCTAAGCCAGAAGTCAGTGAGACCATTAGCCTGGGGCTCTTTCCTCCTTTAACACCATACTGACACCAGACGGTGGAAGGGTTGGGTGGGATATACACCTCTCCACCCTCAGCAAAGCAGGGGCTGGGGGGGGGGTGCACATCCTCACATAGACATGTGTCATTACTTGTCCAGACATTTAAGTATTGAAAATACTTATTACTAAAGGAAATCATTTTTATGTAATGGTTATTTAGTTTGGGGAATTGAACTAAACTGGGGGAATTACACTTTTCTTATAAAAAAAAGGTACATTAGCTGAGTTAAAACTTCCTCGAGGCTTTCCTCTTTAAAAGGAGTACAGGGCAGGGTCCCAGAATCTAGCGGTGCTGCCGTAGGTGGCAGAGTGCAGGCCTGGTCAGCCTCTACCCTGCGGTCTGGGCAGGGAAGCCCTACAGGACAAGCAGCTTGGGAAAGCTCCCTGGACCAAAGCTTCCAGGGAGATCTCTGCGAGCGCCTGGGCAGGACATCTGTTAAAGTGGCACAAGCCCAATCAAGGCCCTAATGATTCCAAACAGGGGAAGATCTGTGATGTTGTCCCCTCTGCCAGCGGGACAGTTAACTCTCGTGCCACCTGACTCCAGAAATGTCTGCTGGTCAGGCCCAGCACTCTTTCAGTGGCTCCAGGATACCGTGTGAAATCTTCCAAGTGTGCTGGGCTTGTTTTCTCTCTTTGTTTCTGATGGCACAGTCTATGTCTTATTAGACTAATAAATTTATTAGACCAATATTAGACTAATAAACTGCCTCTCTCCCATTATAAAAGAGACAAAACTATACAATTCTTGGGAATAAATTCAACAAGGAGTATAGTTCCTAAATAAATAAACCACAGAATTTTCTTGAAGTTCATAAAATAAGACCTGAATAAATGGAGAGGCAAGCTATGTTCCTTGATGAGAAGACAATGTTATAAATATATCAGAGATCTCTCCGAATTCCTCTGTAAGTTTAATGGAGTTTCAGTCCAAATTCCAGAGATTTGGGTTTTCATCTGGGCGTGGGTAAAATGCTTTTCAGCTTTATATGGGAGGAGAACCAAGAAAACACGATAAAGAAGTCTAGAGGGGGCACTCCCCTTACCAGATATTATAGGTTACTAGAGAGAAGGTGGCTCAGGAGAAGAAATGCTATAATGGAGCATATACACAGGAAAAGACGCTCTACCACAAAGGTGATCAGGGAAATAAAAATGGAAACAAGACTGCCATCAGATTAAAAAAATTAAAATGCCTGATAAAATCCATTGCTGGTGAAGATATGGCGCAATGGGCTTTCATCGCATTCAATTTCATACAGTATTGGCTGGAGTTTTAAGTGCTATAATCTTGTGGAAAAGGAATATGTCAAGAGGTATTAAAATGAAAAGCGTACCAACTCTTGGCCCGGTAATTCCCCTTTAGAGATCCATCCAAACAAAATAAAGCAGCAGTACATACTGCCACGCATACAGAGGCATTATTAAAGCATTCTTTGTAACAGCAGACAGCTGACAACAATTCGTC
The DNA here is from genome assembly GCF_037783145.1 of Equus przewalskii. Lineage (NCBI taxonomy): Eukaryota > Metazoa > Chordata > Mammalia > Perissodactyla > Equidae > Equus > Equus przewalskii. Next base: position 45,258,265 of record NC_091850.1, on the reverse strand, counting down.
TGTCCGCCAATGTAGGGAAAGCTAAATAATGATGGTGAGTCCACACAGTAGGATGTTGCACAGCAACCACCAAGCATGAGGTGGACCTAATATATTGAACCAGAAAGAAGCCCATGATACAGTGTTAAGTAAGTTGCATCTTAAGCAATATAGTATATCCTCACTCTACTAAAAAAATTAAAAGGAAGGACGCTCAAAAGTACACAAAGATAGGGGCTGGCCCTGTGGCCGAGTGGTTAAGTTCGCGTGCTCCGCTGCAGGCGGCCCAGTGTTTCATTAGTTCGAATCCTGGGCGCGGACATGGCACTGCTCATCAGACCACGCTGAGGTAGCGTCCCACATGCCACAACTAGAAGAACCCACAACGAAGAATACACAACTATGTACCGGGGGGCTTTGGGGAGAAAAAGGAAAAAATAAAATCTTTAAAAAAAAAAAAAAGTACGCAAAGATATCTGCATGAGCAGAGAGAAAGTTGGAAAGTGACACATACCAAACTGTTAATAGTGGTTATGCTAGGAGAGGTGGGACCAAAGGGGCAGGAAGGGGAAAATTATTAACCTTACACACATATCTGTATTGTTTTACTTATGACGAAGAGCATATGTTACTTTTATAGTTTAAAATTTTAAAAAGGCGCAACTTTATCAATGCACACAAAATGAACAAAATGCCTAATTCCTAGGGTGCAAAGCCAGACAACCGCCCCACAGAGCCGATGTTGACAAGTAACTGGCATGCTTTTCATGATCGCTCATGGTGACACCTCTTAGAAGAATTCGCTCTGTTCATCTCACTTGAAAAATGCTGTGATTTCAGACAGTTTTGAACACAAGGATGAAAACTAGAAGCTGTGTGTGGGCCAAAAGACAGTTTCGAGTCTCCCAAATCTAGACCTCTGGGCATGAGAAAAGAGGAATCCTCTCTGTTTACCTCCTCCTCCTGCTGCCGCTGATGTAAGCCCTTCATGATCCACTTCCACCCTTTCTGACTTTGGCAGCTAATCATGATCTGTTTACAAATAGGTAAAACAACAATTATAACACGGTCTGCCTAGAGCATAAAGTCAATAAACCCAGTCTGCAGAGTCAGAGCAGGCTTCTAGGAGACCTCAACACGAGATCAACGCTCCCCTTGGTAAGACCCCAACCTGTGAATTTCCTCGCTGTGCTCGCTCTTAATCCCAGCTGAGATGCCAGCGCCTTTCTCTTACCTTCTGTCCATCCTCTGAGAACAAGGTCAAGTCTTTGGCCTCCCAGGAACCCTCGTCCACCCAGCCTCAGCCATAAGATGACTCCTGTCACAGGTATTATCATCACCATCTATTTATTCAGAGAACTATTTCATTCATTCAAATATACTTCGTCAGTATGGTGTATTTGCCTGGCACCATGCTCTTTATCGACCAATGTACATGATACAGTGATCACACAGATTGTTCACTTTTATGGCCACCATGTCATGCACATTGATCAATTTGCCTGGCTCGTTGCATGGTGCCAGGCAAATATGTCACACTAAGTATATTTGAATTGTTCTGTTTTTTTGAGGAAGATTAGTCCTGAGCTAACATCTGCTGCCAATCCTCCTCTTTTTGCTGAGGAAGACTGCTGAGGATATTAGCTCTAAGCTAATATCCGTGCCCATCTTCCTCTATTTTTTTTATACGTGGGACACCTACCACAGCATGGCGTGCCAAGCGGTCCCATGTCCGCACCCGGGATCTGAACTGGCGAACCCCGGGCCGCCGAAGCTGAACGTGTGCACTTAATCGCTGCGCCACAGGGCCGGCCTAGAATCATTCTTTACATCCCTCACAAAGCTTAGAATGACGGGCTTGTATGAATAGTCACTCACTGATTAATTGTTGTAAGGATTAGGGCACTTTTGTTAGACAAAGAAGAAGACAGAATCAAGGAGCTGAAGATGTAACAAGAGGTGGTGGGGAGATGGCACAAAGGTTGAGAGAGCTCCACAGAAGGGCTATCACTGAGCCAGCGCTGAGACATGATGATGCAGTGCAGCTACACAAGTTGACAGGAAGGATAACAATTTTAATTGATCAAAAGAGTGGAAAAGGAAACTTTGGAACAAAGGGGTATAGAATGTGCCTTGAGTAGCTGTGCAAAAAGGAAAGAAAATGTAGTGTGGACTCTTCGGGTGAAACCACATCTAAACTCATCTGGCATTGCCTCCGACAGCATTTACATAAGAGCTTGAGAGTTGTTCCATCCTCAATGTTGGAATCGTGTCACCAAGTCTTGCTCTTGAGCTTCCTCATGGCTTCAGTGCATTTCTTTGAAGGGAAATTTAATATCCCCAGAATGCATTTAGGTCCAGGTCAATTACCCTAAACTTATGTTGTGCTTCTAGGGTGGCAGGGAGGAAAAAGCTAAGCTCCTTTTCCAGAAATTCTTTGAAGTGTTCAGCATTTTGGCTTGATAACCTCTCCTTAACATGAAGGAATAAACCAGAGTAAACATTTCTTCCTATTTTACTGCGAGTAAAAGGGACTCTCCCAAGGTTATCTGTTAAGTCTCTAAATGGCAAAGTGCAGATTTTTAAAATTTTACTTTAAGGATAAAAACACTGATTTTGAATAGTAAACAGATTTTCTCATTGTATAAAGTTAATAACTCTTGACAGTATTTAAAATCTGTCTTAAAGTAAGCTTTATGAAGCTTTTCAATTGCTCAACATAGAAAATAATGTTTTTCCTCACAAGTTAAAATGTATTAAGATTTTCCCTTTGGTTTTTCTAAAAAATCATTTCTACAGAACAAAAAATGTTTCTCCACTATTCCTCACTTCTGTGTGAAGATGAGAGCAGACTACACAGATAAAATCAGACATAAACTACTATATCGCCTAATTTCTAATCCTTTCAAACACATATGGAACTTCAGACTAATCCACATGACTGCAGTGCATGTTTTCTTGGCTGGCGCAAAAATTGAAGAATGCAAAGAGAAAAACACAGGCAGGGAAAAACAGGAAGCCCCAGCTTTGAAAAACATTCAATTCACCTTCGACGCAAACCACAAAAAGATTAGACAAATGAAGTATTTGTTGACATTGGCTATAAATTTTGAAAAGGAATAGAACCTTAAAATATATCTGGAATGAGACTCAAATCACTTTTTCACTGGTTCTTTTCTTTTTCTCTTTGTAAAATACATATACATATATATATATATTTTTTCCTTTAAAGATTGGCACCCGAGCTAACATCTGTTGCCAATCTATTTTTTTCCTTCTTCTTCTCCCCAAAGCCCCCCAGTACATAGTTGTATATTCTAGTTGTAGGTCCTTCTGGTTGTGCTATGTGAGATGCTGCCTCAGCATGGCTTGATGAGTGGTGCCATGTCCACACCCAGGATCTGAACAGGCAAAACCCTGGCCCGCAGAAGCAGATCACGTGAACTTAACCACTTGACCATGGGGCCAGCCCCCAGTAAAATATATTTTAAAGGAACTGCTATGTAGAAATCTAAAATTATTTTCACATTCCTCCCTGTGTAGATTAGCAGAGTTGTAAGAAGTGCCAAATGTCTTCACGCAGCCTCCTCACTGTGTACAGGGGTCTGTGCTGGGCATTTGCTCATGAGTTATCACATTTCACTTAATCCTTCTGAAAACCCAGCAATGTAGGGAGTCTTAGCTCTCGTGAAAGTGCGGAAACCGAGGCTTATAGGGAAAAATAATTCACCCAAGGTCATAAAACCATTAGCTGCAGAAGTGAGGCTCTGGTAGAGGAAACTGGAAAGCATGTGGCCCGTCAATTCAGTTCTGAGTTAGCACGGTGTTATCTTGGGCACATGACGTTACCTCTCTGAGATTGAGTATCCTCAGTCACAGAGGAATGCTCGCCCCAATCTGTCTCTTGTAGGACAGCTTTTAGGGTCAACTGAGATTACGTGCATGAAAGTGCTTAGTACCAAAGGAGGCAGATCACCAGCCCTCTTCTTCCCCAGATATGAGCACAGGGAATACTATGGTTTGGATGTCTGCCCTGACCTAACACAGAGGCCCTGGCACATCAGGGACCCGCAAGGCCCCCCGGGACCTCAGGATGCAGTTTTGGTTCAGGGCAGACCAGAAATTAGTCCTGAGGACCTGCGGCAGGTCTAAATGTCTTCTGGAATTTACTTGCTTTTTAGAATAGTCACAGCCTGTGGAGAGATTCAGGCCAGTAAGTCCTTCCTTGACTCCCCTGGGCCTCACACACACGACCCCTCAGTGTGGTCTGCAGGGGTGTGTGAAGGACCCTAATTCAGGGTGGACGGATGAGCTCAGTCTTCCAGAAGTGACTATGTGGACCCAAACTGCCTGAGATTTAATGACTCTCAAGTTGGTGGGGAGGAGAGAGACACAAAGAGAGTAACGGTGGCAGTTGCTTTGTGAATTCCATAAAAATGCAAAGATACAGGTTCGGAGAAGTAGGTCCAAAAGTGGCTTCTACACCAAGTCCCTCGGCTGCCTAGCCAGGCTCTTCCAGCTCCAACAACCCCTTTCTGCCTCTCATTTTCTTTTCATAAACATGATTCTCTTGCTTAAAAAATGAGTGGAAATTGGTTTTGGATAAATTCAGCCATGTGGTGAAAAGCAGTAGTAGTTAAGCAAAATCAAGCAAACTTCTCATTACTCAATATTTATCCTCATTAATCTGACAGCTTTAGAAGGAAATGTGCACAGCGTGTGTAATGAAGCACTGGTTTCACATGTTCGGGAGCAGCTTTCAGTGATACCTCGTTAAGTCAAAAATCTACCCAGGCCTCTAGCTTGGGGCCCTCCTAACCCTCACCTTCCATGCCAGTAAATCTTCCATGCCAGTAAATCTGCCACGCAGATGCTCATGGAACTGGCCTTTCTGGCAATTGCTTGATTAGGAAGTATTTATTCAGCATCTATTATACGCATAGTGCCATGAAACATACACAAGAGATTTAAGATGAGGTCCCTGCCTTCAAGGAGGTTACAATGATAATATGGAACAAGTCAAGAGTAATTAAATGCTAAAATGGTGTACAGTGAGGACCAGCAGTGAAACCGACTTGACAAGTGACAGAGAGCAAGCTGTGTGTGCTGGGGAAGACAGAGGAGGGTTCTGGGTTGGCACAGAGGAGGGTGGAGGGCTATAAGTGGGGGGCAGGGAGTGACCAAGTGCAGCCTGCTCTGGACTCATGGAGGAGACGCTACTCAAAGGAGGGCTGGGGGAGGGGGAGGGAGGGTCAGGTGGGGTCACGTGATCCTAGGAGGAGAATTTAGATTGGATGTGACAGGAAATCGGAAAGACAGAGAGCTTGGAGGACAGAGTTTATAAAGACTTATCTGGTTGGACTGTGCATAATGGACTAAAATGCCAAGAAAACTGAGTCAGAAAACCACCACTTGTCACCGCACCCCATGGAACAGGTGTCCAGGATGCATGGCATAGGTGGTGGGAAAGGAGGACAGGAGCTAGCATTCATTTTGATGTAAGAAATAAGATCTGTTTCTCATTTGCCTCGAGCACCCCTTTCCATGTTAGTCTCCTTGAAGGCGGGGCTTGTGTCTAGGTAGGTGTCAATCAACACGGGTGAAATGAAAGGCTGATTTCAGGGTTTCTAGCTGAGGAGTAGCAGGGGTGTCCCTGCCTGAAAGTGGGTACTGGAGGACACAAGCTGGAAATACTACTTGGACTATCCATTCTCTAAGCCATGTAAAATAAAACAATACTTAGTTACAACGGGGCCTAAACTAAGAGAGAGGCTGATGTTCTTGCCTTAGTTTCAAGAGGATACAATCCATAGGGAAGGACATTTGGCCAGAGCTAGGCTGCCTTAGACTGTGTCAGCCTTGACCCTGACATCTAAGGATCCCGGACATGAAAAATGCCTACGGGATATGGTGAGTTGCTGCAGACACGATGAGGACTCAGCTATGTCAGTCGCCACAGTGATCCCAATGATGTGCAGTGATAGCTCTCAGGATCCTGTGTCCCTGGACCATGCATGGCCACAGACCTAACCTCTAAGCGCCCCTTGCCTCTGGTGGCCTTGCCCAGCAACTCAGAGGAATGTCTCCCACCCCCTGAGGGGTTGTGTCCACAGAGAACTGGTAAGGACTGCAGGGGATCGGGACCAGGGAGACCACTGGCCAGCCGGCGGCACAGTGCCCTGAAGGTACATCGGAGATGCACAGGGCACAAGGAGGCAGCATCAATGGGCAAAGGGCCAGGTGGCCAGAACCAGGAGATTTACAGGACTGGGGGACACAGAGTAAGATGGCAGGACATGTGGTGGGCAAGAAAGGACCCTGTTGCTGCTCAGCTTCACTGCCTCAGCTCTTTACTTGAGACACCCAAGCCCAAGCCGAATCTGTCCTGGAATTTGCAAGTGACTCCTGGTGGCCCAGATAGCTGGGAAGCCTTGGGAGGGAAGCAAGCAAGGCCCTGATAGGAGCAGGTTCCTGCCGCGTTTGCTGTCTCAGGGGGCAGCGAGTCCTCTCCCTCTTCATTTGCTGTCATTGCTTTTCTTTGTTGCTGACTGTTGAACAATGAATGGCGTGACCGCCCACTGGGGGAAAAATGTGTTTCTCCAAGTAGAAGTCATGCTAACCAATGATGCTATTGGGTCTGCAAAGCAAATATGTTTGCTAAACTAACACTTTATCTGATGGCAAACTTCTGTTGGGATAAACAGAAATATCACTAGGATCTGTTTACACTGGTGAGAACCAAATCCCATGGGATGTAGACAGAGTCAATGCAACTACAGAACTCTATTCTCTCCAGCAAAGGATAACGTGGTGTGTGGACCCTGGGAAGTCCTAACAGTTTCGGGCAGGAAAATACTGTCAGGAAGTGTGCTGGGAAAACCAGCCTGCTCTGGGGCAGCAGAACCCATTTGCAAAAGACACTTATGTCAGCCCCAGTGGAGGCATGGAAAAAGCTGAATTACTCAAGCTGGAAGCATAACCTGCAGTCTCCTGTGCTCCCAGCCCTGACTATAAACCCACGGCGTAGGTGCAGTGGAGATGCACAGAAAGAGGGACCTGGAGCTGCAGAGAGAAGCTGTGGCCGTGAACTGAACACAGCCGGTGCAGCATGGGGACGATGTTCATGGCGTTTTGGGGGATGTTCTAATTAAAAGCCTTTTTGCTCGCTCTCCTTTCCTCCTTTTCACCCTAATTACTTAATAGTTCTCCTTCCACAGAAAATTCTTTCCTTACTGTTAGATCAGTTTGAAGATAAATTTTCCCAGCTTAACTAACTGCTCTAATTTGTAAATGTGCTGTGGTTAAAAGCCGACCCCCCACAGGCAGATCATTTCTTAAGGTAAGGTTTAATTATTTTTCCCAGGGAGGTGATAACCATAATACGCAAATGACAGAGCTCGCTACAGATCATATAACAAGCCTGCTTTTTAACAGACATGGTCTTAAGATTTGTACACCAAGGTTTGGAACTGACCAGTCTTCTCTTCTTGGAATTAGGTTAAGGTTATATTTAGCCCTACATTGTCCTAGGACTTCGAAGAAAGACATACTGCATTTGCTTCAGTACCAGGTGAGGCAATAGAAATAGACAGAATTCCTTTTGTGCTTTGGGAGGTATGCTCTTGTGTTTCCCTTTGCTGCGCTGTATATTTTCTGAGGTCATGGAATGAGAAAGCAGTGCACAGAAACAATGTGTGCTCTATGCTAACTTGGCTGAGGGATACAAAAATGCCAGGACGCAAGACTGGTCCAAAGCTTAGCCGCTGCACCTCAGTCATCATACGCCGCTGCAAGCAGCTGCTCTCTTCTGAAGCTGGCTTTTTCATGTTTGTGCACAGAAACGTGTACCATTTTGTCTGTGACATGCTAATGGCAACACAAAATTTATTCACAGATTTGGAGCTCCTATTACCAAACATCAAAATCCAGTCAGCACTAACAGGGTGGAAAAACTTTCCCTCCAACGATAGTAAAATCCAATAATGACCTACTAACATCATTGTTCACTTTCTGAACAGGAAGCATTTGAAAAAACAAACAAGCCCAGAGGCGGCTTTTCTCCTAAACTAGAAGAATCCCCTTAACAATATTTTGTAGTTCTTCAACTCACTTTAAGTGAAAAGAAGTTCAAAATCATGTGAAACTGACTAATGAGATAGGAAAAAAATCAAGAAGGAAAATGCTGGGTTCTTTAAGCAAATGTTCACCCTTTTCAAATGAGAAGTGTACAAGGGATGTTGCAGAAGCAGATTGTAGCACAAAATATATACAAGCAAACATCCAGAGCTGAGCCCAGAGACTGTGGGGTTGGCTAATTATTCTTTCTGTAATGTGACACCTGATCAGTGTGTTCTACTCCTTGGAGCCTTTTATAGTCAAGGACATGTTTTCCTTTTGGATTGTCAGAGTGGATTGCAGCTGAAAAAACTTTTTTTCATGTCATATTTTTATAAAGAAAATTATATCTCTGCCTTTTGAGTACGATTTGATGTACATATCTCAAAAGATTTGACAGAATCACTAGATGACAGGTTTTTTTTTTAAACCAGGTTGTTTCATTTACCTCCTGTCTTTACATAGGACCCTATTCGATGCCTTCTTTAAGTGTTAAATCCTCTACGACTTTCCTAAAACAAATTCAGCTGCTTTCACTCTCTGTCTAATTCCTAACCTGGTGATTACCAACCCTGACTCCGAAATACCCTAGCTTTGGAAATTGACGACATCACACAATGTTTTTGAAAGTATGTTCTGGGAACACTATTTCTTCCAGATGTCATTAGGTGCTATACATAAAAAAGCACTAGGCATGCAAAGAACTTTATGATACAAAGTTAAACCTTTTTATTTCTTTACAATAGAACTTCTCAAAGACTTTATATACTAATGTGTGTTAAAAATCTCCAAGGGGACAATGGCATTAGAGTTTCCTAAATGTTTTCGCCTACAGAACCCTGTTTTTTCTTTCTTTTTTGTGAGGAAGATTGCTGCTGAGCTAACATCTGTGCCAGTTTTCCTCTATTTTATGTTGGATGCCACCACAGCGTGGCTTGACAAGTGGTGCTAGGTCCGTGCCCAGGATCCCAACCCGTGAACTCCCAGCCGCCAAAGTGGAGCACACGAACTTAACCACTACGCCACTGGGCCGGTCCCTACAGAATCCTATTTTTGAGGTGCATGTCACACTGCTGAATTTCTAAATAAAATATACTCTTGCTAAGTGTGCACACATAGTTGAGGAAATAATACTGAGTGTAGTATATTTTTTGAACAGGCGAATAGACTCACTATCAGTGTTCAAACAGGGTGACACCGTGAGGAGCAGTGGATGGAGAATCAGCAGGTTTATTAGGATCTAGTTCCTTCTCTGGCATGTCTGGCTTTGGGATATTGGAGAAGTCACTGGGTCACCTTGTGGGATGGCCTGAGGTCCTCTGACTGTGTGATTCTCAATGTATTTGTATGATAGCCTGAGGCAGCTGGAGATTATCAAGGTTCTACTTTTTTGAATGTTGCTTAGCCTTTTTTAAAAAAATTATTTTATCGGGGTTATATTGGCTAATAACACTGTGTAAATTTCAGGTGTACATTATTACATATCAGTTTCTGTATAGACTGCATTGTGTTCACCACCAATAAGTCTAGTTTTTATCTGTTTAGCCTGTCTTGTTTTAAGTATTTATTCTGAGGTATCTAGTTTGCATAGAATCTGCCTGACCTTTCTTAATCACCTTGTTGGTGTCTACAGATGTAATCCATACTTTCTTTCCCATACTAGATAGTAATATTGATTAGTTGACATATGTTATCAAAGCTGGATGTATAACAATTTTGTAGATGGTTCCAACTGACTGCAAAAAGATTCCCTTCCCTTCCCATGGGAACATAAGACAACACTGTCCTTAGATAGCTAGCACGTGCAGCTGTTTACCTAGGCAAAACCAGGTTCCCTTTCCAACCAGGTGTCACTCAATAGGTCGTGTTGACAGTCTCTCAGCTCCAACAGTCTGTGCTTCTAAGTATTTTGATTAGCACTGAGCTAGGAGTTTTGAGAAGATACACATAAAATTAATAGGTAATTTCTGATTTGTTCACAATCTAGTGGGGAGATACGGTGAAGTTATAAAACTTACACAAGTAGACATATGGTTATATGCAACTTGAGTGCGACTCTGTAATCATGATTTTCAGTTCTTCCACACTTCTGCCATGTCAACACATTTATGGTCTGAAAACACTAAAAGAACAAGCTGCCTAATTCAACAGTCGTTGAATAAAATAGAACAATGAATCAGTTAAAGAGAATTATCCCCCATGCAGCACCTCTTCCCCCTCATTCCCTTGCTCTTGTGCCCCCAAAAAACAACAAAACTCTAAACATGCCATCATACAATATATGTGAGTGGGGAGAAAACCCATCTACATAAGCCTACAGCTTGAACAGGGTTAAAACAAGAGACTTTAATGTTTTAAATGCAACGCTCATCACAATTTTTTTTGTGTGTGAGAAAGATTCGCCCTGAGCTAAAATATGTTGCCAATCCTCCTCTTCTTTTTTCTTTTTTGCTTGAAGAAAATTAGCCCTGAGCTAACATCTGGGCCAATCTTCTTGTTCTTTGTATGTGGGATGCCTCCACAGCATGGCTGATGAGTGGAATAGGTCCACACCCGGGATCTGAACCCATGAACCCCGGGCTGCTGAAGTGGAGCATGCAGAACTTTAACCACTTGGCCACAGGGCTGCCCTTCATCACAATTTTAATAGTTACCACTCAATGATTATCTTGGAGTCCAACAGAACATGCCCCTTAGGGCAGTGTCCGATGAGGCTTTGCTATTTTCTCGTTGGTGCTCTGAACCCTTTTCTCGGAGGGTGGGAGGGCTTGCTGTGGCTGCGGCAGGAGGACACCCTCCTGCTGGAAGGGCAGGCATGACTCTGTAGACCACTAGGAAAGAGCAGGGCAAGTTCCTGTGTGTTGTTCTTGGCAGCTGTGGCAGCTTTCTATCAGAGGGGATCTATCTTGGGCATCATCTGCTTTAACTGTCCTCTTGTGACCTCTTGTCAGTATAAAAAGGAAATGCTGGAAAAGACACAGTGAATCCCTGAGCTGATACCTGATAAAGTAAAAAAGGAGAAAGAAACATGGCACATGGTGCCTTTGCTCCAGAGATTTCTTGACTTTAGGAAGCCCACGTTATTTTAGATATAGAATTCTGAACAATATTGGTTGTCAGGCATTCAGAAAATACAGTTCTACTTAAAAAAACTCATCTTCTATTTTTTTTATTCTGTGTGATGACATGTTTCTTGTGCCTCTTCCCTACTAGCCCAGTATTAAACCAACTGCCACAGAGTCACAGCCACACAGTTATCCCTCAGGGTTTGCCACGATATCCCTTCCTATGTCACTGAATCAACACACTGAGTTCACGAGGGTTAAGAATTGTAATATTTCTTGGTTGTTTAGGTACCAATTCTTAACCTGAACCAGTTGTGAGAAAGGTAAGCCTATTAAAATATTTTCAGTTTTTGTATGTATATCATTATATGTACCTGCATTAGGGTCATCTGTTTTAGATCATAACCGTCTCAAAAGCAGGCACTGTGTCCCCCTACAGATAAGACTATATGCCAGCAAAGTGGCACAGATGAGGGAGAGTGTTTGAACACTTTGACGAAATGTGTATCCATCTCAACAGGAAGCTCTGATTTTTTCCCCATGGTTTTCTATTTCTTCTTGAAATAAACTGTTCATGGGATGAAATGATGCCTTTCTACAGAGAGGAAATGCAGAAGTAAGGATGACCCGCTGATGTTCGACTCTCATCCTTCTGAGTCTCCGAGATTTTTCAGGCAGAGGCCAGCACCACTTGGATAGGACACCTCCAAAGAGAACTCTGGGCCCACAGGAAGTGGAGGGATGACTCAAGGAGAGCTCCTTCCTCTGAGTCAGCCCAGTCGGTCTCAGTGTGACCCCAGAGTGGGCACCGGGCTCCTGAAGCCAAAACAGAATTAAAGATCTGAAACCAAGCTTTTGCTCACAAAGGAGCCTAAACAGGAAGCTCGTTTTTGGATGCCAGCCGACCTGTAGCCACAGACATGGACTCTGTTTTCCTCCTCTGGTGGCAGTGCTACCCATTATTCTGACTTCTCAGGGGCTGTGTACCACCAACAGCTTCTGAATCCCGCCCAAGGGAGGGAAGACGCAAGACACAATTCTGAATTTCACAGGAGATGAGAATAACTATTATGAAGGCATGCAAATGATTAACTTTTAAAATATGAAGTAGAATAATAATGAGCTTGTTTGTACCCGATTTCACTGATAAGTCATTCTGGGATTAACTTTCATTGATTTTTGAGTTTAAAGTGACAAGACTAATACATTAACTGTGAATTCAGTACCTGGCCACTCATGCCAGCATTTTCAGGTTTCAAGAATCTCATGGAACACTAAGAAACTCAAGAGACAGCTGCCTGTTTAACTTCTTTCTGTGCCCTCAGAAGCCACTAGTCGTCCTTGGCTCCCTGACTTATTATTCTTCCATGAACTTTTTGTTTCTAAATTAAAAAGTCAGCAAAATAAAAAGAGATTTAGTATGAGATCAAGCCTTGGGAGTCACTGTCAAGGTCACTTTTTACCTTTTCTATACCTAGATTACTGGATGGCATAGTGCATTCATAAAACTCCAGATTCAATGCTACCATTTCCATGGCGACGAAATGCCATTTTATAGAGAATTATGATTTCAACAGGGCACTATGGGGGGAAGAAGATAGGTGGGAAATAAATGGACTATTAAAAGCAAAAGATAAATCACGTCCCTGCAGGTACAGCTCATGAATCCCTCCGAGACAGCCCACACAGCCTCTTCAATATGCCAACCTCCTTGCCCTGGGCAGCAAATTGTGCTCTGAACACTTGACTTGGGCTGGTAACAAAACAGTTACTCAGCTTTCAAATGTCTCAGCTCTGCCAAGGAAATAAGCTCAGCCACTTCATGCCCTTACTCATACAGAAGTAAAAGACAGGGCTGACCAGTAACGACAGCCCAGAGACAGCGCCGGGGAAAAGAGAAACCTGTGGTCTTAGGCACTAGGATCTTCTCTGACTGCTCAACTGGCCACTCCAACAGACACATTAGACTTTTCAGATGAAGAAGCCCCCATGAGCAACTGCATGACATCAGTGGGAGGCAGGATTGCTGGTTTCAGCTCATAAAAACCCCAGTATACTGTAGATCCTTTTGAATTGCTCTGTGGGCGTATACAGTTGGAACTAACAGCTTAAGAGCATTCTGATTATGTTACACACTGTCCCCAAATGCAAGCAAACAATTAACCTTGTGTGATAAAACAACAAGAAATAGAATACTGAAACTTCGATTTTCAATCCACTGAATTTTTAGTTTACTAACATTTGAACACATTTCTATTTCAGAGGAAACTCCCTTATTTCAGTCTTAGGTTCTAACTCAAAGAGGAACTTTTACCTCTCTCTGCTAAGTTTCTGTTTTCTGCTAAACTAATACTTTTATTTATTTATTTTTCTTTTTGAGGAAGATTAGCCCTGAGCTAACTACTGCCAATCCTCCTTTTTTTGCTGAGGAAGGCTGGCTCTGAGCTAACCTCCACGCCCATCTTCCTCTACTTTATACATGGGATGCCTACCACAGCATGGTTTTTGCCAAGCAGTGCCATGTCCACACCTGGGATCTGAACCGGCGAACTCCGGACCGCTGAAAAGCAGAACGTGAGAACTTAACTGCTGCACCACTGGGCTGGCCCTAAACAAATTCTTGACTGCAATTAATCCATTTCCAAGTTAAACAATAAAATCAGCCATGGCATCAAGGCCCTAGGAATATCTCATTCCCTTTTTTACAAAGAGTCTGTGCTTGATATTTTCCATCTTACTCAATTTCTTCTATTCTTAATCCTTCAAGGTCAGAAGACCAACAGGAAAAATAGTTGGCATCCTTGTGTCTCATTAGAAGCCCTTTTTCAAGTCTGAACGTAGAAAAGAATGTACTGTCCTAGTTTAAGTCATGGTACCATCATAGTCCTTTCTTCTCTCTCTCTCCCTATATATTTTTCTCTATAAAATTCTTGACTAGATACTTTTTTTTTTTTAAAGATTGGCACCTGAGCTAATAGCTGTTGCCAATCTTTTTTTTTTTTCTGCTTTTTCTCCCCAAACCCCCCCAGTACATAGTTGTATATTTTAGTTGTGGGTCCTTCTGGTTTTAGCACGTGGGATGCCACCTCAGCATGGCCTAACGAGCGGTGCCATTCCGCACCCAGGATCTGAACCAGCGAAACCCCGGGCTGCCGAAGCAGAGCGTGCGAACTTAACCACTCGGCCACGGGGCCAGCCCCTTGACTAGATACTTTTAATCGTTTGACCCTGAAGGTAGTTTTCTTCTGTTAAGAGTATTTGCCTCTTTAAAAATAACCCAAATCAAAAGGGCCCCATGAAGTTTGAGAACTACTAAGGGAAAACAGATTTTTCTTTAAGGGTTAATGTTTCCTCAAATTAAAAGCAAAACCCTAGGGCTGGCCCAGTGGCGTAGTGGTTACGTTTGTGCGCTCTGCTTCCGTGGCCCAGGGTTCGCAGGTTCAGATCCTGGGTGTGGACCTACATACCACTCATCAAGCCACACTGTGGCAGCATCCCACATACAAAATAGAGGAAGATTGGCATAGATTTTAGCTCAGGGTCAATCTTCCTCAAGCAAAAAGAGGAAAACTGGCAACAGATGTTAGCTCAGGGCCAATCTACCTTACCAAAAAAAACCAAAAAGTCATTTTGTATCAAAATATAAGTAAATGGAGCAGCCAACATTTGGGCAAATGGTTCTGACGTGGGCCATGCTCTCAAAACACCCCCTTCCTCTGCCCATGTTAATGTACTGGTCACCCTCTTCTCCGAGAGCCCCTGTGACTGTTACACAGAATCTCTAACGATGCCTCTTGGTCTGGAAACAAATTGTATAGGGACATTACAGAAACCCCCACCCCACACACGTAACACTACATGTTTTCCAGTTTTAATACATTGAACAAGTAGTTCTGGGGCTTGACAAGACTCTGTCCTTGATCTAACATTAGTCAGGCTCTTCTGAGCCTTCTTCTCAACCAGGCCTTGTTGACTTGGGGCCCTGTTTTTGGCCTGCCTAGTACATCTGTAGCAAGAATCCTGTGAAGTTAGTTTACAGAGAATCTCCCACCCTTAATATCTGGTCACCCTCGGCATCTGATCAAGTTCCTCATTCCCACCCTTGATGTCTAAGCCTGTAGCCTGCCTTTAGCAAGAATCCTGTTGTGAGTTTAGCAAGAATCTCCCTACCCTTGATGTCTCTTCTTGGTAATTTTCCATCCACTGACCCCCTTACTCCGTTCATTGGCTATAAAGCCCCACTTGTCCTTCTTGTATTTGGAGTTGAACTTGATCTCTTTCTTCTATTGCATAGTCCTGAATAAAGTCTTCCTTACTGTTTTAACAAGGACCAGATTAATTTTTTCTTTAACGTGGGAGATAATCAAAAGATGAATAAAGTATAGTTCTTGTCTTCAAGCAACTGATAGTCTAGATGGGGAAACAGACACACAATATGACCAACGTGAATACAAGACAGCAAGAAATGAGTGCTATGGACAAGCAAAGTGCTGTGTTATTTTTATCCAGTGTAATCATCCTTGGGACATATATATATATATATATATATATATATATATTGGCTAAATAGGCCTTGATTAGCATAACCCAGTTTCCGTGCAGGTAAAGGTGTTAGGATGTCACAAGACAATGTTAAAAATAGGTCCAGAGATACTCATGGAGCATGAATTTTGGCAAAAATACTCTGCAGATGAGTAATGCCAATTGACACTTGAATTCCCTAGGAAAATGTTAAGTTCAGGTGGCTATTAAAGAGGTATTTTGGCCAAAATGTAAATACAGAAGAGTTACAAGAAGAAGGAGAATTAAATTAAATTAAATCACAATGAGTAACAGTGTATTCAGCTTTGTAGGATTAAGGTGATCACAAAATTCCATGTCATTCTGGAGACCCCCAATGAGAAGAGGATCTGTATTATGTGGGCCAGGAGGACCATCAATGCCTGGACCCTCCCAGTGGACCTCTGGGCAGGGCATTTCTCAGAGGCTGAGCTTCTCTGGTACTTAGCCACTAATCAATATTTCTGCCACAGCCTATCAACTCCAATTCTAATATCTCAGCTCTCCAATTGCTTCTCTACACTGCTCCAGTGTCTTAAAACCTGGACAAGATCATGCCACTTCTGTCTTCAAAACCCATTAAAGATTCTCATTGTCTACAACATAAGTCTAAACTCCTACCTGTGGATGATTTGTGCCACGTTCTTTTCCAGCTTCTTTTCCCACTGTTCTTCCCTGCATGACCATGTTCCAGCTCTCCCTGACTACTCACCAGTCCCTGAGCATCACTCTTCCCCTCTACTTGGCTTGGATTGATTCTCAGGCCAGACTATCCTCCTTCCTACTCCCCCCTTACCCCAGTCCACTAATCCTTTAAGGTACAGCTCAGGTGCTAAGTCCTTGAGGTGGCGTTCCCATCTCTCACATCAGAATCAATCATTCCTTTTCCAATGCGGTTTCCAAAGACAATTGTTAGTCCCTGCACGACATTTATTTCATTCATATATAGCTTTATAAAGTTAGTATTTATGTTTGCCTTCTCTACTGGATCATAATGATGTGAGGGCAGAAGACTGCATGTGGGGTGTGTGTGTGTGTGTGTGTGTGTGTGTGTATGAGATCAGTCAATGTACTAGCCAGCTTCTGGCAAATATCTGGTACCTAAAAATGTAAATAAATGGACCCCAAAGTGGACGGATTAAGTCAGATCCTTTTTTTTTAAGCTCAATAGCTGTTTCTGACACCAAGGTGCATTTTGTGGCATTCCGTGACTCAGACTCAAGGGTACACCTTGGATCTAGCCACCTAAGAATTTATCTCAACAGCTCATACTTTCAACCTACAACACCTCCTGGGGTCACTGAGTTCACTAATAGTCACCCAGTCCTGTTCTTTCTCTCCCTCCCTCCCTCTATTCTCTAAATAAAATGTCACTTCCTTCAAATTTAACGGGGGAGGGGTGTCCTAATTCCAGAATGCTAATGTTTACTAAACAAGGCTATTTTTACTCTACTCACACTTAAAAATAAGAGTTGGAATATTTAACAGAGCTTTCGCCTTTCTAGTCTGAAGAGTCCTAATCTTTGAAGTATGTTTTTACACACCAGCATCTTATCTCCGTGCCTTTGAACATGTTCCACTTAGCCCTTTCTGGAAATTCTGTAATTCTATATAGACAAACTATGCTCAATATTCTAGAATTGTGGCTTTCTAGAAAAGTAAAGAAACATTTTCTGCTTTACTTTCAATATCCTCCACCTAAGAATATCTACTGAGCGGTAGCAGGACCTCTGGGCTGGTGTTCAAGAGAGATTCCAAGTCTCCTAGGTCGTGCCACATGCAAGGATTTAAAAATTGATGCCCACTGTGCTGTAATTGGAGGGATTTCCCATGAATTCACTAGTTAATAGGTGCCCAGGGCTGAAGCTCATCTGTATGTATGTATGTGAATGTGTATGTGCATGCATGTGTAACAAGAACGCAGCCACAGCCTTGAAATTTCTCATTGATAGTCATTCTCATCATTTCCAGTTTTAGCTGTTTCACCATGTACTTCCTCCAATAGATCATTATAAAAATACGACGAACTTGATTTTCCATGATTCCAAATCCATATGACTTCCAGGGAGCCTCATGGGTTCTACATTTCCCTAGAGATGTGCCAGTTGTTTGTTTCTTGTGTCTAAGCCCATTCTCATGAGTGGCAAAGTATTCAGTAGCCCCCACCAAGGAGTATTCTTCATATATAAGACAATAACCACAGCTGGGCCATTTCCAGACAAACAGAAAAAGGAACACCACATGCACACACACAGAGATGGGGCCACAAGGCAGAGAGAAATAATGACCAGAGTGTCAAAGGGCACAGAGGCACTAAACACAAGCTGGTAAGGATTCCCTAGGCACTCTGAAAACCAGCCTGCTCAGACTCTTAAGGTCAAGATTAAGGGCTCCAGCCAGTAAGCCACTTGCATCCCAAGGTGGACACGTTATTGTCACGAATGGCCAATTCCGAGTTCTGGCCTCTATATTTTTGTGTTTGTATGTCCCCTTCACCAGACTCCCCAGTCCTGGCTTCCAGCTCAAGGTATACAAAACACCCGTGGTTGTTACTCTAATGTGGAGGGCATATTATGCTGAATTTCTTTCTTGTCCCAACTAAAAACATTTTACTTTGTTGACCTAAAGTGGTTGAATGAAGGAGGTGGTTGTCTTAGAAGAGACATTCTAACTTCTGGATCTGCCATATCTGAGTGTGTTACCCTCGACAAATACCCTCTCTGGGCCTCAGTTTCCCTATATACAAAATAAAAGAGGGTTGGTTTAAAAGCTCAAAGAGATGAGCTTCTTTAATGGGTCTAAGTTCAATTTCTTCTAAACCTCAATGGCTGCACTGGTGATTTTTTTCTTACGATGCTTTCACTTCCAACGATCTGACTTAGCACCAGAGAGTGATTTGGGGCATAAGAAGGAACAGGACCCAGAGAGAGAAGAGAATGGTTCAGATTGGAAATTGTCAGATTTAGAAGCGGGAATAAACCATGACAGTCTTACAAAGGAGGTCGAAGTCTTGTTCATGACTCGTTTCTGTCTCACAAAAGCTTTTTATTCAGATGTCAATATTTTCAGGAGGCCCAAGCGTTTCAGCCGTCTTTCTTGGAACATGAATGTCAAGTACACCTGACTGATCCTCAGTGGAGCCTCTGTAATAGGTTGGTCTGGCACCAAGAAAAGCTTCTTAAAAATTCACCCAACCAAGAGGCAGGGCATCAACACTACAAGCCACAAGTGCTGGCCAGTATGCAATGTGATGGCAAAACAAACTCTCCCACAGGGAAAAGAAAAACACTCACTGGGCATGTGAAGAAAGAGAGAGCCAGGGGCCAGAACGCATGCTTTTATCTGACTGGTATTGCCATGAGTTTCTGTTGGATACATTTTTCAAATTAAAAAATAATATACAATCTGCTTTGATGATTCTGTGGCATGGTATTTTCTAAGTTCAAGTATTTCACTGGATCAAATGCTTCAATTGCTTTAGACATGGGATGTCATTTTTCTGTTGTTTTTGCCAAATAGGCAGATGGAAAGGATGTATCGTGTAAGAGTCTGGGATTGGACACTGTGGGGTAGAAATGATGAATCAAAGTTTACGGATTCTGTTTGGCTTTCCGTGGCGCATTTTGGCAGCCTTGCGTTACATGTGTCAGAGGCTGTCTGACTCTACATGACGCTGGTTGACAGTGGAAGGATTCTGTGTGTGACGCTAAAACACCAGGGAAGAAATGGTGGAAACTATTAAACATGAATGGAAATGACCGAAATGCAAGGATGAAAATAAGAACAAAAAGAGAATGAAAGAAAAAACGAAGCACCCACATGAATGCAAGGAAGAACACAGATGTTTCTGAACTACCATGAGATGGAACATATTGGTAGTGTTGAATTAATCCTCCCTCAATTATCCACTCTGCATTCACCAGAGCCTGTCCAACGAGCATTCTTCTCACTCCTCTGCCCTCCCACTGTATTTATCTTATATACGAAGAGTCAAAAGGACAGACTTGGCTTTAGAAAGCGTGACACCTGCCATCACTTTATATGTCTAGCTTCACAAGTGCAAAGAATCAAAAGCTTGCTTATTTCCTCAGGGCATTTTGTCAAAAGAATCATTTCCAGGTGGCAGCCATGTCTCAAACATGGCCACTCACCCTGTAACACCAGCATCCAGCATAGATAGCCTTCACCTGGATGGGGGGGTCATCCATACTTTCATTGTAAAAAATAGCTTGTTATAATAACAGCAGTAAAATTTAAAAGTGGATGTGAAAAGATCAACATTTAAAGACACCAACAGCTATCCAATTAGTCTGCCCATAACAGTTATGATTCATTATGCATCCTGATGAAACCTTTGCTTTTCTCTCTTACCTCCTTTAATCCACATGGAAGCCCAAGTTTTGCCCATATTCCATATTTAAGTCTTTATTGCTCTCCAGCAGAACCAGCAGGGGGAGAAAGTTGACCCCCTCCCACAGCCACCTACCCCTCTTTGAGCTGTTCCAGCTTTTTAAAAGAATTTTTTAATGAGGCAGAAGCAGGAAAAGAATGATCCTTCATGTAAGTGCATGCAGCTGAGCTGACTGGCTTCCATACTACCCCTAGTCTTGTGGTTGACAACTTTCTAATGGGAATGGAGCGATTCTGCTCTGCCTTCTTTCACAAAGAGACAGAAAGCCTCACGGACATACTGTCATTCTGGTCCATGACTTCTTGACATGTGCATGCAAGGGACACTTAGAAGATCCATGAGCAAGGTCTGAACAAAGAACTTATATTTGACTGCTTCTGCAGAGCTCCTTTTGAAAACAGCTAATTTTTTAATGTCATGAAATATCTTATTCTAAAGACAAACAGAAGTTTGTGGAGGTTCTAACATAAAGATTGAAAGTGGTTTCAGGGGTCAGCCCCGTGCCTGAGTGGTTATGTTTGCATGCTCCACTTCAGCGGCCTGGGGTTCACTATTTCAGATCCTGGGCACAGACCTACACACTGCTCATCAGTCATGATGTGGTGGCATCCCACACAGAAGAACTAGAATGACTTATGACTAGGATATACAACTATGTACTGGAGCTTTGGGGAGAAAAAAAAAAGAGGAAGATTGACAACAGATATTAGCTCAAGGCCAATCTTCCTCACCGAAAAAAAGCATACCTTAAAAAAAAAAAGAAAAGTAAGTGGTTTCATTATAAGGCTCACCTCTGAATAGGGAATTAACGATCAGGCCACTGGCATGAGCTGCCACTTTTCGGTCACGGATGGGCACAGTGGGTGAATGTCCTGAAAGAGCTCATCTAGTCCTAAGAAGTGACTCTCCAGGAAGTTTTCATACTTATCTTCAGAAAAATGAAATATGGAAAGTACATATTAGTCTGCTGTCTTTCCCTCTTTCTTTTGTGTAACTTATAACTAAACATTGAGGGAAGACATTCTGGCAGGAAACAGATAGACACACAAGTCTATGCATCCACACCTTCTAAGGGACCGTCCCGCTGGAAGGCCATCACGAAAGCCTGCAATGTGGATCTGGACTCTCTAAGGAAATAAGCCCTCCTCACAGGACCCAGCGTTTATACATGGACGTTCTCTCTGCAGTGAAAGCTGTTCTAGGGTTATAATGTCATTCTTTATCACCTTCATTTTAGTATGCTTATTTTTGCCATAGAGAGAGCCACTTTCCATGAGAACTCTCACTGACTTCCCGCAAGAGGGTTAAAATAAATTAAACCTAATCTCTAATAGCCTTTGTGACTCAGTAGAGAACATCACTGGGAGATGCATGCTCATGTATTCTGGACCAAACACCGTGGTATAAATTAAGACTAGGGAAACTCAGTTTTCTATAAAGTTTCAGGCCAGTTTTTACACTTTGGTTGCAAGTATAATAAAATGTCTGCATAATATAATAGTGACAACAATCTTTCTAAATTAATTTCAATTCTAACCATAGACTTGACTTTAGCCTTTTAGGCAGGATGAAATAAGAATTTACTGTGTATCATTATAAAATTTTAATACATGGGCTTTCAATGCAACATATTGACTATTTTGTTAAACAAAAAAGTTATTCTGACACTTGTTAAAACAGCAAGGACTATCACAATAGGAGGTCAACACCATTGCAATGGAGAGAGAGGGATCAAGTTCAACTCTGAATCCAGCAAGGACAAGTGTGGCTTTAGAGCCAATGAGCAGAGTGAGGGGGTCAGTGGATGGCAAATTACTCAGAGGAGATGCCAAGGGTAGGGGATTCTTGCCAAACTGGCCTAACAGGATTCTTGCTAAAGGCAGGACAAGGACTTATACATCCAAGGTGGGGAATGAGGAATTTGATCAGATATTGAGGGTGACCAGACATCAAGGGTGGGGGATTCTCTCAAAAGCCACATAGCAGGATTCTTGCTAAAGGCAGGTCAGGCAAGGTTAGACACGGAAGGCCAAGGTCAAGGCCTAGCGGAGAAGAGGACTAACTAAAATTTGGTCAAGGAGAGAATTTTTGTCAATTTCTACCCTACAAAAAATTTATGTTATTAAACTTCAAAAACATGCAAAGACTTTATGAGAGCCCAACATAAAGAGGATGAGAGATGTGTGGGTTTGTAGAGACATCCCAAGTTAATGCCAAGCACATGCCTCTATTACTGATGCCCTGAGGGTAATAATCTAGCAAAAACTCTATCTCCAATCAACAGTAATAAACTCAAAGGTCATAGCTCTTTCAGAATGAAGGCCATCTGGTTAGCAACAACTCTTTTAATTGGCCACAAAGACAGAGCATGTTATCACCTCACTTAGAATTATAGTAATAGCTCTTTTACTCTGAAAATGGAATGGCATAAAATAGCTCATATTCCAGAGGAAGCACCGAGGGAGGAAAATCACCACAAATAAAGACTTGGTGACTGGTTCTGGTTATGAGTTAACACTAATTGTTTCTGGTAATTATGGCTTATACTTGCTGTAAGTGAGGGCTTCGAAGCATTTGGAATGGTATTAATGTGCCATTTTCCCACTGACCACACCAAATAAAACATAAGCATTTATTCAGCAAAACTTCCACATTTTCAGGAGGACAAAAGCCCAATACAATAAAAACAACCGTTAGTTGAAAAGTTATAATGATAACCAAAGAAAGCATTCTGACTATAACTGGAGTCTTTAATTTCTGCGGTGTCACATCCACGTAGCTATAGCAACAGCAGACCCAGATAAATGAGTGAAAAATGGAATCATTTACATTAAGGCTCTAGGATGTTGAATTTTAATTTCCTTTAGGAAATGACTAACATTAGATCAGTGGGGGTTTTTTCCATAAAAATAAAGTCAACTCTGCTATAGAGTAGCATTTGATCTGTACAAATAACCAATTCAGAAATAAAGTTATATTTTCCAGAAAGTCCTGTCAACATTTTCCTTTTCAAGAACTGACGTTTAGTTTTCTGCAAATGAACAGACATTTCACATGATCCCTTTCTTCCTCCTATCTGAAGCCGCAATCAAACCATTAATGGACTTACTCTAATGAAAACATCAGACCTGGGCTGTCCAATGCAGCCACTGCTGGCCACGTGTGGCTACTGAGCATTTGAAGTGTGGCCAGTCTAAACTGAGATGTGCTGTACGTGTAAAATACACGCTGGATTCCAAGACAGCACAAAAGAAGAATAAATATCTCATTAATGATTTTATTTTGATAACATGTGGAAACGACAGTATTTTGGATATACTCAGTTAAACAAAATATAGTACAAATACTATTTTCACCTGTTTATTTTTACCTTTTAAATGGGGCTACTAGAAAATTTTAAATTACATACATGGCTCATATTACATCTGTGTTGGACACTGCTGCATCAAACAGTTCTTCAGGGAGGCTGTTTTTCCTAGCCATCTGAACAGAATGAATATTTCACACTTCAGAAATAGCACACCAGCAGAATCACATAATGACCCTACAATAGGCCATCTGCTCAGTTACTGATATAACTCTGTTATATAATTTTTTTTGCTGTATATAAAAAGGTAGTGGCTTTCATTTTTCGTGATATACAGCATGTCCTTAGAAGCAACGCTAACCGCAATAGTAAAAACTCTGCCAATAAACAACAGAAATTTCATGACCACAAATGTTCAAATCCAAGAAATACATGAAAACCACTTTTGCCCTTTTCTTGTGCCCTAAGTACCTCCCATTAAATACCACGAATATTGTATTAATTTGAGGTTATCTGGGCTTGGGGATACTAAGTACACCATTATGAAATTTATAACACTAAATGAAACCAAACTTTCAACTTCACATCTGGCATCGATTATATTTGTTGCAAAGGGCAAAGTATGAACTTCCAAGATTACTGCTAACAGTTGCCGGGGCAGTCAGAAAGCTGAATCCACACTGTTTTACACCTATATTAGAAGAAAATAATTGTTGTTCATTTATTTCATTGGTCCTAAGTGCTTTGAACTGTGATTCATTAAAATGTCAGCAGTCTATCTCCCAGAATATCAGCAATAATAACAGCAATAATTAAAAAGTAAAAAAAAAAATTAAAAAAGAAGAGAGATCTTGTTTACGAAATGAACAATGTGCCGTGGAAATGAACAATTTACGTTATATGACGAGAAAGAAATCATAGCACGGAGTTTGAGTGGGCTATCCTCCTACAAATAATTCAATAATTGGGAGACAGAGAGAAAAAGCGGGTTATTTTCAAGCAAAGTGGAGATCAAAACTAACAAATGACTTTTAAGTTCACAGTCTCTGACGCATAAGAAGTCATTTCCACATTTAAACTTTCCTTTCTTCCTGTGGTGCCGTTGCCCAGATAAACAGGCAGCAGACAGAAACCCACTGAAGAAGTAGGTGGTGGCAAGAATATCTTATAATGACGAAGAGTTTGCAGAATCTTCAGACAGCCTCGACTGACGGAAAACACCATCTCCATTACATTTTGTCTCCACAAATATAAAGGCTGAAACCATCTATTTCCAGCAGGACTATCCTTCCTTAAAAGAGGAAAAAAATAGGTTCTCATGAAATATGAATAGGAAGAAAACTGAAAAGTGATAGATAACTCATTTTTCCCCCCAGATTTCTCATGGGAGGGAAGAATCAGAGCGAGGAGACATAAGCTAGAAATGGTTTGTCTGCCGCACACAACCTGTTCTTGTTTAGAAATCAAAACCAAAACTAGACTAGAAGGCTAAGGGCAGTAAGGACTGAGTGATTTGTCCAACAGGACAGATCTTAAAAAGTGGTTTCTCTTTTAATGTTAAAATTGAGCTTCACTGGAATTAGGAATGATATTGAATATCTGCGGGCATGAAACCTAAAACAGTAGCTCAAAGGCAAAGGAAACCATGAACAAAATGAAAAGAAAACCCACCAACTGGGAGAAGATATTTGCAAATCATATATTCAACAAGAGGTTAATTTTCAAAATATGGAAAGAACTCATACAACTCAACAACAAAAAAACAAACAACTTGATCAAAACATGGGCAGAGGATAAGAACAGACATTTTTCCAAAGATATACAGATGGCCAATGGGCACATAAAAAGATGTTCAAATCATTAATTATTAGGGAAATGCAAGTCAAAACTACACTAAGATATCAGCTTACATCTGTTAGAATGGCTATAATCACCAAGACAAAAAAATAACAAATGTTGGAGATGATGTGGAGAAAAGGAAACCCTCATACACTGCTGGTGGGAATGCAAACTGGTGCAGCCACTATGGAAAACAGTATGGAGATGTCTCAAAAAATTAAAAGTAGAAATAGCATATGGCCCACTATCCCACTACTGGGAATTTATGCAAAGAACACGAAATCAACAATTCAAAGAGACTTATGCACCATTATGTTCACTGCAGCATTATTCACAATAGCCATGACAGGGAAGCAACCCAAGTGGCCATCAACTGATGAATGGAAGAAGATGTGGTATATATACACAATGGAATACTACTCATCCATAAAAAACGACAAAATTGTGCCATTTGTAACAACATGGATGGTCCTTGAGGGTATTATGTTAAGCAAAATAAGCCAGACAGAGAAACACAAACATGGTATGATTTCACTTATATGCGGAAGATAAACAAATACATGGATAAAGAGAACAGATTAGTGGTTATCAGAGAGGAAGGGGGTTGAGTGGAGGGGTAAAGGGGCACATACGTATGGTGACAGATAAAAACTAGACTGGGGGTGAGCACGATGCAGTCTATATGGAAACTGATATATAATAATGTACACCTGAAATTACACAGTTATAAACCAATATGACCTCAATAAAATAACTAAATTAAAAAAAAAACCACAGCAGCCCTATGTGCCATAGAATTAAAAAATACCCTCTATATTAGCTCATGGAATGAGAATAATCAAGTTACGTTATTCATAATAAAAATAAGCAGTCATTTCCAAACAGGGTCAGCTAACAAATGCAATGAAAATCCTAGTTTGTGAGATCATTTACTCAGCTGAGGAGTGACCCCTGACTCTCCTGTTCCTGAGGGAGTATAAAAGGGTCCCTGGCTCTCAAGGATGAGGTCCCAAGTCCCAAGTCCCTACTAAATTACCAATGTTACAGCCCAAGAAGTTGGCCCTGGATACATCCATCCATTTTCTGCCTGGCCCCTGACTTGAGCTTGGCCTGTCAGAACTCGCCTCAGTGCCCCAGGGCTCTGGTGACACACCCTGCAAGGGGAGCAACGTCACTTTCTCAACTCAATGGAAATTACTTTGAAGAACAAATGTGATGAGGAATATTATAACTTTGCACCATGGAAAATACTTGGAGATTTAGAGGTGGAAAGCATGGGATTATCGCTCATTAGTAAAGGACAGCTTAGATGGTTAGCCTAATTCCTCCTCATGTTTTTCTATAAAACCCAAACAAGGCAGCATGCAAGAGAAAAAACCACAGAACTAGATATCCAGGAAGAGCTTTCCTCATTCGGCTGCCATACTGCGACTTTTCAAAAGGCAGATGAGGCCACAAACCGCTGGGCAAACACCCAGCTGTCTTGTGGCTTAGCCAAAAGTGTTTAAGCAGATACGCCGGCACACAGAAATTCTAATTACTCAGCTATTCCATGGCCTATCCAAACCCTTTGTACTATTACACATCTGCTGCTTCCATCTGACACCTGTTTAAATCTCAATTTTTCAGTGCTTTTGCAAACATATCTTAATTTCATAGAGGGACTTGAAATCTATGGAATTGATAAAGATGGCAATGAGCCATCATTTCAACTGATCATGCAGAATCTCTTAAGAAAATAAACACCTTTTTCAAAGATCAGTCTTTACACATAGGGGCTCACAGAATTGTGCTTTTAATTTTTTTCTTCTTTTTTGGTGAGGAAGATTCACCTTGGGCTAACATCCGTTGCCAATCTTCCTCTTTTTTTTTTTTTTTTGCTTGAGGAAGATTAGCACCAACCTAATATCTTTGCCAATCTTCCTCCATTTTGTATGTGGGATGCCTCCACAGCATGGTTGATGAGTGGAGTAGGTCCATGACTGGGATCTGAACCTGCAATCCTGGGCCAGCAAAGTGGAGCAGGGTGGGACTTCAACCTCTCGGCCATGGGGCTGGCCCCTATTTTTTTTTTTTTCTAGGATGCTATACTGAAAAAATTAAAGCATGAATACCTGTGACATCAGGTTATTTAATGTCTGTGATTAAAATATTAACAGCAGATCCAATACAAGTAAGGGACCCAGCTGAGTTTTCAAGTAATATCTAAGCAGATATCACAGGATAAGACACTAAAGCTACTTTTCCAGACGAATGCAATGCATGCATGGTTAACCTTATAATAAACACAGCACTTCTAGCTAAGCAAATAAATTAAGGTAAACCAAAGGATAAAGTACACACTGATGTGTGTTTTTCCATGCACATGTGTAGTAGGTTTTCTTGACAAATCACCCAACTCATGACAAATTAATGGGCGCTGTATCAGGTAGAGTGAGCACCCCATATTGGATTAAGCCTTTTCTCCTGTATATCTGGATTGGGTCTCCCTAAGTAGAAAACAGAGTTGACGACTATAAGCTTGCTCTCTACCAAATTTTGTCAGGCTATAGATGAAAGGGATAGAGAAAAACACATTAACCACCTGGCAAACTTGTTAATTCTGTTAATCCTGTGATTCTTTGTCAATTCATATTTTTTTTCACTTGGATTAACGGCTTCTCTGTTTCTTTACCCACCAAATGCAGACAATTCTGGTACCTTCCTCATAAAGGCTGCAGTGGGGATTAAATAAATGAATTTCATCTTATTAAATAAGTGAAATTATTAAATAATTTTAATATTTAATTATTAATAAGTAAAAAATTTACTTAATAAATATAATAATTTAATTATTAAGTAAATAAAATTATTCAATAATTTCACTTATTAAATAAAGTGCTTAGCATTATGGTATACAATAAATGCTCCATAGATGTTAGCTTTTATATTATTTTATTCAGAAATGATAATGTAGCTCAGGTTCTGCATGAACATTAGAATTTGAGTGTTGTGTGCCAAATAAGGGAGTAGATTTTCTCATTAATTCTTACAATTAAACTAAAAAATGCTTATGCTTCATAGTTAAACCATAAATCAAAGTCAAAATCGTCAATTTCCTATCGGTTCATCCACGTTCTGACCAATATCCATGTTCTTTTCTGCTTCCTGGGCACTAAGCTAAACTACATTTCCCAGTTTCCTCTGCAGTTAGGTGGGTGGGGCCATGTGACCAGTTCTGGCCAATGAAATGTGAGAAGTAATGAATGTGCAATAAAGTCAACAGAATGTGGGAGAAGTAATGAAGCCAATGGAATGTGGGAGATCTGGGAATGTGGGAGAAGGTCTGATCCCTAAGAATTCCTGAGCAAACAAACCTGTTCCCTCACCTGCCAGTGGGATGCTGAAAATCAGTAAAGACCTCAGAGGCCCTAAAATATGGCAGAACTATGATATTCAAGGAACCCAGATTCCCAGATGTCTGCATGGAGCAGAGCTGTCTCGCTGACATGGACTGTGGCACAATCAAGAAAGAAACTTTTATTATGTGAAGTGACTGAGATGGCAGCATTGTTTGCTCAGGCGGTTAGCAGACCTTAATCCATGCGTTTTCCTTCCTGTGGGTATGTCTCCAACATGTTAGTCACAATAACAGCTGATACTTTGATCATGTGCCAAACACTAAGTGCTTTACATATATTAGCTCTTTTAAGTCTCTCAACAATTAAAATACCTATGAGTCAGGTATTTTTTTCAGATAAGGAAAGTGAAAGACAAAGAGTCTGATAATGTACCTAAGGTCCACGGCCCAGGTAAGTCAATGCGCTGGGATGCAAACTCCAGTCTAGCCCTAGACTGGTATTCTCAACCGCTGGTCTAAATTGCATTTTAAATACAGAAACACACATATTACACACTCCCACCTCTGGGATTACTCACCTGGGTGTTACATACGGTCAGTGTAGGCAGAGCCGAGAAGAGGGCTGGTTGTCCATGAAGGATCCTCAGAGCCCCCTTTCAGAGCACATCCTACTTCCTCTGTTAAGCAGGCATGTCATTATTCCTTTGGCTTCCTGGGGCTCCTAATTTAAGGAGCCAGTCTGGGCACATTCCATAAATGTTATGACCTTTGTTTTATATCTCTTTATATCAAAACTGCTCTGTCCTAAGACATATTTTTCTTAGGGTCTTGCTCACTGAGAGTTGATCACTCAGCAATTTGACACATTATGTCCAGGTTCTCCTTCTCTCAGATTATCTTTTTACTTCAACAGAGGCCTTCAAGAGACAATACCATAATCTGAAATGGTAATTGGAGTGCTGACAGTTTCCAACATCTCCAGGTAGGTGTAGGAGCCATACTTGTTTGGATAAAAAGGAGTATTTGGCACCCATCAGATCACACCATGTGGGCATCTACTCCATCACAGGATAAAGCACATTAACTACCGACAGATTCTCAAACACGTCCCCTTGTTTCTAGACTGTTGCTGCAACACCCTACCTTAAGCACTACCATCTATTTTATGCCATTTAGGAAAAGGAACCATGCTAATCTCACCAACAATTAAAGTTGTCCATGGCAGGTCAGCGTGGATACTATCCAAGGATATCTTCTATCATGAAAAACAAGCTTGTCTTTACTGCCACGCACTTTGGGCCCATGGCATGGTATAAAAACCATCGGTCATACGCCCCTCTAGCGAGGAGCCCATTACACACAAAATTGACTTGGGAAGATGTTTCATAGCCTAGACTCTAGCCATGCTGGACGAAAATGTCGGTTTATCAAAAGAAGGCACATTGCCTTGTACTGTATCCAAATGAGAAGGAAAAGAACAAGTTAGCAAGTGACTTTGCCTAGGTCAAATGCACATATCTTTAAGATCTGAATTACTCAAGGACAGTCCTTACAGGGCCATCATTCAGAAGAAACAATTTCAAAGCAGGAAACTTTACTACAGTTTTAGTTAACTGATGACTCTTATTGTACATTACAACGAAGAGAAAGACCAGAATCCAGAAGAACTTATTCAGCATCAGGCTCTGTGCTAAGCACCCCACATGTTTTATCTAGTCAAACCTTCACTACAACCCTGTGAAATATGCTTCAGTATCATTTCTTTACCAGCCATTTGCAAAGGAGGAAGTAGACTGGGATGGGTTAAGTGACAACCAAAGGCACATCATTGGTAAGTGGCAAAGCCAGTGTTTGAACTCATGTTAATTCATTAGGTTTTTTTTTTTTTTGGTGAGGAAGATTCACACTGAGCTAACAACTGTTGCTAATCTTCCTTTTTTTTTTTCGCTTGAGGAAGATTAGCCCTGAGCTATCATCCTTGCCAGTCTTCCCCTACTTTGTGTGTGGGATGCCTCCACAGCGTGGCCAATGAGTAGAATAGGTCTGCACCTGGGATCTGAACCAGCAAACCTGGGCTACCGAAGCAGAGTGCGCAGAACTTTAATCACTTGGCCACGGGGCCAGCCCCAATTCATTGGTATTTTTAACCACTACCATACTGTGTAAAACCAGACACACTTATTTTGATAAACAGATGTCCTCTGTTCTCCTGCCTCAATCTTGTTGGTCAGAGTTCTAGAAATAACCTGATCAAACAACCAAAACTGAACATATTATACAGTTAGGATTCAGCCTCTACTGGAAAATGTCAAAGTTCTACAAATAATACAGCCTTCTCTCTGGGACATAAGACGAAAAGCGTTAAATCCTTACTTTATAAATAAACTACCAAATGGCCAGGAAGAACAATTTGGGCAAGTTGCCTGTTCCCGTGCAGCAGATCAACAGGGATGCCTGACATAGGATCTAGAACTCACTTCTGCCAGGCTAGTGCAGCCCAACCAATACACATCATGTTGTCTTAAGAATCAGTCTTTGAAAAAACCTCCTCACAAAAATCAAATCACATAAAAAGAGCTGTTGCACATTTCCTGTTTTAGGCAGGGCCCTGAGACAAATATAAGCTGTTTTCCCATCCTCAGCATCTATGAAAGACGTAATACATAAGTAAGTTCTGTGTCTTCATCAAAGTTCATTAGTTCTCTCTTAAATGAATAATAATTTGAGCCAGGAAAACATCAACGTAGTCTCTAAAATAATTCTTCACAATATTAGCACCATGTCAGGGAATTATTCACGCTTGATTTCTAATCCTGGTTTTGCAATTTTTGGATTTGGGGGGAGAAAGTCACCCATCCATTCTTTATCTGTAAGACTGATGGAGGGAGGAATTAATGTCAGAAAAGTACAGTGTTTCAGGTTGAAAAGCACATCATTAAATGATACCCTGAAATCACCATGACAGATTGAACACATACTTAAGGATAACTACTAAGCATGTTTTTAAAAATGGGTGTGGCAAGCGAAATTGTTAGGCAGAAGTCTTCCTGTGTATTTGAGCTGCCCTTCAAAATCTTTTGTGCCGTGTCTCGTTGAGTAAGCGTGTTTTCCTAAGGCAGTGCCATATCACGCTGAGAACAAATGACTGTGGCTAGCCCCCAGTGTTGGCACTGCCCTGTGCCCAGTCACACACACCCACGCAGGCTGGAATAACCCAAGGTGGGGATGACACGAATAGGAAAGTGAAGCGAGCCCTGCCACTGTGCAGACAGGAGAGGCCAAATGAAACACACCACGGGGCTGTGGAGAAAGGAAGTGGCCAGGAAGACATTCCCTGATGGCTTGAGATATTTAAACGTTGTGGGTTGGGGATGTGAGTGTATGTATGTATGTGTGTGTGTGTGTGTGTGTGTGTGTGTGTGCCGGGCGGAGGGTGGGGGGAAGACATATGTGTGCAGCTTCAGGGATAAAAGCAATGTTGCTACCTTAGGAAATAATTTGGTCATAACTGAATGATTACAGCAACAGCAAATGCAGGCATGTTAGCAAAGGGCTGTTTAAGAGCCCAAGGTCGTGGGTCTGTTTTCCCAAACTGCCTCCCTGCTGGCCATCTTCACAAGCAGTGCCCAGGAAGGACAGCCCTTGAGCTGGCCCTGCTGGAGAAGCACTGAATTTGACTCACCATCTTACCCCATATGAAGCCTGGCGCCTGGCATCCAGAAGGCATCAGCTGTCCTGGTTTGCCCGGGACTCTCCAGGTTTAGCACTGGAAGTCCCAGATGTCGGGAAGCCTGCAGTCCTGCGCAAACTGGGTCAGTTGGTCACTCTAAAGGTACTGTATGTTGAGTCTTCTCAGGGTGCCTTCATGAGAGGTGGGTCAACTCTCCTTTTTTATTCTTTTTAAGGACACATTTTTTGATGAAGTGACTGCTTTTTGATAAACAGAACATAATTCAATGGAAACTATAATTCTAAATATTCCAAATGCTGGACCACACGTAAGGTACAAATCTAAACATATGGAAAGCTGTTCCTAAAGTCATATAAGGTAATCTCATGTATTTCTTTTACATTAAGATATACTATTTAATAGTACTATTGATGTTACACTTAAAAGCAATATTCTCTCAACTCAAATCTGCACATAATATTGCAAGTTGTGTTTGGAGAGAACTCCTCCCCAGGAAGCCACTGAGCCAGGCTACAGCCTCTCATGTGGAACTCTGCCCCTAGAGGGGGGACAAAGCAGGCGCCAATGTCCCACGACATTGAACCCATGGCTAACTCCCAGTCTGCAGTCTCCCCTTACCAATACTTGACCCCATCCCCTCTCCATTCTCCTTCATGCAATGCCAGCTTCGCTTGCTTTCTCAAGGGAGAGGCAAATGCACAATGATAAATCAAAGAGTCTAGCAGAGTGGGCAGGAAAAGGCTGAGGTCAGGGGCTTTCCTCCCGCTCATGTTAAGGCTCTCAGTGGATTATACCTTCAGATGTCCCAGAAGCAGGTGAATACTCATTCCATTCTTCAATCATAGCATAGCCATATGTTTTGGAAGTTCTACCAGAGAAGACTGAAAAGAAGAATTGGCTTGATGCGCTCATTAAAAATGAAGTATCTGTCTTGACAGCCAGCCCTGGTGGTCTAGCAGTTAGGATTCAGCACTCTCATTGCCACTGCCGGAGTTCCTTTCCTGGTCAGGGAACCACACCACCTGTTTGTCGGTTGTCATAATGTGCTGGCTGAGTGTTGCTGTGATGCTGAAAGCTATGTCACCAGTATTTCAGATACCAGCGGGGTCACTCATGGTGAACAGGTTTCACATTTCAGTGGAGCTTCCAGACTAAGACAGACTACAAAGAAGGACCTGGCTACCCACTTCCAAAACATTGGCCAGAAAAACCCTATGAATAGCAGCAAGGCGTTGGCCGATACAGCTTGGGAGGTGCGGGTGGGGGAGTGGGTGTGGGGTGGCGGTGTTCATTCACAGACAAAGGTGTTAGCTATTCGTGGTAATGGGTAAGAGAATAGGCCAAAGCTCTCACCTACTGACCTGTACAGCTTGTTGGCCTGCTGGACCGAAACAACTTGCTTGCTCTTTCCCTGGACTGAATATAGGGTCTCATGATTGATTCCTAAGGCTACAGGAGTAAAAACGGTGAGGAATACATTAAGCATTCAGGATTGAAAGGACCATTGCATAACCTTAAAAGCAAGTGGTGATATTTGCCAGAGATCTTTCAAAATAGCCAAGATATTACCCTTTGTGAACTGGCCTATGTTGAGCCCAAGGAAATGAGCTGAACTGACCTGAGTCCCTGCTCGGCTCATCAAATTACGCAAGATGACAACTACCTGGTGCATGATTATATCCTAGTGGGCAGTTCCCCTGTATGTGCAAGGGATGGCGAGGGGCTCTGCAGGCCTCCAACAACACCCCACCTTCTCCCTCGTATCAAAACTCTTTTCACTAACACTCTGCCTCAGAGTTGGCAGCAGGAATGAAGTAGGAAACCAAATAACAAGATGGGGCTTAGGTGGGGCTCATGTAGACACGCATCCTGGCGTGCACCCACTTGGCCTAAACTCAGAATGTGGCACTCCTTCCACAAAATTCATAAGCATTTCTAACGTATGGAGATGGATGACAGTGATTTTATACAAAATTTTAAGGTACAAGGAAAGAAGGACTGATGACTTGGCAAAGAACATGAGCTCTACCGTTGGCCTGTGAGCACAGATAAGAACTCTACTGTCTGACTCTGGATAAGTTATCTGCCTCCTGTAACTTTAGTCTCCCCATCTGCAAAATGGAGATAATACGGGAACCACAGCATAGGGGGAAGCATCCAATTAAAACACTTCGTCTTTGCATGGTCTAGAGTAGTAAGCTCCATAGATGGTGATGGCTATTATTACTAAATTGCTAATTACAGTAAAGGCAAGCATGCTCAAAGACCACAGGAAGAAATGGACAGCGTTAGGAGAAAAACCCATATATACTGCTGATTTCCTAGGAAATTTCTTGAGAGTCTTAAAAAAGCTCTGCTGTGTCTTCTTGGGCAAGTCACCTCTCCTCTCTGTGTCTTAATTTCCTGATTTGGAGAAAGAGGATGATAACAGTAGCTGCTTTGCAGGGTTATTTAGCAGACAAACGAGTTACCTACATGAAGCACTTAGAACAGCTATCTGGAACACAGTCAAAGCTACAAAGCTGTTATTATTCCCATCATTAAGACAAAGAAAAGCTCTGATCTCAAATAAGTCAGTCAAAGTAGGAAGGAAAAGTTTATTTCACTAACATTAATGAATCAAGAAGGATTAATCATACTTTTGATGCTAGTACAATTAATTTTAACTTTTATGGTGATATCTCTACAAGTTTTAAAAAAATATATATATAATTCTGGATTTGTAAGGAGCTTGTTGAATTTCAAAGTGCTTCCACACATCTTTTTAATTCTGTTGAGACTAAGATTAATACTGCTAAAAGGGACAAATATGTGCCTCTGGTTGATCATCAGAATAATCTGTCTCTTGGAAGAGTCTGTCCCATTGTAAAAGGAAACCTTAGAAAAACCTGATAGTCCATACCCGTGGCCAGCTCGGTACATGTTGAAATACTTCTCAGGTCCAGCATTATTGACTTTGAAAACCAATTTTACAATCATGCTGTTAATCCTTCTGATGGCTTGCCGTATTGGTGATAAAAAGCAGCATGAGTCCTAGCCTCTACCCAAAC
The DNA here is from genome assembly GCF_037783145.1 of Equus przewalskii. Classification (NCBI taxonomy): domain Eukaryota; kingdom Metazoa; phylum Chordata; class Mammalia; order Perissodactyla; family Equidae; genus Equus; species Equus przewalskii. The sequence goes on along the minus strand of NC_091850.1, from coordinate 45,222,908 downwards.
AGGCTTCTCATCCTGCTTACTATCCTTTAACTTAAGCCTTCGGAAGATCCAGAAACACCGATACAGTGTTACTATGAACTTTTGGCTTGTGAGATTCTGGCAGATGCTCCTGCTGTCCATGAATTACTTTTCCTGTTTGTCTTTCTGCTTAACCAGTCACTCTCTTTGTCTCCTGACAGCATCAGGTTCTGGGGCAGTCCTCTCCATCTCCAGAAAACCACAAGTATCCTTTACTCCAGAGCCCTGCTCTTCCTATGTGCAAGCCTGCAATTAGAAAGCTCTACTGCGGAAGGCGGAGCTGTAGCCACTGGAGGGGCCACTCCCCTGCTCGACGTGACAGAGGGAGAGGAAGCAGGAGGGAAGACAGAGGAGGGGAGAAGCTCCAACACAAACAACCGATCCCCGAGGGGCTGTTTGCTTAATTCCAATGGGACTATGTTATTTGGCAGATGACTCTTTGCACACTTTCCGATAAAGGAAAGTTTAGAAACAGTTTATTTTTTCAATAAATCACTTAATGAGCATAACAAAACACTCCACGGTGTGAATTTTTCTGCCAGGGCATACTAAATGCAGGTGTACCCAGGCAAAAACCCAGCCGGCTCCTTCTGGGCCCCTAAGGTGTGCATGTGTTGGCCGCGGAAGAGAATCACCATCCCATGAAGACAAAGACCACCAAGAGCCTGAGCAATGCAACTCGGGTGTTTGTAACAACATGAGAGTCTCTTTGAACAATAACCCAAGTGAAAAACTATTCATAAACATTTCAGCAAAGATCCTGAAAGTGATTTTGACCTAGTTATCCAAATAGATCTTTACTTCACTTTTAGCAAATTGAGCCCAGTGCCATGTTAGTTTAAGGAGGGGAAACGTCTCGAAAGCAAAGCTAGGGATATATAAGTGAGTTGCCATGGCAACCACAGCACTCATGTTTATCACTTCCTGACTTGCATCTTCAGGTTTAAACCTAAGTCCTGAATGGGGAAAGATAGAGACTTACTTTCCATTTTTGAAAAAGGAATGATTACATTATTTCATTTTAATCCTCAGCATAGAGAGTAGCGAAGACAGGTAAAAAGAATGCTAACATGGGTAAGTTAAAACTTTGTAACTTGAAAATACACACACACACACACACACACACGAGTTCTGGCTTACTGTCTGACTTGGTCCTCTTAAAGAAGAGAATACCAGTGTATTCTGTCAAGGTTAAGCCTCTAGCCTCAACTACTAGAGTTTTATCAGTTAACAACAAAAACTGGAGAGATTCCTTTTTTTAAAAAAATATTTAGCATAAAAAAGAGCTTTTGTTTGGTTTTGTTTTCAAGGCTGGCTAGATTTTGATCATTCTCCAAACTCATCTTATCTACATGCTGAAATCAAGTCTAGAAAATGCCAAGCCCTAGATTTTTGTTTTCCTAGAAGAAATTACAAGACACTGGACAACAGAATGCAAGTCCTAATGGCACTCATTTTTTAGGCTTTCATCCTCAATCTTCTCATTTTGTACCATAAATAGCACACATTATGCATGTTGTGGATGTCTGTGGGACTCAGTGTCTACTCTGACCTGCGAAGGAATGTGAAGACCAAACACTTGCCATCAGAGGTAGGAACTCTGCTGTGACTGTCAAGCACCATGTAACCAACTGCAGGTGGCCAGAGAAATGACCAGGGTCAGAACTTTTTGTGATCTAACATAACAAATGTCGAGGCTGGCCTTGTCCAAGACATTTAGCCACACCCCTCTATGAATGTCACAGAAGAAGTCTTCTGAGAATAAGCAAGAGAACATATGAGAAGTTCTTAAATGCTTTAAAAGGGAGGCTCTTGCCATGTAAGTGACTGGGAATAACTTTTGCTTTCATCCTACCACACCTCCTAGAAACAGTTTTGCTCATGGAGAGACTCCAGTACTCTTTTATTCTCAACAAGTGGAGTGTGGCCAGGGCAAGGAATTCCCCAATACTTTTTTATAGTTGTTTTTTTTTTTTCCTCGTTCTGTATCCAAAATACTGTTCAAAGATTTTTTTTTCTTTTTATTAAGATAATGACAACCTTGTGAAATTTCAGTTGTACATTACTGTTAGTCATGTTGTCGGTACACCACTTCACCCTTTGTGCCCCCCCGACCCCCCCTTTCCCCTGGTAACCACCAATCAGTTCTCTTTGTCTATATGTTAACTTCCACCTATGAGTGCAGTCATACAGAGTTCATCTTTCTCTAAAAGTTTTTTTTTCTTTTTTTAGAAAGATTAGCCCTGAGCTAACATCTGCCGTCAATCCTCCTCTTTTTGCTGAGGAAGATTGGCCCTGAGCTAACATCCATGTCCATCTTCCTCTATTTTATATGTGGGATGCCTACCACGGCATGGCTTGACAAGTGGTGTGTAGGTCCACACCCAGGATCTGAACCGGAGAACCCCGGGCCACCAAAGCAGAATGTGTGAATTTAACCGTTGAGCCACCAGGCTAGCCCCTGTTGAAAGATTTTTAAAAAAGAATGGTATATTATTCCAGCAGGGTGTATGTGTCCACTATTTTCTGTTTTGTCCTCGGACAGACTATACTCAGAAAGTTGTCTCTGCTACAATTTTCTAGGAAGCAGGTGACCGTGAAACACGAAAAAAATCACAGACATAGGTTATTCTTTTCTAGATTCAGATCTCAACCAAATGCTGATTTGTCTAACTTGGTTTTTACCATATTAATTTGTAATCCAGTAATCTCATTCTAAGGTTAACTGAGCAGTGACTTTTCTTGATTTGTGAAGGTTTTTATTACATATTTTTTATTTTTGTTTTGCAGATTTAATTTTTCTAAAACAGCTTTATTGAGGTATATTTAACATGCATATTTACCGTGTTCAATTTGATGTTTTGACATACGTCTGCACCAGTGAAGCCATCACCACACTCAGAATAATCAATTTACCCATGACTCCAAAGGTCTGCCTCTACTTTTTTTTGAATTGAGTTATAGTTGACATACAGCAATGGATTAGTTTCAGGTGTACAACATAATGATTTGATATATGGATATATTGTAAAATGAGTACAACAGGTTTGGTTAACATCCATCATCACACAGTTATAATTTTTGTGTGTGCGATGAGACCTCCGAAGATCTACTCTCTTAGCAACTTTCAAATATACGGTACTGATAACTACAGTATGACGGTTATACTAATGGTTTCGTTGCCAGTTTCAAACAAAAGTAGATGCTTATAAGGTGGTTTCTAAAAATGACAAACGATTTGATTTGGTAACTATTGCATTTTCAAATTAGCTTCAAAATTCTACTGATTTATGAGGTTCAATGAGTCCCCCTGGCTTTCTAATGATGCCCAGGAAGCCTCACTCAGAGTCTAAAAGGAGAAGGTTCTGACTCTTTATACAGACAGCTAAGGTGTGTCCTAGAAGGTGACCCCCAGGGCATCCATGACGATGGAAAATGAATGGAAAACAGGAAAGTTCCCATTGAGCGGAGTCTCAGAAAAAGAACTCACAGCTGCTCCAAATTAGTGTGCCTTTCGGTTTTATATAACTTGACAGGCTAATACCTTAATCGTGATTTTTTTCTTTTTTATCCTACAGCACATGTCTGGAACAGCCCTAAAAGTTTGGAGGGGGAATGTACATGACTAATAGGCATCAGGTACGAACTGTCACTACTGGGGAGGTGAGGTTTTACATTCACTAGGTAGAACTGGGCGAACAAACGTTTAGAGGGAGCAAGAGCTAACACACAAAGTTTTGTTAAAAAACAAAAGAGAAAACTTAGGCCTCTTCATTCTGAACAAAAGGGATCCAAGGGAAAATAACTAAAGCATAAAATAGATGATAGTTTTTTCTTTTATGAAATTCATTTTTTAAGTGTGGTAAAACATGCATATATAAAACTTACTATTTTAACCATTTTTTAAGTGTAAAGTTCAGTGGCATTAAGTACATTCACGCTGTTGTACAACCATCACCACCATCCATCTCTAGAACTTTTTCACCTTGCAAAACTGAAGCTCGGTACCCATAACTTCAACTCTTCATTCTCTCCTCCAGCAGCCCCCAGCAAACACCCTTCTACTTTCTGCCTCTATGAATCTGACGACTCTAGGCACCTCATATGAGTGGAATCATACAGTATTCGTCTTTTTGTCACTGGCTTATTTCACTTTGCATAATGTCTTCAAGTTTCACCCATGTTGTAGGATGTGTCAATATGTGATAACTTATTTTATGAAAAATCCTAGAATTCCAGAATTAGGTACCAATTCTGAAGCTCTAAGGAATTAGGTTTTTTTTTTTTTTTTTTTTTTTTAAAGAAAAAGCAAATAGATTAGTTCTTTACAAAGGAATAATAAACAGTGAGCAATTTCTACGCCCGGAAGATAGTAAAATGCTAACTAGATAAATGCTTTCACTCAGATTAGATGAATTCCTAGGTAATAGCTACATAAGAGGCTAGTCATTGTAAGGAAATTTAAAATGTTATTTTGGCCTGCTTTGTTTCTGGTAGAGATGTAAACAGCTAACTGGTGTCTTGGATAACACTGACATAACCTCACAGCTGCTTGAGGATGGGGGTGTGGCTTCTTATACGGCTGATCGCCTTGCCAATCATTTCTTCACCTGCCAGGTCTGGAGACTGCTGCTGTGTTTCAGCAGGAGTGAACCACATGAAAAGCTCAGCTCACCAGCAGATGAGGGCCAAGGATAGAGACCAGCTCTGACGAAGCGACATCCCCAAAGAGGCAGGCCTGGATGGTCCACGCCAGTTCAGTGACATCTTACACAGCCGGGTTGTTCAGTCTTGGCTACCGTGGTTTGGCTAACAGGCAGTTCAACCCCTTCTAGGGCCTTCCTTTAGAACTAGCTATGTAGGGGGCCAGCCCGGTGGCACAGTGGTTAAGTTTGTGCGCTTCGCTTTGGCGGCCCTGGGTTCGCTGGTTCGGATCCTGGATGTGGACCTACACGCTGCTTATCAAGCCATGCTGTGACAGCATCCCACACAGAAGAACCAGAATGACTTACAACTAGGATATACAACTACATACTGGGGCTTCGGGCAAGAAAAAACAAAGAGGAAGATTGGCAACAGGTGTTAGCTCAGGGCCAATCTTCCTCACCAAAAAGCAAATCTTAAAAAAAAAAAAAAGAACCAGTTATGTCTCCCTCTGCACAGGACATGGGGGAACTAAAATGAACAGATTGTCCTGCCTGCAGAGTGTCAAAGCCTGTAGTTTGCAGCCTCCTGAGAAAACACTCACCTACGTCTCTTGGGCTGGACTTGAAGCAGATGAAGCTGGCAGGAGCAGGGGGTGGGGACATTCTGTCTAGCCCAAGTCTGAATGCCAAACACGGAAGTGTCTCCTCCGTTCACGAAGTGCTCATGATTCACGACTGAGCAATCATTTCGCCACTGGATGGAGATTTTCCTCTCTTTCTTCTCTCTGTGACAAGAGCCTAGAGCAGAACGTTCTGGACACGGAAGGCAGAACACATGAAGATGCCTACATAGAACACCTGTTCTACCCCACCATCTCCTGTTCTGTCCCACTGCGGTTCTGCTGTAGGACAGCAAAGCCTTGTGGAGAGCGTCCAGGTAAGCGAGGCCTCTAAGTTGTGGCCAGAGCGCTGGAGCGATTAGAACAGTCACAGACCTCGCTTCCTGAGTGTGGTAACTGCCTGCACCTCAGCGGCAGGGAGCCCATCTCCTGGGCCATTCAGCTCCCTAAGCAACAAGTCACTGGGGTTCCCATTTTTCTACAGCACACTGGACCTCAACAATGGAGAGCCCCATCCAAACAAGTATCAAGTTGGCCAAAAAGAAAAAAAATGCCCATCCGGTAGGAACAGACAAGGTAGACGAGGCAGGAGTGAAGCAAGAGCAGAGTGCCAGGCCCTGGTCAGAAGCCTGAACCCGAGGAGCAGCAGACCGGAGGAAACTCAGGAGTAAGGTGAGTTCTTGTCCTACCAACCCTCCAGCTCCCTCCTCAACCTGCTCTTGCTGTCTGCTCTGGGCGGGGAGGATATGGGCCATCACGAAAGGAAGACTGTGTGAGGGAAGCGGTAAGGATAACCTACAGGGTCAATGAAATCCCACCTTGCAGACTGACTGCCCAGACAGCACCATTCACACACAGAGGGCACACACGTCATACTCAGGTAAGGAAATGTAACTGTGATCTGTTTTAGACACCTGAAGGTGACCTTTTCACAATGGACATGATACTTTTCTCTTCCTCTTGTGAATCCACGAAGCAAGGCTGAAGGGGAAGAACAGAATTTTCTTACATCATCCACAGATTGGGGAGGAACAGAATTTTCTTGCATCATCCACAGATTCTGACCTGGAGTCAAGTTCACCTTCATAGTTGAGCAAATGAGTCCCTTGGCTGCAGAGCAGAACAACTTTATTAGCTGAGCTGTGCAATTTGTCTTTCTCTGCCTCATGTCTTACTTTCCTGGATGGTAGGTATAACATAAAGCTTTTTTTTTTTTTTTTAATATCCCCAAGCTTGGCAGTCTTGGGACAACTCTGATGCCTTATATTTCTCTCTTATAGTCCATTCTTTCTCTGCACAACAAGCAAAGAGACTTGCATATTTCCTAAACATATAATTATGTTTCACTTGCCAAGATTCCCTGACCTTACTTTTGGCCTAAGGTGTTTCTAGCTATGTGTAATATTTCAGTGCTTTCACGAAACTTCTTGGCTACCAGCTCAAAAGCAGCAAATTTTAATTTAGAAGAGGTCCTTAACCTAAAGAAAGACATTGATGCTATTTCTATCTCAATGCAGGCTTCGAATTCCTCAGACGTGCTCTCGCTTTGCTGGGCTATTTAGTTTTTATTAGGGTGCTGTAGCTACAACTCAGAGATCTAGAGAGACAGTGGAGGTCAAAGATAACTTTACATTTTCTATATTTCCAATTGCACATGGAAGCCAGGCCTTCTGGACTCAGGTGGCTGTACAAAGATGGGCCCCGTCCATGTCTCGAACATTCTGCTTCACAGAGGCACATGAGGAGTTTGCAGATTTGGGATTTGTTTGTTGGATTTTAAGGATTTTATATGTTTGTTCTGAGTTTGTGGGTTATTTCTGCCTTTCTTGCCCCTCCTCTGCCCCCCGCCTTTTCTTTATGTATAACGAGCTCTTTGTCTGGGTCCCAGAGAACTCTGGTGCTCCTAGTAGCGTCTTCCAGGGAGGACTGGAGCCATGGGGCAGCTATCAATTTTCTACTTAAAATGTTTCCCTCAGGGAAGAAATTACTTACCAACCTATCATATTATCAGCTTTTTCCTGCTCTTCCATTCCTGTTTACCTAAGCATGCAAGGGGAAAAAAAGCTCTTTCTTTACAACTGAGGTTTCAGAGAAGACTTTAACATCTGACCATTAACATCCAGATGAATGGTGTTGACAGCAACACGCTTTCCAATAGCTCCTCCATTTTGTTATTTTGGCAAAGAACAAAAATGAGTATTGTTTTACCCATTTATCTAATTAGTGAATATGGTAAGAGTCCAGTTTGGATGAATAAATAAGTCCAGAGCTATGTTTCTTCCCTCTATCCTGTACCTGAAGCCACTATCCTGAGGTCTGAAAGCTTCACTGTTGGCAAAGAAAACATGGTTTTTGTTTTTTACTTTTCTGTTTTCACTAACAAAGGAAAAGAAAAGAAGACAGTATAAAGTAATCAAACAAGACGGTGTGTGTGTGTGTGTTTAGGCGTGTGTATCCAGGGAGGGCTATCTTGGGGGTTTCTCATAAGATATCAGTACATCCTGCCCTTATAGTGCCATAAATTTACGGGGTCTTCTGAACTCCCTACAAAAAGACTTGGGTTGACAGTGACTTGAGAGGAGGTTACGTTGGGTCCAGCCCTAGGAGAAGCAACACAGGGGAGCTGGAGCTTCCCTTGAATTCCAATCCACCAAGGGAGCCAGGCAGTCTAATTTGACTCTCCCCACACTGGGTTCTGTAGGGTACCTTTCATGTCCTATAACACTGGTCTATGAGCACAGGTGCAAGGAGACCTAGGGTCTGTCCGACTAACGATGAGCCCAAGGTAATGGATTAATTACCCAGGTCCTGCAGACTATGACCATGACCACAGAAAATCCCCATGAAGGCTTTTCACAAACTAACAGATTCTAGTAAAACTCTTATTTTGACACAGCCAGATTCTAACCTTGTATCTTTCAGTAAATCACGCTTAAAGAACCGTGTCAAACTGCTGGGAAGTGGTTATGATTTTAAAAGTTTTAAGACTGTTACGAAAGTGTCTAAGACAACTATTTCCATGATTCAAGTGTTTAAGCAGGCATTCCCATGGCTTTCCTTTAGTTTTCCATACAACAAGCATGCCATGACACCACCCTACACACAGAGCCGTAGGGAAACAGCAATATTTACAAATCCATTTATTCAGTGTAATAGTCACTAGAGTTTGGACTAGGACAAGAAGTGGACAAGATTTATTTAATAATTAGTTTTACGTGCTTTGTAGTCATTCAGCTTTTTCAAGGATTTCTTTTAAAATTATTCCACATGTGGGCAATGGAATATAGTTTGAGAGCAAATAACAGCCATAGATAAGCAACTGGTTATTGTTTCTTGGGCTGTTCTATGAGAGACCAAGTTTATGTCATCCAATGCAATTCACGGGAGCGCAAACACACACATTTGACACATTGTGAAAGGTACCGCTAGGAATGAATCTCAAGTTCGCTGCTTGTCAAACTGCAGTCTTGCAGGTTGTCCTGTAAGATTAAGGGCTCTTCACCAAAACATCGCTCTGAGGGAGAAGAAGGGAGCCAAAAACCACTAAAGGCATGGCGTTAGTGGACAAGAACAAAATCTTTATTGTACTATTTTCATCCATACTGGGGGAAAAGAAAAAGAGGAAAAAGTAGGCACCTCAGAGTGAATGATTATGCGGCCAGTAAAGAACACAGAGATCATCGAGGGAAAAAAGGACTGTTGCTGCTTTTGAAATAAAACCCGCTTTGCTGTGGAGGCTGCCACTGCGGGGCTCTGAATAAGAGCTATGCAGGAGGATGCCCTGACTGTAGAAGAAAGGAAGGTACCGCACAATCCTTCGGGACCTGCATGTTTCAACAAAGAGAAGCAGCAGGTTCAGAGGGCTGCTAAGTGAACAAAAGGGTCGTAATCAAGAAGGATGGTGTATCAAAGGCTTCATCTCTATCCTGTGGACTGCCTCTGCACGCGGCTGATCCTGTGATTCCAGCTGTCCTTTGGATCCACAACAATGGCTTGGGGCCACGTCAACTGAGGGACAATCGACTGCTGAGGCTGCCAAATCATACCGACGGGCAGTGTAAGGGTCTATTTATTTCGCGCCTATAGATATGGACCCAGTGTCTCCGGCAATCTTAAGATAAAGATGGTTTCTCCTGCTCAATATGGGAGGACCACATGCTTCCAAATAACCACTGCTCATTACGAGACCCCATGAAAAACGACAGTCGAAAAGTCAATAAGGATTTTTAATTTGCTTTTCTAAGTTATATATTCTGTTTTATCAAGTTCAAGTGTCATTATTGCACCTTTCTATGATAAAGCAGTGGAAATTATTAGGAAGAAAATGATATTTTATTCTGAGGAGAGTTAAGTTATAAATTACTTTTAAGGATCTGTTGAAAGAAAAATAGTGATTTATTTCTTTCCACTCCCTCTCTCTCACCCCAAACCAAACAAAAACACCTCAAAGAGGAGATGAAAGAAGAAAAATGCTTTTACGTCCAGAAACTGTCCACCCCTGGAAGAAACAATAGCACACGCATGAAGAGGTTATCTCTCCATTTTGGGAAACCACAACGAAAGGTAGACGATAGGAGTCTAGGGTCACTCTAAGAGTCATCGTACTGTATGCTCATCCTGTGGGGTTGTAGGCTTTATTTTTGAAGCCCTACTGTCAGCTTAATGGCAAATCCATGCTTTGCTTTCTAAGGTTTCTTTTTTTTTTTTTTGCTCTCTTTTTCTTTTTTAAACTAAACTCAATCCCATTAAAAAGAAAACCTGGCTTATTTCAAACAACCTGTAAATATTTCATATCATGCTAAGGGAAACCTCAAACAACAGAAAACTATGAAAATGTTACCAAGGTTATGTAATCAATGCTTTAAGAACCTCCAAAGGGAAAAAATGGCAAACATGTACACATTACACTTCTGGGTTCAAGAGGAGAGGGTTATAGTTTACAAAACAGTATTGTGTTTTAAAAATCTATCACTGTTGGGGCTGGCCTGGTGGCGTGGTGGTTGTTTGCATGCTCTGCTTCAGCAGCCCAGGGTTCCTGGGTTCAGACCCATACCATTCATTAAGCCATGCTGTGGCGGGGTCCCACATATAAAATAGAGGAAGATTGGCACAGATGTTAGCTCAGCGATAATCTTCCTCAAGCAAAAAGAGGAAGATTGGCAACAGATGTTAGCTCAGGGCCAATCTTCCTCACCAAAAAATAAATAAATAAATCTGTCACTCTTTACTTCCATCCTTTTCCCTTTGAACGTGCATCTCAACCTCAGTTGCTAATGAACTGGCATACATTAAGAGATCAGATTTCCTCTTTATAAACTTTGGATGGTAGGGACATCCCAAATGCATTTTCTCTTCCATCTTCTCATTTGGATTTTGGGGAGGGAAAGCATTCTAATTCGATTTTCCACCATATTCTCTCACCTGGTGTAATGGTAAATGATGTAACAAATTCAAAATTCCTACAGTAAAGGACTTTCTTTTCTTACCACGTTAAATACAGTCATGAGTCGCTTAAGAATGGGGATATGTTCTGAGTAAAGTGCCGTTAGGCAATTTCGTCACTATGCAAACATCATGGAGTGTACTTACACACACCTAAATGGTATAGCCTACTGCATACCTAAGCTACATGGTACTAGTCTAATGGGACCACCGTCATATATGCAGTCTGTCGTTGAGTGAAACATCAGTGTGTGGAGCACGACTGATATATATAGATAGTCCATAAACTATAATTGTTAACATTATTTGCATAGAAAATTATTACAGGTTATTAGGGGATATATTAGACAGAGCGATGGAGAGAGGCAGGGAGGGCAGGCCTAATAGCAATATTGTTTGCTAGTTATTAAATTACTACTACTTGAGTGGTACTGATCCCATGCTATGAAATGTAATATAATCTTGCCATTGGTATGACAGATACTATGGCACCTAAAAGCATTTTGGTTTGGCCACAGCCCACTCTGATGATCAAAAGCACGAAGTGCAGAATGCTCTTTACTAGGAGATAACAGCTAATTTAATAACAAACTCTTCTCACTAATGTTGCTCTTCACATCCGAGCCAATTCAGTCTAGTTCCAGCGATGGTTGTGCAGGATGATTCCTCTGCCCTGGATGAAGATACACACTTGTCAATCAAACAAGACTGCCATCCACTAAGATACTACTTTAACAGCCACGTGGATGTGGCCCCCTAAAGAGAAGCTGGTCTTCTTTGTGGACTCTCAGGGCTAAGGGTAGTCAGGGGGCCTCCCCAGCATCCTTTGCCCACTGTGCTCTCACCTCCCTGCGGCGATGTGTCCTGCAGGGTTAACACCTTCTCCTCACCAGGGAGCACCTCAATGGTACCCAAATCACCCTGAGTTTTTTCCCTTAAGTGAGATCACCTCACACAAAAGGCATGGCTTTGCATATTTTCTTTCACCAGAAAATGATTTCTCACCCAACCACAAGAGAAATGGTTATTCAAGGCTGTCAGTTTCCCAGCATCTACATTCCAACCAGTTGACAAACCCAAACAGCAAGTCCGTGCCACTAGTAATTCCCTCCCTGACATGGGTCCAGATTCAGCTTTCCAGAGGAGCTGCCTTCCTCTCTGGGCAGGGGAGGGGGCCGCTCTGGTGGCACAGTCAAGCATCGGCATCTTCCTGCCACTCACCCTGAGCTAAGTGTGTACAAGGTATTGTGCTCAGGAAGAAACTAATGACCTCAGTTTGTGGTCCCCCCATTTAGAGGGACAGAGGCACTTCAGCTGACAGAAGATGGGGGACACCTGCACGAGGCTTGAGCAGATCGTATTTGTTATGCAGCTCCTGTTTTCAGGCATCCATTCACTGCATCCATCGATTTCATTCAGGTCCTTCTGAGGCTCCTCCTCTGCACTGAGTGCTCTTGGAAGGGGAGCCAGGAGGCAGGCACAGTAGGTGGAGTCACATACCAGCCCCGCCCTCAGGGGTTCGTGGTTAGATGGGGAGACAGATGTGTAAATACGGAGAGGTGATGGACTGTGGAGATGCGTCGAGCACAGCACCCGGAAGGGTGGAACGAATGTGACTCCCCCCGCCTCCTCTGGAGCCGGCTGCCACAAAAAGGCAAGAAATTCATCACGGCAGAAACCCGGGGAACCTAATCTGAAACTGATGAATGCTTGGAAGGGAAAAAGAAAATCTTTAAAAAAAAAAGACACCTGATTTATGAAAAGGTGCTGAAAAGCAAAGGAGACTGCAGTGTCTGCCAGAAGATACAGCCAATGAAAGCCCAGAGAACCCACACTGAGGGCTTTCTTCACCTGATGATTAGATTTTAAAGAAAGTAATACTCTGCCCGCATTGATAAGGAGAAACAACTGCAAGGCACTCAGTGTTCAGGGGAGGGCGGGGGGCGGGGCGGTGCAGGGTGAGAGTGGGCCCAGCATTTTTGGGAAGGCAGAGCCATAGATTATGAATGTTTAAGGAAGGAGAGAGCTGTGTGTGTAAGGACAGAATTCCAGGAGGACCAGGGTGGAAGCTGCAAATGACATGGAACCCTGCTAAGCCTGTGCTGTGACCACACCTGAGTGCTGAAAGGGAGCACCTGTCATGACAGAGAGGGCCCTCAGACAGGGGAGCAGAGGCGGCTCAGGACACAGAAACACCCAGAGAAGGGGCGGCTGTCCTCTGGCTGTGGTCCATTGAGCCCAGCACAGATCACGGACAGTAGGCTCCCAGCAGCTCTGAGCCTCGCCACCTCTCCGCTCTCCACCTCATTTCCATAACCCCAAGGTGGGACTCCACGGGCCCCTGCTGAGAAGCACCATGTAGGCGTGGAAGGGAGATGGAGTTCCCCGGGGGGAGGGGGCTAAGGGCGGCCAGGCCAGCGGGCTCTCATGTCCTCTAAAGAGGTCCACTGGTGGCGGCCTCCCACTTCTTCTGGGCAGCATTACCCTACATGCACCTGGATTGTGGAACAACTGTTAGATTTAATGAGAACATACTTTACAATTTGTGAAGGGCTCTACACATGTGAAGTGTGCACCAGGCAGGGGAAAGGGCAAAATTCATTGTGTTGTTTTCTGACACAAGATTGCCCACTTCTGCTGAATGAAAAAGAAAATAAACCAGGTTAAGAATTTTACCCTCAACCTAAGGCAAATGTCTTACACTGGAGATGACAAGGTCGAGTCTCAAAACAAAAAACAAAAAAGGAATGTAAGTCGATGTAACATATATATTAGAGATATTCCTTTTACAATATGGATATGGTCTGATTACAAATTCTCATCTAAATGTTGAGCTTCCTGGTAGCTTATGGGTCTCCTATTATTAAAAGTCACCTTCTGTATTATTTTTCAAGAAGATATCAATGGGACAGAGGCACAGGTAAGCCTAAATCAATAGATACAGGTAGGCGTTTTTAAATTTTACCCTCACTGGAAAACACAGCAATAATACACTTAAAAACAGAATCTGAATGCCACTTAAGGACTAATTAGGAGAAAGGAAACACAAGATGGAAGTGGCAGGGCCCTTGGAAATTAGCCAGGCAGGTAAAACATGGTTAGGTCAAAATAAATTACAGGGCAGAGAACATGATTTTTTTTTTTTTAAGTCCAGGTAGCTACTGATTGTGACTAGTAGAACGAGTATTTCTCTAAGTTAAAGAAAGCAGAGTTATTTTTCATGTGAAAACATTTAAAACTGCCTTCCATGTTGCATGAGCAGAAGAGAGCTCACCCGCTACCATACTTTAGATTGCAGCAAGTTACAGGCAAGGATGTCACACGTGATGGCTGAAGGCGCATTATCTTCCTTCTACCCCATTCCTCGCCCCCAGCCGACCCGGCTGTCCTGGGTCCGCGATGCCCACCTGGGTCCAAGACGCCTGTGGAAGGAGTCGTCCTGCAGCAGCCTGAGAGGCCCCCAGCCTGCAGCTCCTCTGTCCCTCGGCCTCCCACAGTTCACCCAGGAAAATGCACCCCAATCCCACCTGATGATTCCACCCGGACGACCTTTTCACATGCATCCTCCTCTCCTCCGAATCTTGTCAAGTTATCTTCGTGGACGTGCATCATACTCTCCCATTTATGAGTTTGCAAATTACTGTAATCACAGCTGGTGAATCACATGCAGCAAGAAGACATTTTGATTCAAAATTAACCCAATCTCTAAGGCCTGCAGCTCCAATCTCCTCCCAATGGCCATCACCTTCCTCACACTGTTAAACCAACTGTACTTAATGAAGACCAATAATATTTTTAATATTACTATTTTCCCCAATTACTACTATTCTAACAGCGTGGTTTTCTACTACTCCTTGTTGCAAATATATAATATTTTAATGTCACTAGAGGTTATATAGATTGGCCTGGAAACCTAACCAAAATTTATAATACTACTGCTATAGCAAAATGTATTCTAAATGAATTTTATGAATTACAATCCCAAACAAACCCCAAACAAACATAAAACCATAAAAGGAACCCCTCTAAGGTTAGTCTGCTCCCTACCCTACTGTTTACACAGTAAACATTCAATATACAGAAAAACAAAGCAAACCAAAGAGGCTCACCAAATTTAATTCCAGATGGCATCTCTCTGCTGTCACCAGGCACCTGGTCCAAATGTAATATTATCCTTAGCAGAGTGCGATGATGATGCAGATAAAGTCCTAATGTATTCCAACGCCAAATACTTATAAATGTTTTTGAATTTTCCATTTCACTATTTCATTAAGGCAAAAGGCTGAGAACTGGCTGTATTATAAGAAAGCATTTTTACATTTTGAAGGAAGAAAATGAATATTCATAGCATTTGCATTTAGGTACAAATGCAAAAAGCTTGCGTCTACAGAGAATGTAATGAAGTTGCCCCAGGAAGGGAGGGAGAGGCAGGGAGAGAGGGAGGGAGAAGGAGGGGGAGGAGAGGAGAGAGAGGGAGCTCTGTTCAGACACCAAGTATTTATCGTAGCTCCCAATGTTATGCATAATTTGTATTCTCTCTCAGGCAAGCAATTTAAAACATTTTATTCAGTCTATTAACAAATTAACATGACCGAAATGGAACTCATTATCTTTACTCCAAATCGGCTCTTTTAAGGTTTGGCGGCATCACCATCCACCCCATCCCCTCTCACCCCATCCCATCAATGGCCAATCCATTTGATTCTGCTCGTTTTCCTCTTTCAGCCCTCCCTCCCTGCCCCCAACCCCAGTCTAGACTGCTACCACCACCTCTCTGGTGGCTACCAAGAGAGCCTCTTAACTGGTTTTCCTGCCTCTGGTCTCGCCTCCCTCTAATTCATTAGCCACCCTGAAACAAAAATTATCTTTCAAATATGCAAATCCGAGCACACTTCACCCGGCTAAGACCTCTTCAAAATTCCCCATTGCTCTCAGGGTCAAGGCCAAACTCCTTACCCTGACTCAGCGGTTCTGCTCACCCTGCCCTCTTCACTTCCTGTACCTTCCTGGTTGTGTTCCCTGTCCAATCATACTAAGCACCTGTCATTACTCACCTGGAACTTGCTTGCTTTCCAGAACAGGTACACACGATTCTCTCTAGGTCTCAGGCCCCAGCTTGAGCTGAAAGCTTCCCTGACCCTTAGGATGGGTTAAAGGTTCTTATAAGATTCCACAGTAAACATCCTGTTCTTCCTCTATCTCAGCCCCATCACTTTCTTTCGTAAGTGCCTGCCTCGCCCTTCTAGACCAACCGCAGCACAGCCGCAGCATCAGTCCTTTTCCTAGTCCATCCTTAGTGACTAGCACTGTACCTGGGACACAGCACATGTCCAAGAAATACTTGTTGAATGAACACATTTATGAAGACACTCTCGCCCTCCACATTCCACATTCCCCATTATTTCACAGTGAAAACACTCAGAAACAGTATCTTAAGTATCTAGGGAAGCGAGTTACAACTTTCAGCTCACTAAGCAGCCACCATACTTTGTTTCAAAACACCCTGGTGTGTCATTGTCAGAACTGTCAACAAAATTGAGAAAGGCTTGGTCCCATTTGTATGTCTAGATCAGAGAAGGAGTCAATGGAATATGGGGACCCCTCCCCCAAACCTGTGTCAAACAGCAGCCTATAATTAAAAGAAAATTAAATTTAACCTATCATTTCAAAAAGCATATGTCACCTAAATCCTGGTAACTCAAGAAAACACACACACACACAACACACAACCAAGGAAATCCAGCCTTAAATGTCTTTTCTCCAAAGTCCTCCCAAAAAGCAGCAACAGTATTGCTAAGAAACATGCTGTGAAATCCAAGTGTTTTCCAGCATCTGCCCTCAAACACGCTTCGGCTTGCCCCTCACCCAGCTGGCTCTAGTTTAAGAAATCCTCCTCATGATGCCAGTCATCGAACCAATGCAAAGCAAGAAAAATCAGCTAGTCAAAAATGCAAAAAAATAAACAAGTGTAGCACCAGCATACCAGGCTCAAAGTCTTAGCAATACCTATGTGTAGGTACCCTTACCTATGTGTAGCACTTCAGACTTTTCAAAGCACTTTTGTGTCCAGTCTCTGCTTGGTTTATAACCTCCAAAAGAAGGTACGTAAACCCTTTATCCCCATTTGACAGTTGGGAAAGCTGAAGCTCAGAGAGGTCAAGTTCTTTGCTCAAGGTCACAGGGGCAGTGGGTACAGGGATGGAGGTCGAATCCAGGGGTCCTGACTGTCAGGAGTGGGTGTTCTTTCTCTCAACCATGCTGTGGTCAGCTTGCAGCCCTGCTAGAAAGTACTGTGGCAGAGGCAGTTGGGGAGCAGAGCGGAATCCACAGGAACTCAGTGCTCCTCTGAATGAGCTCGAACCATTGCCCCCTCCCTCGGCTCTTGTACCTTTTTCTCCAAGGTGGACTCCAGGTTGAATGGAAGAAGTATGGTCAGCATGGTAGAAAAGAGAATATTTTCTCCTCCAGTTCCCCTAAATATCACTAGCTTTATATTTCCCTAGAACACAGTCAACACCAAATATCCTCCTATGAGACTCTAAGCAGGCCTTCAGTGAGAGGATCCTGGGGCACCACTGAGAGGCCAAGTGATGTGTCACAGCTATTTAATCTATTCATCTTTAAAGTGAGGAAGGTGACCTCCCCCCCTTACCGTGCATGCCCGGTGCCTAGGGCAGGGCCTGGCACCTAGGAGGCTCAGTACATTTTTTCTTCTCTTCCACATGTTCACCCAGGAAGTTGTGGGAAGCAAAACTTCTTGAGCATCATTAAACTCACTGAAAAAGGGCACTTTGCCTTGAAATCTGCAAGGACAGGTATCTTCCCAGATATATGCAAGAAAAACCAATACAATCCTTTTGTTCCTTGCACTTATGCCTAACCCCAC